>NC_049250.1:24326206-24668706 GCF_011100685.1 Canis lupus familiaris
TGGCCACAATATGTTTGTTCAAAATATTCAAATCTTAACTTTGCACCCAGCTAGTAAAACTGCTGCTATTTTTATTAAACATTATACTTCTTCAGAACATATTTGAAATAGGTACTGGCCAACACTGATAACTTCCTTCCCTTCATTTTGCATAATGCAGCAACTTTGATATCAGAATGCCACCACAATCTTGAATATTCTGACTAACTCTGCTGAGTTGACAGTAGCAACAATGGTAATAGCCATTGTAAAAAGGCGATGCAGAAATAAGTAGCTGTCGAATCCTAGCGTCCCTTATATCCAGATTTTTTTATTTTCCGTACAGTATAATCTATATTCCAGTTAATAATTTAGTACTAATCAGCTCCTTATCTTCTGAAAAGGAGAGTCTGTTTTGAATCACAAGGCAACTGACCTTGAAAGTAGGTTTAATATATGCAGATTTCTCCTATCACCATTTCGCTGTTTCTCAGAATGTTTTCTTGGTTACATTTACAACTTGGCTGTACAGTCCCTCTTGGTCTAGCCTAACAGTAACTGATTTCATGCTAATAAAGTCTCCACTCTTTTTTAGTTTTGAGTAAAGTCAAAACTTTATCTTATTTATTTCTATAACTACTTTTAAATAATAATCAGATGTTTTAATGAGAAAATCGGAAAAATATGAATAGTTGAAGTAAATCATGAATATTATAAAGAATAGTAACATATTTTTAAACTAATTCAGCTGTTTCATAGGGTGCATCTTTGTCCAGTGTACTTAGATTTTACTAGAAAATGGCATTCTTTTAGTAGTGATGGGAATTATTTGCATTGATCAGATAAAAGATGAATCTAAAATAACAATTTACAATTACTTCCTTGGACTATGGTCATGATTTAAAAAGCAATATAAATTGAACAATGAGCCATGGATAATTATAATTATTTATAAAGAGAATTATAAAAATATGTAAACAAAATCTCCATAAGTTCAGTTTAAATACTAAAAGTTTTCAGCAATTTTAGGTTAGAAGTGTGTTTCAAAATAATCGTAGTAGATCATTTTTAACATTGGGAATGACTTTGATTAAGCGAGTTATGTGGTTCTGCTGATTATTGCTTGATTGTCAGATGTAAAAAGAAAAAAAAGACAAGGGAAATTGTTTTGGTTTATATAAAAATGCTATATAATCTGGACTTTAAGAAAGGATTTATGAAGCTCTTTGAAAATAGAATCTCATCATTACAGTCAGTTCCAAATTTCTTTCTTTGCATGTTGGTAATCACAACTTGCTCTGAAGATTAAAATGTCTGTTTTGTTTCTTTAAATTTTTTAATATGCTTGTTTTCCCTATTAAAGTAGAGAAGAGACAAAATTTCTGTTTCAAAAGATGACTGATGGTTAGGTTAAGACAGTGACAGCAAGGAAAATAATGATTTTTTTTTTTTTTTTAGTTAAGTCATTTTTGAGAAGTGGAAGGTGGCTTTGCTTTAGATTAATACATCACTTTACTGGGCAGTTTCTCTACTTAATGGTTTCCTTACATTGAAAACCACACTGAGCTGATGTGGATAGTTATTCTTCTTCATCTAACCTTTAGAGATCACATTTATGTAATCGTCATACTTGAAAAGGTGAAATACAGAAAGAAGAGAAACTACTAATGTTCTTTTGGTGTTAATATAATATTTTGGCTAACAAAAAGTAACCTCAAAGAAATCAGCTTACAGAACAAAGTTTACTAACTCTAACTTTAAAGTGTAATGTTTTAATATTGATATTAACATTCCAAATTATTTTCATGAAAATTATTTTACATAATTTAGAAAACAGGCTAAGAAAAGTCAAGATCATTTTCACGAAAATTATTTTATGAAAATAACCTTGATTTTTATTACCTGTTTTCTACTTTAACTCATTCTATGAAGGAATGATTAAATCAAATATGGAATATAGAACAATTTAACAGACTTAATAGTCTTACAGATAAGATAGAAATGCTTCTGCTATTATCCTGAATAGTCAATAGTGAAGTGAGTTATTGTCTTCTTTAAACACCATGTAGTTTTCATCTTTAAAGAAATTTAAATATCGTATTTCACATATTGGCTTAGAAAATCATTGCTCTGAGAGAAACATTCTTCAAGAATATAAGTTGCACTTTTTTAAATAGACCTTTTATCTACAAGTCCGTGTCTTTCTCTATGGGGTATTCGCCCTGACCAGGCTAAGAGGGTACATCTTTGTCTACAAACCATGATAGCACCCTGAAGAACAGCAACATTTTGCCCAGCTTACCGAACATATACTACAAAGTGACCTCTGTTAAGAGAGATTTTCAGTAGGTCATAGTTTATCATATACATTTATATTTTTGGACCTAGATTAACTTAATATATTTCTACTTTAGAAAATGTATGCTACTTATTATAAATTACTTGTAGGAATTAGCATGAATTTTTGATGTTTTTCCCAATTAAACCTTTCATAGTAAGCTTAAAAGTACTCATAAATTAATGATGAACGTCGGGTTTAGTAAGTCTCATTTACTTAAGGATAATTGTTTCTATATCACCTAGGCATAAAATTAATATAGTTCTTTTAATAACTACTTAAGCTTTTAATCTAATGTAGCCTTAATGAATGTTACCTATAAGAAGTACTTGGTAAAGCAATAATGAAAAGCTCCCTGTATGTTATCCATCTGTCTTTTTCCTGAAAATAACTGAACTTCAATGTGAAAATATGCAAATACCATAACTTTGTGTATTTAAGGTTTATATATTTAAATTATATAATTTTTATTTTGTACAATTATGCCGTGGACAATGTTTCCAAAAATCACTTCCACTAAATTATGAAAATTCCACAATCACTATTGTATGGAAAACACAAAAAATACTAAAGAATGTGATATTCGCTTTGATATGAGGCATAACTAGAAATCTAAAAGTAACCATGACTAAAATTGCTTCTCTGACATTTTCTTCTTTTCCTTTTTTCTTTGCTTCCTCATCCATCTCATTGTCCTTCCCCTACTCTTTTTTTAAGCAAATAGAAATATTCTGAATTTAGCCCAATTAACTTTAGAAGTAGAGAGAAGGGATTGGTCATAAGGAAATCAACTACTAACAAGTTATCTCATGTTAAAATCAATATGAGAAAAACTCTAATCTCCCTTTAGCCAACTTCCTGGGTTAACTCAGTTTTCAACTTCCTTTTGTGGAATGTACTAATTCGTTTCCAGGGTAGGCTAACTTCCTTAAGTAGTAGGAATCTTTTTTTTTTTGTTTAACAGCCTTCATTGTTTTATTTTACATTTTTTCTGATTACTGATAAGGTTGATCATTTTCCCATGATATAGTTTAGATTTTCTTCATAAACTAGTTTATTTTATTTTAGTAAGAACAGTAACATGAGTCCTACTCTTTTAACAAAACTTTAAGTGTACAGTACCATATTATTGACAGTTACAGTGTTGTACAGTGATTGTTTATAGCTTATTCATCTTCCTTAACTGAAATTTTATACTTTTTGATTAGCCACCCCCCCCCCCCATTTTTCCCTCTCCCCGGCAACCCCATTCTTCTCTTTGGATCTATGAGTTTGACTATAGATTTCTCGTTTTGGTGTAATTATGTAGTATCTTTTTCTGTGACTGGCTTATTTTATTGAGCATAATGGCTTTTTTTAAAGGTTTTATTAATTTATTAGAGACAGAGAGAGGGAGAGTGAGAGAGAGAGGCAGAGGGAGAAGCAGGCTCCATGCAGGGAGCCCGACGTGGGACTCGATTCCTGGTCTCCAGGATCACGCCCTGGGCGGAAGGCGGTGCTAAACCACTGAGCCACTGGGGCTGCCCGAGCATAACATTTTTAAAGCTTATCCATGGTGTAGTATGTATCAATAGTTTATTCCTTTTTAAGGCTGAATAGTATTTCATTGTATAGCATACTCTTTTCCTTCCATTTATGGACATTTATATTATTTCCAACTTGGCTATTCTGAATAGTGTTGCAATGTACCCTGACCACCATCTGACCAACTATATATAGTCATCAATTGTATTCATTATGTAGCATGGTTATGTCATCTGTTCTTGTTATTTCATCATGATTTAGTTAAACATTGCATAATTTGCTAAAACATGAATGTTAAAAGAGATTTTTTTTCCCCAATAAAAACCTAGGGGAATACTTTGGAAGTGGCTAAAAGCAAGTTGATTAAAATGTATAAAATGTTTTGAAAACATATAAAATTCTAGAAGGCTTCTGCATTTAGGTTTTACTGCTAGTTTTGACTTTTTTCCTCCGTTTTTAAAAAAAGGAAACTAGACATCAAAGGCAGTGTGTGAGATTTATACAAACAAAAATGTAATAAAGAATCACAAGCAGTGAATACTTATTTGAACAAAAAGTCTTGGTTATCCAACAAAACAGTAGCAATTTACAAATTTAAGTCAATTACTCTATTAAGTATGGATACACCATTTTCGCAATTCTGTTTTAATTATTTTATTTGCTTAACCAGTTCAGTAAACTACCAATCCCAGCATTTAAGAAAAGAAGACTTCTACTGTACTTTGTAATTTCTTGAGACTCTAAAACCTAAAGAGAAATTTCCCTTTGCTAGACTGAGGCTGACTGGATGCTGTGGGTGTTTCCACATCTGAATATCATTAGGAAGACAAACTGCCCACTTGAGGAGATATGCCTGCTATTTGGATCTGCTATATCTTCTGGAAATTCTCAAGTTTTTGACTCTATAAAATGGAGAAAATAATTTACAATAGCATGGATGGGAAACAGGTTTTATCTTGAAAGCCAGCTCTGATTAATTGCTAGTGACTACTTGAGGATCTGTTCTGAGATAAATCTGTAGCCCCTTCTCCACTCAATGAAAATGCCCTGATTCAATAGTGATGCCACTCGTGGGCACGGGATGAAGTAGAACGATAGTGTTGTTCTCTTGAGCTATACCCACACTTCTCCTAGTGTTTTGAGTCCTACAAATTAATGACTGTCTACCTTTTTCTTCTTCTCCTTCTGTTGGAACACTTTTATGGGTGATATTCCTCGCCTTGTTTAGTTACTACACAGACGAGAAAGACTGTGGGCTATGCACAGTTCACTGCTTTGGTTCACAAGGAAATATGTCCGTGTTATTTCACCACAAGTGAGAACTAATTCATGCAAATGAAAACCATGGGATACTGTCCATGTCTCCAAAAACCGATTAAGTACAGTTGGCCTTCACTAGAGAGAATCAGTCCCTCAAATAGATCCTTCAGATAGTACCTTCACAATTAGGAGTGCTACAAGATATGAAGACAAGCGGACTATTCCAGTGATCACTGTTTGATTGAGTGAATCTGGATGCTAAAATGACTCCACTGTTTTCTTCACAAATTCTTCACGTGGTTTTGAGTTTATTTTAAGAGACCGGGCTTCCCAGATGAAAAATATAAGTATTTCTAAGATATAATATTCACAAAATTAATGGTATTAAGAAATTGAATTAGAAATATTACTATGCCATAGTTTTTAACAAATGTAGGAAATGAGATTCTGACTTTATATTATATAAATGTGGCTAGAATTCTTTCTTGGAATATAAAATCAATAAACATATTCTCAGAAGTAAAATAAAACCATTGAATACTCTCTTCTAAATGTTCCCCCAAATTCTAAATGTCCCCTATCACATGTGCATGTAAAAGCTATATGTGCTATATGGATGCTAGATATTAGGTTGATGATGGGAATGTATATAGATCCACACCTTAGGGATAATTTTATTTCAGTTTAGGGCCTATAATTTAATAGCCATTAGAAGCCAAAAGAAACGGAACCTTACTCACATGGTTCTTGTTTATTAGAGTGGCTACAATGTACTAGCAACTGTAGTGGTACTGTCCTTGGGAAGTTTCCAAACATTCAAGGGAGACAGATTCGAATGTAAGTAGATAGTGAAGGAGAATATGTTAAGTCATATTAAGGTTATGTCCAGGCTACTACTGGAATATATCCTAAATCCCCGTCATTTCAAATCATAAATGTTTTACCCCAAAATAAACAAAGTTAGCTTGATTGTACAGTAAGAAAAATTGAAATTGTTAAGTGCCTATGTCAAGTGTCCACTTACCATCTTAACATCAAATTTCTAACAGTAAAAGCCCATCTTTTAGAACATGTGGTAGGTGCTTTCATCCTCTTACATAGGATAAATCATGCTATAAATGCTTGAAACCCAAGAGATTCTCTCTTCTATTTTTAACTACTTAATGACATCATTTATTGTCTACTGGAAATCAATTTAGGAAATCATGTTAGTCCACTAAGCACTTCAGATAAGGTGATTCCATGAAGCATTCCAAGATTATCACAAGGAATTGCTTTCGCATGCCATAAAAGAGAAAGAAATGAGCAGAATATCGCCCGTGGAGGAGTTTACAGTTTTACAGCTCCTCCCACTGCAGCACATAACCCACTGCTAACAGTTACAGTTAACTTTGGATTACCACTCACAGATCGGAAGCCCAACAGCCATCACACGCACTGGCCTGCGGTGCCACTTGTATGTGTGTCTCTAAATCAATGATGAGGGTATCGGAACCGATACTGGACATGGAGATGGCAAATTACAGCGAGGTTTTGGATCCAACTTACACAACGTTGGAGTTTGAAACTATGCAGATTCTATATAATTCAAATGGTGAGTTCTCATCTGCTTGCAGATATAAAGGAAAGTGGGTATAATGGGAGGGGCAATGCTGAGTGTCCCAGCTGGCAGCTCTGTGTTTTCTTGCTTCTTAAGACCACATATCTGAGCCTGTGCATTTCATCACAAAATTTAAGTTAGTAATGTTATGGCTGGTTTGTGTTGAGACTCTTTAAAAGTCTAGTTATGCATAATAACGTGACCTCAGCATTCCATCATGGGCCAGTTAAGGTAAAAAGAACAGTTTCAGCAGTTACTTTATTTACTGTAAATCACAGTAGTAAGTAATATTGGCAGACTGGCTGTGAAGTACATTTTCTATGCAGTATTTAAAATGACATATGGAACGCTGGAGGCACTTACTGGTCGCCTCCTCCTGTCATTTCAGTTCTCCATGGCCACTGATGAGAAACTGCATCTAAAATCCCTATCAAGTTTCTGCACCAAACACAATATGAAAGGAATTAAAGGCTTATATTATAACCTTACTACTTGACAAGCTAATGTTTAGCCTCACGAAGCTCTTGGCATTTATCTACTGTAACTTTTTAACTTTAAATAAGGCATGAGTTGTTTAGAGTTCATGTCTTTATATAATACAGTTTACTGTTGACTTTGTATTTAAATTTTTCCCAAAGTAAAATCTTGTCCAAGATTACTTATAATTGTTAGAACACCTGAAATCTACTAATTATGTATACTTTGAAAAACCTGTGTGTGTGTGTGTGTGTGTGTAGTTCAGGACTGAGAATGTATCTTGTACTCAGGATATGGGAATGTTCTGCTGTGCTCCTCTATTTTACAACTGCTGTTCTCATTATATTTATAGTAAACAATAGCTTATTAGTGCAAATATTCTTTTTAATCATCAGAAGATGAATTCTGAAATTTTAGCACAAAGAGAATTAAAAGAAACCTGTAGTTCAAATCTTAGGAAGTCAGTTTTTTTATTCCTTATGTTTAGATTTGACTAGAGATATTTAATACTATTTGTCTCAAGAGGATCATGATTTTTTTAAAAAGACTCTATATTACTAAATAAGGACAGATTTAGCATAAGTATTTACCATAACTGAATTTTGTGTTGTCTCACTTGTTTGTTTTGTAATAATATTAACAATATGTAAGTATGGCATTAAACAGAAAGCAAGAGTTGAATTTTTCATATTTCCATAATCTCCTAGAATACAATCAATCCTAACACTTCTGTCATATTTCTAATATCTATTTTGTGTATGTTACCAAAAAGAAGAATTCCTAGCTTTAAACTCTGTAACATCACATGATAAACCCTTAAACATATTCACATTAAGGTTTTTCTCAACTTGACCAAATTCTATATGGTTAATGTCTGTCTATTCAGAAGTTTTAGTAAGTAGAATATGTGTGTTTTCACAGAATATAATTGGTGCATGACAGCCTTTATTTTATCTTCTGTTATATTCAATATATGGCAAATTGTTATTATGCCTATATTATCTTACAATTTTATAAATTTTTAAAAAGATTTTATTTGTTTATTCATGAGAGACACAGAGAAAGAGAGAGACAGAGAGGCAGAGACACAGACAGAGGGAGAAGCAGGCTCCATGCAGGGAGCCTGACATGGGACTCGATCCCATGTCTCCAGGATCACACCCTGGGCTGAAGGCAGCGCTAAACCGCCGAGCCACCCAGGCTGCCCCAATTTTATAATTTTTAGTAAATTACCTTAAAATATTCATTGTCTTTTGAGTACATACAGATTTTAAAGGTATAATCAATAATGTTAATCCATTTAAGAAATATTTAAATTAAAATATTTATGTGGATTTCTTAAAGTCTCTTCCTTCAAAACTATGGATTAGACACGTACTTTATGCCAGACACAGTTCTGAGAGCTGGAAGACAGGGGTGCATACGACAAATCTGAGTTCTCTAACATCATGAAGTTTATATTCTATAGGTAAAGCGGGATGATGAAAGAACATACCAATACATAATATAATTTTTAAAAATGAAATAGTTATTTAAAAAATAATCAGGGTTCTAGATTCTACTTGAAAGGCAGATGAACAATGACTCTTAGATGTGTGTTCAGAGAATATTTCACAGAAAGTGTGAGATTGGAGCAGAAATCAAGTAGCCAGCTCAAAGGCTTTGTTGGGGAAGAACTATCCTTCCGGCAGAAGGAACAGCAAGTTCCTGAGATGGGAGCAGACTCCAAGGGGGTTAAAATGGCAACACTGTTGAGCAGTGAGCCAATGGAAAGTAGTACCAAGTAATGGGATTGGAGAGGTTGGAGGGGGCTTTAACACACAAGGCTTTATAGCAGCCCTAAGATGTATAGGCTTTATTCTGTTTCTGAGGGTTAGGTACAGAAGGCTAATATGATGTGACTTTCTTATTCCAAGAGCACTTTGGGGTAATAAACAGTCGGGGAGCAAGGGTGGAAACAGAAAAATTAGATAAGAGGCTATTGCAGTAATTTAGGGGAAAGATTATAGTTGATTGGATAAGGGTGGCTATGGTAAAAGGGAAGAAAATATGGATTCGATATGCCTTTCAAATATAGACTTAGTATTAGATTGGATATGAATAATGAAGGAGAAAATCCAATGAAGACCACCAGGGTATTGGTCCTAGGTACTGGATGGTACCACTGAGTGACATGGAGAAGACTGAAGGAAGAACAAGTTCAAGGGGAAAAATAGAAGAGTTCTGGTTTTTGAAACATTAATTTGCAATTCTTATTAAACCTTAAGGTGAAGTTGTTAAATAGGTATTCGGGCATTTTAGACTGATACCCGTGGAAGACATCAGAGCTAGAGATAAAATCTGTGGATTTTCTCTCATACATTTGTATTTAACATCATGGGATTAGAAGAGCTTTCCTTGGGAAAGAGTATATTTGGAGGGACTGAGACCTATGGTGTCCCAAAGTTTGAGTTTCAGAAATAAGAGAGGGAAGACTGGAATGGGAGGGGCAGAAGTGGCCAATGGTTCAAGGGAGAGCACAGGTATGCTCCAAGAGGTTAAGGAATGGACTGCTTTGAGCCTGTGAATCCATTAGTAGGGTAATATAAATCAGAAATACTCTGTATTAACTTGAAGCCTACTCTGCTTTTTCTTTAACAGATAGCTCTGCTCCAGAGACAACAAGTATGAATGCCACAGACAATGGTGTTAACTGTCTATGTGCTATATGTGGGGACAGAGCCACAGGAAAGCATTATGGAGCATCAAGCTGTGATGGGTGCAAGGGATTCTTCAGACGCAGCATACGCAAGAGTCACGTATATTCCTGCAGGTATTTGAGATGCTCCTTTTGAGAAAGTTACTTTGAGAGGCATTTCAAAATGGTGTGCAAGAAGTAAGGGAATAAAATCAGAGCTTTTGGGGCACCTGGGTGCCTCAGTTGGTTAAGTGCCCAACTCTTGATTGTGGCTCAGGTCATGAGATCAAGCCCCACATCAGGCTCCCCACTCAGCACAGAGTGCTTGTCCTCTGCTCCTCCTCCCACTCACTATCTCGCTCTCTCTTAAATAAATAAATAAATAAAAATCTCGCTCTCTCTTAAATAAATAAATAAATAAAAATCTCGCTCTCTCTTAAATAAATAAGCAAATAAATAAAAATCAGAGCTTTCATGTTTCTGTAATTCTAAGACAAAATCCATAAGCTGTGTTAAAAGGATATGTGGATGCCAGTGCAGGTTATATTCCCACAAGTGGTTCATTTTTTATGAAATATTTTAGACTTAAAAATGTATTTAAAAAATCCACATACTTATCACCCAACCTAGGCCAATATAATCAAAGCCTCTAGTGAACACACCTCTTGTATCACTTTCTCTCTTCTTTCCCAGGGATAACTACTGTCTGAAATTTGGTGTTTGTCTTTTCTTGTGTTCTTTTATTGTTTAACCACATATTCACGGACCAATGGACATATTTAAATCTGTGTGTTTTCCTGCACATTGATTTTCTTTTCGACATCTCTACATCCTAAGTCTTTTGAACAAGATTATAAAAGTGGGGATGATTTCTGGTAGCTTGTCAATGTAAATGAATGAAATTAAATTTTCAGTCCTAAAATTTTAAATGTATTTCTCATGCCACAATTTTGCCATTGAATTTAATGTTTTGTCTAAAATGTATTTAACTATACTGTATATGTCACATGTTTCTACTAGGCTTTTAAAAAAATAGTATCTAGTCAACATCATAGTGTAAGTTAGGATTAAATATTCCACCTCAAGTATTCAGAGCGACAGTTCTGGAATGCAGATTACATCTATGTGAAATATGGACTATTAAAAAAATGACTGAAGCTAACAGAAAAATATCAATGCTCAGTTGATGAAAAGCATGTTGCTGTGTTGTTTTATGAACAAGCTAGACATTTGGAAAGAAGCTCCCTCTCTCGCAATCTGTTGCCATTTTGTTTCTAGGAATCTGGGAAAAGTTAATATATAACTCTCCAAATATCTAACTAGTGTTCTCTAGTAATTTTTTCCAGGAGAGCTTAAAGTTGGTTTTTAAAAAAATGTTAGTTATCTACTTTAAAACCTTCTTGATAAACAAACAAAAATATATTTAGATAATTCTTGCTTTTATGTACATCAAAGCTCTAGAGACAAAATATAAACCAAGTAAATTTGCCTCATTATTTTTTTTAAGATTTTATTTATTCATCCATGAGAGACACAGGCAGAGGGAGAAGGAGGCTCCATGCAGGGAGTCCGAGATGTGGGACTCAATCCTGGGACTATAGGATCATGCCCTGAGCTAAAGGCAGATGCTCAACCGATGAGACACCCAAGCATCCCAGATTTGCCTCATTAAAAGCATTTTCTCTAATTTCTATAATTACATTAAATATTCAGTGCTTTTTAAAAATTAAGAATAAAAATAAATACAAAATAACATGTAAACAATATATTTTGAGTCATGTGTTCTATTGAAGATGAAATACATATATATGAAAAAATGGTGTGATCCAAACAACTAATCCAACAAATACTTTTAAGAATCAGAAAATAACAGCACCAAGATTTCTTCCCATCTTGTATGGGAAAAATGAGAAAGGAGATTCCCATAGCAACTCTTGGAATTTAAAAAATACTCCCGCCACATGGACAGTTTAACTCCTCACACCTTCCCATCATGAGTATTGCTGCCAACTTAGCCTTCTTTACATATTTTGGTATTAAGCAAATGCTATGATTTTCCATTTGGAAAATAGTTATTATAATGATGAAAGTGTAGGAGCATCAAGGTCTTTTTTTTTTTTTTTTTTTTTTTTTTTTTTTGCATCAAGGTCTTTTAAGCTCAGATTTTGCTGGTCTCAAATTGATCCATTTCCTCAGATGTACAAATTTCATTTCCACCCTAACTTCCGTCACACAAAAGTTGGGCTTTCCTTCCCAAAGCACTTTAAATTGCTGATTCAATACTTCTTAAATCACGTTTCCTTTATTATGACTATTTGCAAACTTGTATGTATACACTATTAGATTGTTGCTTCCCTGAATGGAAGAGACAAGTCATATTCCTTTGTTCAATCCCTACCCCAGGATCTTGTAACAGAAGGTGCTTAACATGTTTATTTAGTTCTTGCATCAATGTTAGTTGAGTGTGTTTCCATCTGGTATATATTGGTAATCTAGTTCCCTCTCCCGAAGTCTCCTCAGCCATGAGTTCCCAAGTGAACAATTCTTTTTTTTTTTTTTCTCCTCATACTGAAGATATATCTCTCTTCCCACTCAGTTCCTTTATAGGAGGCTTTATATTTGCTCCATTTGAAATGGCTACCCATCATTTTTAGAAGAAATATCTTCTTTTATAGTTCACTAGAAATGTTCTTTTATTCTCATCATTAATAATTAGCCACAAATAATCAGTATTATAGCAATACATGTAGATGTGGGTAATTTTATGACACAGTTTTGAAGAAATGTTATTATTTTACCATATGATTGAATAATATTTGCCCCAAAACTACAAAAGTACATTCACACAACTTTAGTTTAAAAAAAAGGAAAAAAAATCCTTCCAATTTGACAACTGTAAATTAATTTGAGATTGTTAAATACTATCCCAAGTTCCATCAAGAGTGAATTAGTGGACCTGGGAATTAAGTTCACATCTAATTCCATAGACTGTACTCTTTTTTATTCTGTGTAAAATTCAAGTTTTGAGTATGTTCGCAGAATTGTGCAACCATCACCACCATCAACTTAGAACATTTCATCACCCTGTAAAGAGACCTACCCTTAAGCTGTCCCTCTCCATTTCCCCTAACTCCCTCCCTTCCAATGACAGGCAAGGACTAATCCACTTTCTGTTTCTATGGATTTGCCTCTTCTGGATATTTGATAGAAATTAAATTACAGGCACACCTCACTTTATTGCACTTTGCAGACATTGCTTTTTTTTTTTTTTTTTCCTTTTCAAATGGAAGGTTTCTGGCAACCCTGCATTGAGGGAGTGTTGGCACCATTTTCCCAACAGTATTGGTTTACTTTGTGTCTGTGAGTCATATTTGGATAATTCTTGTAATATTTCAAACATTTTCATTATTACTCTGTTGATTACGGTGATCTGTGATCAGTGATTGTGGCTCGTTGAAAATTTAGATAGTGGTTAGCAGTTTTTAGTAATAAAGTATTTTTGATTAAGGTATAACACTGCTATTTTAGACAATACTCTTGCACAGTTTATAGATTACAGTATAGTGTAAACATAACAATATACACTGAGAAAGCAAGAAATTTCAGTTGACTCACTTTATTATGATACTTGCTTTATTGTGGTGGTCTGAAACCGAAACAGTAAAATTTCTCAGGTATGCCTGTATATAAAACGTAGCCTATTGTGTCTGACTTCTTTCACTTAGAAGTGTTCTCAAGGTTCATCCATGTTTGTAGCATGTATCAGTACTCCCTCCATTCTTGTTCATTGCCCAGCAATAATATCCATTGTCTAAGTATACCACATTTTATACAGCTGATGGGCATTTGGGTTGTCCCTGCATTTTGGCTGTTATGAATAATGATGATTTGGACATTTGTGTACAAGTTCCAATGGAAACATATGTTTTCATTTCTTTTGTGTATATACCTAGGAGTGAAATTGCTGGGTCATATGGTAACTCTAATGCCTAACTTCTCTTAAAAAGTGCCAAACTTTCTTTGCAAGCAGCTGCATCATTTTATATTACAAAAAAGCAACTTATAAGGGTTCCAATTTTTCCACATCCTCATTGACACTTGTTAGTATCTGTTTTTTTTTTCCTTTTATTTCTGATTATAGCCATTTTATTGGGTGTGAGGTAGTACCAATTGTGCAGAGACCATACTCTAAATGCTGTTCTCACTTGACTCTGAATATGTAATTTGGCAGAGTAGATTTCAATTGCATGTGAGGAACATTTAAAATTAATAGAAGAATATTTAAAAAGAGAAAAGCATAAAAGTGCAGAGGAATGAAGTTCTGATATATTCTCCATTACACTGAAATCATTTAGTAATAAGCAATTAGAATTCACATGCCAAAGAGTTTTAAACTAGGTTTGGCTTTTGTGACTCAGGATAGAAGTAATAATGTATACTATGTATACTGGCAGAAAGTGAGATATCATTCAGGTTTGTTTTCTTATAAAGACTACATGAGAATGGGGGGGGCGGTGCATGGGTGGCTCAGTTGATTAAGCATCTGCCTTCCGCTCAGATCATGATCCCAGGATCCTGGGATCAAGGCCTGCATCAGGCTCCGTGCTCAGCAGAGAGTCTGCTTCTCCCGCTCTCTCAGCCCCTCCCCTTGCTTGTACTCCATCTCAAGTAAATAAATAAAATCTTGCAAAAAAAAAAAAAAAAGAAAAAAGAAGTGAGGCTTGTATTTCCATGTATATGCTGATCATTAGACTGGAAAATTTGCAGGTAATTGTTATTACACATTCTTCCTGTTGGGCCAAATTTGACCTTACTTATTTTATGCAAGATCTGTTTATCTGTTTATTTGTGCATGTTTGTTGTTGTTGCTGTTTTTGATAAATAGTTTTCTGCAAACTAATATATCTTTGTTTGATATTATAGGTTCAGTCGGCAATGCGTTGTTGACAAGGACAAAAGGAATCAATGTAGATATTGTCGATTAAGAAAGTGTTTTAGAGCAGGAATGAAAAAAGAAGGTAACAATATATAGTATAATAATGATAATTATTGATGAAAAGTGTTATACACATACATCTTCATTTAATCATAACTTTTCACAGGAGTTCTGATTTTCCTCAGTGAAGAATCTTTAATTCCCTGAATTTAAGAATTTACCCAAGGACACTGACACCAGTCTCTGATGACTATCTGATTCCAGACACTATTACCTCTACTACTGTGATATACCTGGAAACAAAATCATTATCTAAATAATATCCTGATATCCAGTTCAAAAGACAAAAGGCAAAATCTATTAATAGGTTGAAATTATAAATGTATTTTTAAACACACTTTTGTTGACAATAACAATTGAATATCTTTATTCATCTCATAAATATTGATTGAATGTTTGCTTTTTGTTCATTGATTTATCTAAAAAATACTTATTGAGCACTTCCTTCTAAAACCTGTTCCAGATGCTAAGGCTTCAATAGTGAACATAACTGAAAAAGAATCCTTCCTCTCAGGGAGTTTATAGTCTATGGAGAAACAGAAACAGTGGACTAGATATTCTATTTTAGTGTACATTAATTTCATTTTGAACATAGTAAATAATCTTATTATATTATCTGACATTTTTACTATGGTTAATTTGGAAACAAATCTGTTGAACACATTTTAACATTTGGCAGAGGACAGCCACTGCCAACATAATATGCTTATCAGTTTTGTCACATGCTTATGCCTATTATATACAAAGAAATATTTTTCAGGACTATTTCAGAAACCATAAAAAAATGAAATCAAGTTAATATACTATGGAAATGTAAAACATATCAAGCTTACCTTGAACCTAGTTTTGTCATTGTCACAATATTTTAAATAGACAAAAATTCCTTTGGTTTCATTCAGATTGCTCGTCTCCAAAAGAAGGCAAAAGGAAGTTTACAAAATTAAAGGAGAGGCATTTTGTTATTATAAAATGACTTATTTCTAATGGCCTATTTCATAGTTTATGAGATTAATTACATACTTCATCAAACAACTTCATCTATTTCTATTTGAATTCCAGCGTTACTCCTACAAAAGTATAAGGAAGTCACAACCCTCTATTTCCTTTAAGAGTTTACAAGTTTTGGGCAGCTCGGGTGGCTCAGGGGGTTAGCGTCTGCCTTCAGCCCAGGGCACGATCCTGGAGACTCAGGATCCAGTCCCGCATTGGGGTCCCTGCATGGAGCCTGCTTATCCCTCTGCCTGTGCCTCTGACTCTCTCTCTCTCTGTGTCTCTCATGAATAAATAAATAAAATCTTAAAAAAAAAAAGTTTACAAGTTTTGAAATAAAATTACTTTAAAATAGTTAAATTATGTCTCCAACCATTCATAGAATAATGCATTAGTTTTTTTCTAAATAGATTAGGAAGAAACTTTTGGGCTTCAAAGTAGATATATTTCTCATATTTACAGTAATGGCATAATATCAAGGTTATTCAGATAGAAACCTATATAAACATGGTTTTATGTCAAAAATGATAGCAGTAAAAAGATTACAAATGTTCACAATATCTTGCCGCATTTCTGAGGATTGATCATGTAAATGAAATTCATAAAAGCATAGCTTACTTTTTAATTTTTTATCTCTACATATGCATTTCCATATGAGTCAGTTTAGTCTGAAAATCAATGACAATTTCTATGGGGAAAAAACTGTAAGCTACCAGTAAATATGATTTTAAGATAAAATATTAATGATACACTCCAACTTAAACACTACTCACTCTTAAAGGCAAAAGTCCAGTATTTTCTCTCCCAGATTAATGGGTTGATGGTTGATACTAAGTTTTGGGTAAATAGTAGATTTTGGCATCCTTAGAAATTGGTGAATCTCTTTACAGAAAGAATAATTGCATCATAATTTCTAATAGTTTTACATCTTATCTCTCCAGCAGAATAGAATAGAGCATTGATATAAATAATTTAGGGGTACAGGCCTTGTTTTCATCCTTTTTGGTTAACGGAATATAGAATCCCCGAAGTTTTAAAACTTAACATGGAAAGGCATCTGGAAGACTCAGTCACTTTAGCATCCAACTCTTGGTTTTGGCTTAGGTCGTTATCTCCAGGTCGTGGGATCCAGCCCCACATCAGTCTGCTTGAGATGTTTTCTTTCTCCTTCTGCCTTTCCTGCTTCTGTGGTTGCTCTCTCTCTCTCTCTCTCTCTCTCTCTCTCTTTCTCTCTCTCAAAATAAATCTTTAAAAAATAAGTAAATAAACAAAATCTAACTTTGATATATACAAGGTAATACTCCCTCTCTCACTCTTCCTTATATTTAAAATGTAGTTTTCAATAAGGAATTTCAATAAGGAATTCAACACACATTGCTTTTCCTTTCTTTTCTGCAACAAGTAGATCTGGCTCCCTCTAAGAAGCTTTTTATATAATACTGAAGATGTCTCCACCTTTCCAAAATGCTGATGTTCAAATCTCAGTCTCCTCAAAAAACACCCCTTACTGTAACTTTTGCTTTATTAATAATGTTTGTAAACTGTCCCAAGGACATTGTTTCATGAGAGATCATAAGATTGCAAACTTAAAACCACCTTAACTAAATAAATTTACTTTCCATTTCTGTTACTATTTTAGAAAAAAAAATATGAACATTTCAAAATCTATGACTCATATCTTCTGACAGTGAATATAATCTTTGAGTTGGTCAATCGTAGGGGCAATTCTCTTCCTCTACTTATCTTACAGTTTTATTAACTTGGAGAGAATGGAAGGCCGTCCTATTACAGATACAGCATGGTTGAACTGACTGACCCAACACTTTCTGACACGCATATGATCATGAAGCTTCAAAAGGCAATATTTCATGAATTCTAATGACAGGACTGGCCTTCTACTTTTTGAAAGTGGTACAAAATGATAAATATCTTCAGTTGTACCATACTTTCCCCTCTGCCCCTTAGCCCCTTCTTATTTTTTATACTATTACTTTTAAACTTTGAACTGTTTTCCTGACATATATCGAAAAGAACTGACCAGTGAATACTGTGATTTTTCTCCCCTAGCTGTGCAAAACGAACGTGATAGAATAAGCACCAGAAGAAGCACATTTGATGGCAGCAACATCCCCTCCATTAACACGCTGGCACAAGCAGAAATTCGGTCTCGCCAGGTAACTTGCTGCACTTCAGTATCTAGTCCTGTTCAACAGAATCAAATGTCTATTTAGGCATAATTAGAAAATAATTTGAGTTCATTTAAATGGGCTCATTTCTAAAATAAATTACAGTTTTACTTTGAAAATATTAGATGGACTATTGACTTAATTTTGATACTTCCTGAACAACTTCTGTCTTTAAACAAAAAAAATGCAATGCATTTCAGTCTAATATTGTTAAATAAAAGTTTGTTTACAATGTTGATTTAAAATACTAAATGCATAGCACAATGCTCTGGGGACAGTAGGTTGTTTACTAATAAAATCTGTCAAATCAGTTACTATGACTTTTGGGGAGCTTGGTTGACTCCTATCATCAGAGCTTCCTTCCATGAAAATGGTTTCTGAACTCAAGAACTCATCTTGGCATCTGCTTTGGAAACAAATATTTAAGGGAAGAGCCAGAATTCAGAAACCAATGAAGAAAGTTAATTATTTTAAATTCCTAAATGAGAATATCAGTTCCAAAGTCTAAAAATATCTGTCATTAGTTGTATACATAAAAATAAATCATTTAAAAATCAAATGAAGAGGGCAGTCCGGGTGGCTCAGCGGTTTAGCACTGCCTTCAGCCCAGGGCGTGATCCTGGAGACCTGGGATCAAGTCCCACGTCGGGCTCCCTGCATGGAGCCTGCTTCTCCCTCTGCCTGTGTCTCTGCCTCTTTCTCTCTCTCTCTCTCTCTCTCTCTTTCTCTCTCTCTCTCTCTGTCTCTCATGATTAAATAAATAAAGAATCTTAAAAAAAAATCAAATGAAGAAGGATGACTGGATGGCTCATTCAGTTGAGCATCTGACTGGATCTCAACTCAGGTCTTGATCTCAGGGTTGTGAACTCAAGCGCCATGTGGGCTCCACACTGGACATGGAACCTACCTTAAGGAAAAAAAGTATCAAAGAAGAAACCTTTGAAGACAGTTTATTTTAGCATTGCCCCATTAGAAAAGTTAATGATATTTCTCTATTATAAAAAATGATGAAATAGCTAACTATTAATCAGGTTCTATAATGAGTCAGCACAACTACTTTCTATTTTGATAGCATGAGGGTGGAATGATGAGGCTAACATCACCATTATCATCAGTACTGAAGATTACTTGATGATCCTGTAGAGCATTTACCGAATACCTTAAAAGGAAGCTGTGAAGAAATAAACATAAGCATAGAAAGTCACACTCACCCACATACATGTCCAAAAATTAAGTTTATAAGAACTTTAAGAAAGTAGTTTTTAGCCGAAAAACATTTTAAAACTTATATTTTTATACAGTTCAACCACTTAGAAATCATATATAATTTGAAAATTTTTTCCACACATTAAGCTTTTCAATATTGCTAAGTCAAAAGTTGGTTTCTTAATTTTACTTTGATGGCCTCTCTTTAATGCAGCAACATAACTAGTTCTGGCTTCTCTTCTAAACTTTTTTCTTCAGTTTAGTAAACTATATCCACTGAAAACATTTTCCTCATATATTTCAAAAAGTTATAGATAGGCTTTCTTAGTGGAAATACCATTTTTTAATTAAAAATAATATCACAGAGCATATTCATGTGACTGTGGCATATCGCTTTGTATAGTCATTGTGAATTAGGAAAATCCTGAAAGTTGAGTAACATATTTTATGGTTTTGCCAGTGAGAGAAAAAAAAAGGTACTGCTCCCAGAATATGGTACTGTGCAGTGAATGTTTCCTTTCTTTCCTTTCCTTTCCTTTCCTTTCCTTTCCTTTCCTTTCCTTTCCTTTCCTTTCCTTTCCTTTCCTTTCCTTTCCTTTCCTTTCTTTTTTTTTTTTTTGTAAAGATTTTACCTATTTATTCATGAGAGATACAGGGAAAGAAGCACAGACACAGGCAGAGAGGGAGAAGAAGCAGGCTCCCTGCGGGGAGCCCGATGTAGGACTCGATCCTGCGACCCTGGGATCACACCATGAGCCAAAGGCAAATGCTCAACCACTGAGCCACCCAGGCGTCCCACAAGTGAATGTTTTCAATTTAGCTTGTGCCGATAGGTATTTTTTTTTCTCAATTTTAAAATGTTTCATATATCTCAAGATACTGTGGCAATGAGAGTGCCCACTTCAAAGGTGTTTACTTATTGCAGTCATGGAAGTATTGCTCACATATTATGTTAAATGAAAAATTAATGTGATCTTCTTAATGCTAGATCTCAGTCTCAAGCCCTGGTGCAAGCACTGACATAAATGTTAAGAAAATTGCCAGTATCGGTGATGTCTGTGAATCTATGAAACAACAGCTCTTAGTCTTGGTGGAATGGGCTAAATATATTCCTGCCTTCTCTGAGTTACCACTGGATGATCAGGTATAAATTAGAGGATTTGATGAATGCTTTTGGAAATGTCTTTGGAACTTTGCTAAGTTTTTGTGTTTTTTAAATTATATGTGTAATAGATTTGACCATCTTTAACAAAGGTTAAATAATGAGAAAAATAATTGGTTTTCTTGTCCATTCAATTTGTTCTCTCAAGAGGCACAACTGTTTAACTTCTCTTTTAGGGGTCCTGCAAATGTATTAATTGGGTGAAGTTGAGGAAGACACGGTTCTTCCCTTTTGGAGTTTAAAAAGCTTAAGTAAAGAGGAAAAACAAATAGCAAGGAACTGCCATTGTGAGAAAAGTATTGGCAGAGTAAATATCTGGGAGGCAATGGTACACTATTGTGTCGTGGTGTTTATGGAAGGTTCCATATAAAATTCCACCGAAATACCAGGCCACTCCTGGACAGAAACCACATAGGTTGTGTTGGTGTCTTTGTAGGTACTTTATTCAGTTAATATAAAAGTTTGCCTTTTATGTTGTCAATTTTATTCTAACACTTACTATATAAAAATAATAGGTCTGGCAAAAATGTTTCTAGAATCATACTCTGAAATCTACAGAGAAATAGAATTCAGATACAATTATCTTTCCCTAATACATATATTTTCATATTTTGTCAGATATATCTTAAGACATTTTAATTAATAGTTAAGAATTTTAATTTCCTAGTCTGTAAAAACTAGATGATTAGCTTCAGATTCATTTTGAATGCCTACATCTAAGTAGTTAATATTTTGTAGATGAAATTTGAAAAATTTTAATTCCCCACATTGAGTAAACCATAGTGTGTATTATAGCCAGTGCATATTTTTGCACCCTCTGACCAGTCCTTGCTCTTTACCACTAATATATAAAAACAAAGAAACAATGAAAAGGAAAGGTGCATGATTGTTTAAAAACCCAAGAAAGGCAAAATATTTACACAACCAGAATGAAAAGTGATCATAGGAAGTTAGCAATTATATTTCTAGGACAGTGTTTCATATGGTGACCAAAAAAAAAAAAAAAGTGCTATGAAATCTGAAATCATTCTTAAAGTATTCTGTAACTGCCTTCCTGGTGTGAGTCATGGTTATTGACATACCATAAAGATAGCTGGCTCAGAAGGTTATTTCAGAGTGAATAATGCTAAATTGCTAAAACCTACGTGTCTCATCCCAAGCCATATAAGTAGGGTTATGTTATTTATCAGTTTTATATTTTTATTACCACTCCTCTTTAAAAGTTGCTGACTTATGTATGAAGACGATGATTTAAAAATTTGAAAACTAAAATCCAGTAACCCGTCAGAAATAGTTTTTATTTACTAAATGACACTTGAATACTAACAATATAATTAATAGCCATGGGTTGGCAAATACCCATTGTGGTTAAGGCACTAGCGAAGTAGCTTGCAGTTGCATTATATATCATATTATTTTATTTAATCTTCTCTGGAGTTCATGAATGTTATTATCTCCAATCAACAGTGTTTCAAACTGATCCTAGATCAGTGAAATTCACTCAGGAAATTCATCAAACAAATATTTAGTAGGACTACAGTTCAGTGTTAGGAACTGTAAGGATTTGGCAGTAAAAAATACACATTGCGTCACTATTCCCATAAAGTCTGCACTCTCTTTGGGAGAGACAGACAATAAAAAATATACAGATTATGACTAAGTGAATTCTAGGTGGGGGAAGTTCTATAAAATGGAATGGAATGAGTTGTTGGAGAATGACTGGGGTGGGATGGTAAGACACACTTTAAATTGGAGATCAGAGATTTTTCCTGACACCTGAATGACAAGGGGCCAGGCATGCCCAGATCTGAGGACAAAGCATTCCAGCAACAGGAACAGCATGTTCAAAGGCTCTGAGGCAAGTAGGAGTAATGTGCCTGGATAAAAGTGAGTAAGGGCTGTCACAAGATGAAACCAGAGAAGTGAGTGGGGGGCAAAGCATTGAGCTAGCCCCCGTGAGGCCACTGTTAAGGAGTTTGAGTTTTATTGTAAAAACAATAAGAAGCCAGTGAGAAGTTTTAGCAGAGGAGTGATATTAAGTGATTATTATTTTACAAATATTATCTGGGAAACTCCATCAAGAAGGATTTAGGATTGGGCAGCCAGAAAGGAAGCAGGAATATGCATTAGCTCAGTGAAGGGCCTTAAGGCAAGCAAGAAGAAGGATGGTAAAGGCTCTGGCTGGGGTGGTAGCAATGGAGAAGCAGCACCCAGATTTACTGTACGATTAGAAGAATAAAAATGGACTCTGTTTCTGACCTGAACAAGCATTTCGGGTGATGGGGCCATTGACTAAGATGCTGAAGATGTTGGAGACACATTACTTTGATGTGTTATATTCGGAATGCTTCCTGTTCTTTGGGCTGGAGATGTTAAAGTAGGCAATTGAGTACACACGTAAGGCTTAGTTGAGAGCTTAGTGCAAAGAGAGGTTCGGTCTAGAAAGTGTGTCAGCAAGCAAATCACTCATCCTCTTCTCAGTATGTCACAAGTCTTTGCGTTGTTTTTATTTATTCAGTTTATGTGTAACAGAGTGTTTTACATATATTTTCTTATGTTGTCCTCATGACCACACTTTGAGATTTTTATCATTGCCTCCCTGTGAGAGATGAAAACAAATGAGTCCCAAACCTTCAGTTTAGTTTATCTAAGGTGAAATAGTAGTATGTGGCCAAGCCACATGTGAATTCTGATTTGTTTGATTCTATTTCACTCCAAAACACTTTTCTTTCTTTTTTGTTCTACTTTTTTGTTTGTTTGTTTGTTTGTTTCCATTGTATTGACTTGGAAGTTTTAGAAATTTTGAAAAGTAAAACTCTATTGACATGCTAAGGTGGAAAAATAGAAGCGTTCACGATGGCAAGTATCTATGAAGACTATAGTTTATTAAAACAAAACAAAAGGTCCCAGACTTAAAGAACACGGAGTTAATCAGATATATATTATAGCGTCTTTTAATCACTATATTTTATAATTAATTGTTAAACTTGAAATTTTTCATTCAGGTGGCACTGTTGAGAGCTCACGCAGGGGAACATTTACTGCTTGGAGCTACAAAGAGATCCATGGTGTATAAAGATATTTTGCTTTTGGGTAAGTTTTTTTTTTTAATTTAAGAAGAAATTATGCATGCTTCATCCTTACACAGGATCTATTCTGTATGTAACAAGCATTCGTAGACACTGTCAAATGGTACTCTCACTTCACAAATTGGATTTAATTGATATTGTCCTCACTCAAGGCCCTATATTTCCTTGACTTGATTGCAAGGAAGTTTAGAGGGCATTGAGACACTCAGGGTTATCAGTGAGATGATGGATGTTAGCTGAACCTATTATGGTAATCATTTCACCATATATGTAAATCAAACCATCATGCTCTACACCTTAAATTTACACTGTGATGTGTGTCAATTATTCCTCAATAAAACTAGGGGAGAAGGTTTAAAAATAAAAGAGATGTTGCTCAATAAAGGTAAATTGAATTATGTTTAAATCATATCAGGACAAAGAATTAGTGATTCATGTGACCACTTTATTGGAATCTCAGTGTTGTTTCACATTCTTTCAGTGTCTACTTAATACTTATAATTATATTGTTTTATACACTTCCAAGGAACATGTTTATTTCCCATAATCTTATTGCTTACAGTATGATGCAACATCCCAGGTTAAAAGAAGAATAATTTGGTGACTATGTCTGAAAATTCTGATAGTTAAGTTGCAGTGCTGGAAGAGGCAAAGTAAGATGGCAGGTTGAATGGGATAAGGCACAGAGGGAAAGCTTTTGTTTTCCTTAAGCAATTGTTCCAATCCCCAAGTCTTACTTGCCTTTTAAATTAGGTTTCCTGTTGAGAGAGTTGAGATCCCTCTAATAATTATTACCCCCACCTCTCTCTGGCTGTATGAAATGATGACCAGATTGTTTATCCTATTTTTTGATAGATACTGTGTCTCAAAATAGAAATAAATTGAATGTGATATAACAATAGCTAGGGGCAGCCCCGGTGGCGCAGCGGTTTAGCGCCGCCTGCAGCCGGGGGTGTGATCCTGGAGACCCAGTATCGAGTCCCACATCGGGCTTCCTGCATGGAGCCTGCTTCTCCCTCTGCCTGTGTCTCTGCCTTTCTCTCGCTCTCTCTGAATGAATAAATAAATAAATCTTTAAAAAATAGCTAATATTTGTTGAGGACATACTATGTAAGATGCATTGCTCTAAGTGCTTTACATGTAAATACACACACCTCATGTAATCTTCATGATAACCCAAGAGGTAGGTACTGTTATTCTGCAGGTGAAGAAATGCAGGCAGAGAATGTTTACCTAAGATCACAAATCTCGTAAGGGATAGAGCCAGGATTCTAAAGCGCATAATATGACTGCATAGACTATGCTGTTAGATTCTATTAAACACTCTCTTGCATTTAGAAAACTGCAAGAGATGTGAATACAATATACTTAAAAACCCAAATGTCCTTGCTTCCTTGCTACCTAATTCTAAAGTGTTTTACCTCGAATAATTAGATAACTAACTTTTCATAAGAGCAAGGCCACATTTTTTTAAGTTCATTTGCACATGTTGTTACACTGAAAATCGTCTTTGCCTGCAGTGAAAAAATTCAGAATATACTGCTTTTTATAAAACCAGAAAATAACAGTTTAGGCTGTTATCCTAGGAGTTTTTGTCTTTTAGAGCCAGAGATTTTCTGAATTAGGGATTTTCTGAATTTAGGGATTAGGTAGTCTAGTCTCGATTCAGTTTCTGAATATTCTTGAATTCATCTACTTCTAGTTGTTAAAATTGCGTCCCAAGGGCTGTTACAGCTACACACCCCTACATCAGTAAAGGAGTCCTAGTTTTATCCAGTGTAAGCAAGAAAGTTTCTTTAGGTTATGTGTTACGCTCATTAATGAGTAAGACACTAATAGATAACTGACACAGTGGCAGGCTAATCATTATATTTTGTGTCTCCCTTGTCAATTATTAGCTTGTTATTGGTCTGTACTTTCGTGTTATCACTAGTGACTGGGGCTGTTAAAATGCATGTGATCATATTATCAATGTCATTGATCCTTGACGTGTTCTTAAACTTTTCTAACATAACCAGCTAACAGTACTGGAAGGAAGTACTATTACTACTCCTTCAAGGGAAGAACCCTTAAATCCCATCTGATGATCTTTTTGTTGGACAGCGGCTGATCTTTTTTTCTCCTAGGAAACAACTATGTAATTCACCGCAACAGCAGTGAAGTCGAGATCAGCCGTGTGGCCAACCGGGTTCTAGACGAGCTGGTACGACCATTTCAAGAAATTCAGATTGATGACAACGAATATGCTTGTTTGAAGGCAATTGTATTTTTTGATCCAGGTTTGTTTTCAGATTTCCATTAAAAAAATAATTATAATGAAAAGTAAGCTATTTCATATTAGAACGTTTACTCCTCACACTTTAGTAAGATTCGATCTTTAGATTGCCCTTTGTCTTCCTTTATTAGATGCAAAGGGGCTAAGTGATCCAGTAAAGATTAAGAACATGCGGTTCCAGGTGCAGCTCAGTTTGGAGGATTACATCAACGACAGGCAGTATGACTCCCGGGGGCGGTTTGGAGAGCTGCTGCTGCTCCTGCCCACACTGCAGAGCATCACTTGGCAAATGATTGAGCAAATACAGTTCGTTAAGCTCTTTGGAATGGTTAAAATTGACAACCTACTTCAGGAAATGCTACTGGGTGGTGAGTACATTTGAGAATTTCCACTTTACTTATTAGCATCGCACTCTGTACAGAGTTGACCTATTTACTGTTTGTCCATGGCATAATGAACCCAATTTTTTACATTTAGAAAGTCTGCAAAACTCATTGGATGGAGACAAAAATACCTGAATGTGTTGAAATCCTCGTTCTTACTAGTTTCCACCATCTTTGTGCCCCCCAGTTCCTCTCGCCTTAGTTTTTATCTTTTCGAAGGTGGTAAATAGAAATATATTTCCTATATTTAGTTCTCCTCGGACTGTATTATTTTTTTCTAAGCCTTGACTCCTTTAAAAGCTCAAAGATACCAGCATGGCAACATAACCTAGAAATGTTCATAGTAAATACCTTAAAAATAAACACTTTCCTCCTGAAGTAATTAATTGACATAACACAATGAGAAAGGAAAAAATGAGATTTCGTTGCTGCAATAAATGTCAGGAATAAGTTAAGAAATCATTTATTTTGTGTTCTGATCTAGATTACATTTCCTTGTAAAATCACTTTATTTTATTTTAGTTTAGTTTTAGTTTTCTGGTTCTTAATGTGTTCCTAATGACATCTTTCTGAAATAAAAGTTGTTTATGCTATCAGTGTGATCCCAAATATTATCAACTTGAGGTAAGTGATTCTTGGAATTGCCTTAACAACAGGCAGCAAACCTAATGATTCCAGGAAACGGCACACAAGGTCCATTATTAATACACACCATAATATGATACAACATTAATCTAGCCAATGCACAGTGAAAGCTGCCCTTGTCCTTAATATGGCGGCAGTTCTATTAATTTATTTTTGAAATCCCAAAAAGCACTTTGCAAAAATAGCAGTATCCACGCTGTCAATCAAAACATTTGTTGCAAGGTAAACTTGACGTCCCTGATTAAATATCACTAACGCAAGCATCTTTTTATCTTCTGTAGGTGCTTCCAATGACACTAGTCATCTCCATCATCCCATGCATCCACATTTGTCTCAAGATCCATTAACTGGACAAACTATACTTTTAGGTCCCATGTCGTCACTGGTTCATACAGACCAGATCTGTAAGTACCTGAGCTACTTTTCGACCATAATAACTTTTAAACTTAATTAACTGAGAAAAAGTGGCATTTGGGGAAAGAATCTATCAGTACCCAGGAACTGCAAAACTCAAGTACAGTTTCCTCTCTAGGACTCAACAGTGGGAGATTGTGGTGTTCAGTAAATCACTTATTCTCCTTAGGCACAGGTTTGCTTCCTGAAATGGGATGTGAGTACGTAAATGTTTCTAAAGTATAACAGGATCTACACGCAGTCCTGGTTTTGTCTGGTAGTGTAGGATTGTAAAAAGGACTTTGCAAGCTGGAACCATGCAAAGGAATCTTAATAATAAATAGGAAAATTATAGTTTGCTTGTGACCTTTAAAAAGGCTTGCCAAAACATTAAGGACTCTCTTAACTACAGGATATAAATGTAGAGGGAAATTGAAAAATAAGAATCCTGATATTTATTTGGTACATGGTAATGTAAACATTAGATTCACTGAGAATTAATGAGTTTTATTTCTTTGTTAAAAAAATTATGAAGTGGGGCAGCCCGGGTGGCTCAGTGGTTTGGTGCCGCCTTCAGCCCAAGGCGTGATCCTGGAGAACCAGGATCCAGTCCCACGTCGGGTTCCCTGCGTGGAGCCTGCTTCTCCCTCTGCTTGTGTCTCTGCCCCTCTCTCTCTCTCTCTCTCTCTCTCATGAATAAACAAATAAAATTTAAAAAATATATATGAAGTGTAGGGGCTCCTGGGTGACTCAGTCAGTTAAATAAGCACCTGCCTTTGGCTCAAGTCATGATCCCGGGGTTCTGGGATTCAGCCCAAGTTGTGCTCCCTGAGCCGCACCTAGCTTTTACCTCTGCCCCTCCCTGCCACTCATGCTCTCTCTCTCTCTCAAATAAATAAATAAAATCTTTAAAAATATATTATAACGTGTAGTTTAAACAGTGCTTGCTGCTTTTCCGTCCTCTAACTTGCAAGTGGAAGTGGGTACCCTTTCTTTGCCTTGATGAATTTTACTTTTTTGAAAGTTTGGATCAGCTGCCAACATTTTACCTTTTGTACTTTCCATGTCTTCATCCTTTTCAACACGATCAGTTTTTTCAATAATGTCCATCAGTTTTCCTTCACTAAGCTTCAGAATGCAGATTTAGAGACTCAAACAGTAGCAGTGTCTGCATTCCTGGGGGCAGCTACTTCTGTAACTCCATCCATGCTCATTCACCTCCTGTTTATGACTTTTTGCTCTTTTTTATTTCTTTCTTTCTTTTTTTTTTTTTTGCAAAATATCATGAAAATTTATCACTAGGAGACAAGGAGGCAGCACAACTACACATTTAAGTTGTCGGTACATGAACTGAATAAAACATATTCAGTGGCCAATCACTAACAGACTGAAAGATGTGATGTGATTGGTCACTGATCATAATGCACATCTGTCATCAAAGTAATTAATAGACCAAAGAATTAGCAGTGAAGTTTGTACGTATGCAGTTACTCGCAGTTAACTTTGAGTTACCATGCTCACTGAAATTCAAACCACGGACTGGTGCTATTTAGCTAAGCTGTGATAACTGAAATTCGTGTGTGTGAAATTTGTGCAAAGTGAGGACTGCTGGGAAAGCTCTTTGGAACTAAAATGGTTATAAATAGTAGAGGTTAGTAGCTAAATTAATATGATAGTATTACAGATTTAACACAAATTCTATGTTTATAAGCTACCCCTTGGTTAAAAATCTGTATTTGACAAAATTTCTAGAATTGTTTCTGAATTTATACTAAGTTAACCCAGATTTGCCTTTGACCTATCTCCTCCTAACACTAAATCAAAACAAACAAACAAACAAACAAAAACCACTAAATCAAATACTTATTACCACTGCTATCCCTTAGATACAAGCACTAGTAAACCCATGTGTAAATTATATCTGAAACACAGAGTTCTTTGAATATATCATACAGGTAGAAATACAATTATTAGAAAAATATACAAATTATGGAAATAGCAGGACATACTTAACCTGTGGATATAAATGTACTTGAAAGACCATTTGGAACCATCTTTGTGAGGTAAATGTTACGATTTTCATTTCTGTCAAAAGCAGAGAGAGACAAACCCAATACCATCTCTCTTAGAGATTAGTTATTCATAAACCCAGAAAATAAAACACATTAACAACATATTAAACATTATAGGCATCAACTGGCAAGAAAGTTTAACAATTCTGCTGGTGGTTGAATCTTTTACTTTTTAAATGTTAGTTTTCTAGTATTTTTAAAAGCATTTGCTGACCCTCATCTTTTAAAATTCACATCCTATTTTTTATTTTCCCTCTTTCAACAAAATATTTTACAAGAATCATTTTTAAAGGAAAATTCGCTCTGTTTGCCCCTATTTGGAATAGTTTATAAATCATGCAAAGCAAAACATTAAACACATTCACACACAAAAATTAAGTTCATGTGTATTTTCCTGGCCTTTGTACAGTAAAAGTTTGCAATATGGAGGAAATACTCTTCAAGACAATGAAGTATGCAAACCGTAACTTTGTTTTTTAATTACTTGGGCTTGCTCTTTGCATTGATGGGGAAGGGAAGGGTGAGCTCAACTGTAATAGTAATTTTGAAGCTGAAAAGCCATTAGTTTTTAGATGCTTTTAACTACAGTATAGGTTTCAGAGCACTTGAAAAGTATCTTACCTTATTATATCATCTAATATGTTTGAGTTAGTAGAATCCAAGCCAAAGTTATTTTATTTTATGTGCGTTTTTTTATTGCAAAAAATGTGAAGTTGTTTTTTAAGATTTGAAAAAAGAAAAAGAACTGACCTTCTGTTAATTCTTTTCATTGACTTTTTTTCTGCTGGGTCTGCCTCTAAGAATGAAACTCATAAATGCTATTAAGAAAGACAGGAAGTGACTTATAAGGGACTATTAAGTAACTATTAAGATGTTTAAGCATGCTCTATTCCCTTTGAATGCTATCTAGGAGTTCAGAAGGCAGTGCAACTCCAAAAGGACCTCAATGAGCTCGTATTCTATAATCATACTTTATATATGGCTTTTAAAAATATCTCCAAAATAAAAATAATGCATATTGATATCATGCAGGACTTAATGGGTTGGGCTAGGATGACAATCACATACAACTCTCTGCTTCTTTTTTAGCAACTCCTGAGACCCCACTCCCTTCCCCACCACAAGGCTCTGGACAAGAACAGTACAAAATAGCTGCCAACCAAGCTTCAGTGATTTCACACCAGTCTCTCTCCAAACAAAAGCAATTGTGAGGATGTGTCTACTCGCAAACGGCACTGCATAAATGTGAAAACTTGTTGATCTTGAAATAACTCAGGATAGTACTTTTGGCAAACTGTTAGCCAAGGCTTCTGCATGGTGCTGTTATAAGATGGTATCTTGTGTTTTTGTTTATAGGCTCATGTTTTTTGTTGTTGCTGTTGTTTAAAACTTTCAGATACAAACAATGTGTATCTGAGTTTCAGTATGTTTGTATATATTTTTCCAACTTCCCTCGCACTGTTCCCCAACTAGTTGAATCTCATGTACTACTTTCATTTGTTGTCTTGATATTAATTTAAGTCTGTAAATAATTGCTTCATTGTGATGTGATGTAGAATTAAGTGTTCTTTTTTGACTAAGAACAGTAGTAGATCAGCAACTCCAGATCAGTGTAAAATAAGCCAAGTTGTTTGGTTTTGTTTTGTTTTTATCAATTTTAAACTTGCAAATTAGAAAAATAAAGCAGTTGCTATTGAAGAGGAAATATTTCTTTGAAGAGGAATCACTTTTGGATATCCTGTGGCTAAGAAATATCTTTCTGGCTCACAGTTAAATATGCCTATCTTTAGCTTAGGAAATTATAAATAACCATTCCAAGGATGACTGGCTCTTCCTTGAAATCTGCCTCTATTTGAAGATTTATCTTAAGATAAAGCATGTTTGTTTTAACAGTTAAGATACAGGATAAAAGGTTAAAAAAAAAAAAAAAGGGAAACCCTTAATACAGTGTCTCGACCAAGAGAGACACTGATTTTCTTTCCTAAAACAGTCTAGAAGTCAGCATCTATTGACTAGAAACTTACTGAATATGTGTATCCAGTTCCCAGGGAGGCTGAGAGAGCAGTGTTTAGGTGAGAAACTTTGTGCCCACTGAAACTGCACCAGTTTGAGAGACTGTTATTGGCCGACAGACCACCATCTGTCACATATGCGTTGCCTCATTTAATCCTCACAGGTACCTGTCAAAGAGCTATTATTATCTTTCATTTACAAATGAAGAAATCTATTGCTTTGAGGATATGTAACCAAAGTTCTTAAACCTAGGATAGACACCACCTTTATGACCAGGTCTGCTTGACATTAAGGAAAACAAACCTTTGAGGTGGAATGAAAAATGTGAGTTTTTGACTATGGTTTTAAATATATGCAATTGAGCAGTGATGGAATCCTATCCATCTTTTACCTTAGCACATATTCACATGTAATCAATGAGTGTAAATTTGTTGCAGCATGAATAAGAAACCATTGTGGTTTTAATGCCTTCTCTCTGGAAAAAAACCACAAAACTTTATTTAAAAAAAAACTTTATTTAAAAAACACTTCAAAACAAATTAAAGAAAATAAAAGATATAATCCAAAATAGGTTATGATGAAAACAAACACAAATTCAAATCACTGACTCAGAAGATTTTCAAAAATCAAGTGGACTGAGGAGTATAGTTCATTGGAGCCCTATTTGATGTAAAGTGAAGCTTATTTAAAAACAATTATGATGGGCCACGTCAAGAAACAGTGGTCTCTCTCTCTCTCTCTCACACACACACACTCATACACAGGCAACATACACATTTCCTGAAGTAGTAAAAAACTGGTTGAGTAATTATCAGGGATATAAGAAAGTGTCTCAATCTGTAAGAGACAGAATTCAAGGATTTTTACAGAGCCTCAAAAGTTCTAAAATTTCATAACCCCCATTTACCCTACAAATAAAAATGTTCTATTATTAACTAACTTATTAACTCAGAGTAGAAAACTGATTAGAAGGTATCATTGAGTTAATAAAATCAAAATTCCTTCAATACCTGGTACCTGCAAACTATAAAATGTATCTTTGAGAGTGAGTGAGGGAAGAGCAGAGTTTATTTAATTATTATTTTGTGGAAATTTAGCATCTCAATTTCATGCTTTTCATCTTTAAAAAACAAATATCCTTTGTAGGTTCTGTTTAACTTTTTGTGCTGTTCTCTTAATAGATATTAAAAAAAACTTTAAAACATAAAACCAGAAGATTCATTTTTAGTGAGCCTTTTAACTTATCTGCATACATTTACTAAACAGCTTTGTTTTAGAAATTATTGCTAACGACTTTGTTTTAATAACTATGGTCAGGGAATTTTTAATATAATATTTTTGTATACTTAACTGCCAAAAATGCTGGCCAAAGAGGAACTGAAGTTTTCAGCATATTTTCAAAATACTAGTAATGAAAAACATTGCTTTTATATAGCACAAAACTTTTTTCAGGTAATAAGTATGAATAATTTATTGTGAAATAGTGATTCATTTTATAAATGTAAAATTATTTTTATAAATTTTATTGTTGAAAATCAAAACTTACTAAATTTTGTAAGTGTTAAATTATAGTGAGATTAAAATATTTCTAAACTGTGATATGTTGTTTCACTGAACTTTCTAAATAAAAATTGAGGAAAAAAAACCTGAAGTAGAGTGCTTCATTATTGTTTAAAATGATTTTGAAATTCTAGAGATACTGATAATATTTTTTATGTGGACATTTGATTAAATTCAAATAGAGTTCACCAATATTGATCTTTAGAAGCCGGAGCAAAATTAATTAGCACATCTCCAAATAATCATAGAATTGGACACTGATTGAAGGGAGAATACTCACATTTACACTTCATTGTATAGTTTTTCTTGATAATTTTGTGACAGTAATTAAAATAAATGAGCCAGCCTGGCTTAAATGTTGTGTACATATACTCTGGCAATACTTTTTTAACCTAGATGTTTTCATTGCTATTGTCCTCCATTCATATTTAAACCTTTTTTTGTAAAATCTCTTAAAATATGAAGACTTTAAATTTTATTTTTCTAAGATTCTACTTTAATTTTTACTCTTATCATGGTAACATGTCCACATCATTTAAAAACACAAATTATATTTAAGATTTATAGTGAAAACCTGTAGTACTCCCATTTGACCACTGCCTCCACATTCTGTCTTTCTGCAAAAGCACTCCAATAGTGTAGCTGTTTTATTTGGTGTTTTTCTCCATAGTTTGAAAGCATTAGATCATATCACCGTTGTTCAATTTTTTTTTTCAGCTTTAGACTGTATCTCTGGACACTCAACTCCTACCATATTCTCCCAATTTTTTTTACAGATCAATATTTTTTTTACTTCCTTCGTAGTTACTACTTAAGTAACTGTGTACCTTGTTAAAATATGAAACATATAGTTTTTATATTTTTGTGGAGAATATAAGAAATATGCTCTAATATTATAGAGCAATTCAGTAGAGAAAGAAGAGTTCCTGCTCTAAGGCACAGGAGGATTGCAATTTAGAATAAAGATAAAATGTTGCATATATTAATATTAAGGTGTATTGTACTCTATACTCCAGTGCAATTTGACATCCATTTCAACTTGGGCATTTGAGCTGATCTTTTTTAACTTACGTCACTTTCTTCCCTCCAAGATCTCATTGAACTGCCCAGAAAGAAAGCTTTTTAAGAGTAAGAAAAATCTATACGTGTCCTGAAATTTTCAATTTTTTTTCTGCAAAATACAAGGCAGACGACATCAGAGTAAAAGAAATGCACACTTGCCCGTGATTAACCAAAAGCATAATGGTGCATCTGTGAAAGTGATATGAAATTCCAGATATAGAATCCTCAAAAACTTCAAAGTTGTTACAGGAGAGGCTAAGACCAAGAGAAGAGCTTGTGACAGCCAATGAAAGTCAAATCAAAGGACATAAAGAGCAACAGCAGTGACCCACTGCGGGGTGCTCATAGTGTGATTCACCTGATTTCCCTTGAGGCAGATGGGTTGTCAAGAAAGGAGGGTCTAAGCCACAGCAATTTCCAAGTTGTGAGAGTTGTATTCAGTTACAAAAGAGATAGAGCAATCCTAACTTCGGAGTAGTGTAATAATTATATGAAAGAAGGGACTCGATTCAATAGTGAACTTGTCCCCTACAGCTTTCCCTCTTCCCCGTCATCCCCCGACCCCGTTCTTCCTTACAGGCACAGATAAAGTTGTAAAATACATAGGCATATTTAAGTAGAAGGCAATGCCTTGGGTGGGGAGGATGGAACTGGATAGGATGAGGGACAAAGACAATTCTTTCTACCCACCCAGACGTGGAAACAAACAGTTGCTGAAGAAATCTGTGAACTTTCCTGTGGTGACCACCTGTCAAAAGTAGCCAGTGCTCCATTTCTTATATCCGGCTGGATCCATTTTTTTTGGAAAAAAACAATTCTTTAGAAAACACAAAGTTTGCCCTACAATACAAAAAAGTACTAGGTGGGGCAGCCCTGGTTGCTCAGTGGTTAGTGCTTCCTTCAGCCTGAGGTGTGATCCTGGAGACCCAGGTTCAAGTCCCTTGTCAGGCTCCCTCCACGGAGCCTGCTTCTCCCTCTGCCTGTGTCTCTGCCTCTCTCTCTCTCCATCTCTCATGAATAAATAAATAAAGTCTTAAAAAAAAAGTACTAGGTGCTTCAAAGGGGTTCAGGGAGAGATGAAAGGGAAGAAGACACTGTATGCCAGGACTCTAATTTTACACTAGTTGCAAATAACGGGGTCAAACTATATATGTGTGTGTGTGTGTATTTCTTATTGATATTTCATAAATACAATTAAAAATTTACAAATAACTATTAATAGAACTAAAATAGGATTCATAGGGGATCCCTGGGTGGCTCAGCGGTTGAACGTCTGCCTTTGGCCCAGGGTGTGTGTGATCCTGGAGTCTCAGGATCGAGACCCGCATCTGGCTCCCTGCATGGATCCTGCTTCTCCCTCTGCCTGTGTCTCTGCCATTCTCTGTCTCTCTCTGTGTGTGTGTGTCTCTCATGAATAAATAAATAAAATCTTTAAAAAAAATAAAATAGGATTAATTGAATATACCTTTGTAGAAAAAAAGAATAAGAAATATCGAGCAGTCCTGTGAAAGAGGAGTCTTAAAAAATATCAAGGAAACAGAAAACTAAAAATAACATGGGAGATATATGACAAAACTTTGATATCTCATTAAGTTTTATAGGTTGAAAAAAATCACCTGATATGATATAATTATTTTTAGATTAGATTAGAATACAACTTCATTTATGTCTTTATCACATAATTCTTTAGTACATAATTCTTTACAAAGTGATCCAGTAAGTGACATTGATGCAATATAATATACGAAATATATTAAACTTCTACACTTTGCCACAAATTTGTAGGCACTGGAGCTCTCAGTTTCTAAGGGAATTTTGAAGAGGAAAAACATTAAGCCATAGTCATACAAATAATTACAGATAACCAATCATTACTTTGTAGTCCAATAACCAGACATTTTGAGTTGCCTAGATAAATTTACATTGAGATCAGGAAAGAGCTCTCAGGAAAAAACTGAAAGAAGACTGTACCTAAGGCTCAGTGAATAAGAACATGAAGGCCGGGGCACCTGGGTGGCTCAGTGGTTGAATGTCTGCCTTTGGTTCAGGTCATGATCCTGCGGTCCTGGAATTTGAGTTCTATGTAGATGGAATCTACATCAAGTTCCCCTCAAGAAGCCTGCTTCTCCCTCTGCCTATGTCTCTGCCTCTCTCTCTGAGCTCTCATGAATAAATAAATAAATAAAATATTAAACAAAAACACAAAACAAACAAAAAAACCCATTAGGGCCCAAACCAGAAGGTATAAAGGTGGGTGGAGGGCAGACAACACAGTTCCTAATGAGCCATGCTAAGGATTTCAGATTTTAATTTATTTCCATGTGATTCACCAAATGGTTTTAAGTAGGACAGAATATGATCCACACTGATTTTTTGCAATCAATCACTCTGCTAAATGGAAAATGAGTCAAATTGGACCAGAAACATCCTCACTGAAAGGAATAAAAAGAAATATTTGTATTCTGGATTAGGGTAAAAGTACCAAAAATTTGGTACAAATACATGCAACTAAATACATACCAATATATATCACTGTTTTGGAAGCAGACTCAGTGAGACTTCTTCCAAATTTGATATTGGGTATGTACAATGGTACAGCATCTTTGGAAAGAATTTTCATATTCTTACATGAATTAAACATACAAAAAAACACATACAATTACTATATTAGCCTGAAATACCAGTCTTAGATATTGCCCAAAAGAATTGAAAATATGTGTCAAATAAAGACTTGTGCAGAGTTTTTTATTCGTTATAGCTGAAAACTGGAAACAACCTAAACATCCAAAACTGTTAGTGGGGAAACTGTGGTATATTCACACAGATTAAATTAATACAAAAATTAAGAGATGAATTACTGATAAGCATTACAAAATGGACAAATCTTGAAAACATGATGAGCAAATGAAACCAGACAAAAGTATACACTGTGGAAAAAAACAAAAAGAGAGAAAGTATAACTGGTCTATACTGAGGGAAAGCAAATCAATTATTGCCTAGGTTTGAATCTGATTTCAAAGAGGCAGGAGGACATTTGAGGGTGTGGGGGTAGTGATAGATTACAGCTTGATTTTGGTGGTGTTCATAATTTGTCAAACTTTGCCAACATTTACATTTTTTTTAAGATTTTAATTATTTATTCATGAGAGACACAGAGAGAGAGAAAGAGACACAGGCACAGGCAGGGGGAGAAGCAGGCTCCCTGAAGGGAGCCTGATGCAGGACTTGATCCTAGGACCCTGAGATCACAACCTGAGCCAGAGGCAGCCTCCGAACCACTGAGCCACCCAGGTGCCCAGCCAAGCTTTACATTTAAATGTATGTATTTTACTGTATATAAATTATATCTCAATAAAGTTCACAAAAGTGAAATGCACTATATTATTTAAAAATTACAAAAAGAACAAGAAATAAACCTAATTAATGCTATAAAAATAATTCATAAACAAGAAAGTAAAAAAGAAATACAACTTAAGAAATAGAAAAAAATATATAATTTGTAATAAATCCAGTTACTAGTGCTCTGAAATGACAAATAAATTAGGTGAAATCTTTGATTAAACTACCCAAGATAAATGGAGGGAGCTGAAAGAAACATACAGGCTGATAACTCTTATGACTATAACTGCAAAATGTCTAAACAAAATACTGGAAAATTAAATTCAATGCTATAACGAAAGGATAGTATAACATATTCAAGTGGACTTTCTTCCAGAAATGCATGATTGAGTTACTATTTGAACATCAATCATTAATGGCAGGACCATCTCTACCGAGCAGGCATCACAGCTTCTGTTCTGCTAAAGGTGGGCTGGGTGCTCCCTTTTGGGTGTCCATCCTAAAGCATTCTGCACTAAATATCTTCCCTCCTAATCTCAGAGTCGGATTCCTAGGGAAATCAACCTGAAACAGCATACAGAATTCATTTATATTTATATGCTATCATAGGCAACTGTAAAATGAAATTATTCAATCCTGTAGATTACAAGATCATCAAAAACAAAATTGGTGAAAATCAGATTTATGAGGTGTAGATTACAATACCATCAGAAGTCAAACTTATAAAAAAATAATCTAATGAAATTATTGATGTTGAAATGTTGAAAACCATGAAACGTTTCTGAAATTTATCTTCAGATAAATTAAGGTACCAATTACAGCATGGACGAGAAGGCAAAGAAAGCATGGAAAGTGTCGACAAAGTCGAATTACAGATGTATGGAAATAGTAATGGAAGTGAAAAAGCTGGTGAGATCTGAGTTTTCATTAGAAAAAGTTACCATGGGGCACCTGGATGCTCAGCCAGTTAAGCAACGGACTCTTGATTCCATCTCAGATCATGATCTCAGGGTAGGGAGATGAGCCCCAAGTCAGGCTCTGTGCTGGGTATGGAGCCTGCTTGGGATTCTCTTTCCCTCTGCCTCCCCTAAAATAAAAAATTTTTAAAAAGTTATGATAGTTAAGGATTTTGTAATGGAAGAGTCCTGGATGACAAACTTCTAGCTTCCCCTTTTCACACTATTTATCTTTTTTGCTGATGTTTTCTTCTCTTCTTTAGCCTCTCTGCATGCTCCTACTTGTCCTATAAGATGTAGTAACATTACCACCTTCACCCCTCTGTAAACATTTTTATAACCTTCTCAGGTAAAATTAAGGACTTCTTTACATGTTTTACTGTTTGTTGTTTATACTGAATATTTATAGCACTTATTTCAATGCTATCAATTATTGCTTATTGCCAATTAGAATGAACCCAGAAGAGCAGGTACAAGTTGGGTTCATTTTGCATTCCCAGGATTCAACCAAATTCCTGGCAATTATTAGGTGATCAGTAGTGATTTCTAAATTAGATGATTAGTCACAGTTGTGAATTCTTTTTTGTTAGTAAGCTCAAAAAGCAAAAAAGCTGAAGAGAATATATTTACTTCTATTCAAAGGATTATTTTTAGCTAATGGTAACATTATTATTATAAGATAATCAGTTTATCACATTAACTTTTAAAAGTGAAAATAGTAAAAAAAATCAACTTTTTAAAAAGATTTTATTTATTTAATTATTAATGAGAGACACACACAGAGAGGCAGAGACATAGGCAGAGGGAGAAGCAGGCTCTTCCCAAGGAGCCTGATGCAGGACTTGATCCCAGGACCCCATGATCACAACCTGAGCAGAAGGCAGATGCTCAACCACTGAGCCACCCAGGTGCCCTTCAACTTATTGCTAATAAGTGGAACATTATCACCTAATCCTTGCTATATTATTAAATTGTGATCTTTTTCAGAGACTTTAAGAGATTTCATCAACTTATTTTTCATATTTTAAAATACAAACTTTGTTAAAAAGATATTTTGCAGCACAAATGTATTATATTTTATACAGCAAAAAAACCCATCAAGACACAAAGGGTTTTTTATTATATTAGGGGTTTCTGCTCATTTAATCTAAATTGTAATTCACACAAGTCATTCACCTGCTTATACCAGACATTAGGGCTGCAGGCAGGTTAGTAGATAGTTACAATATTGCCTGTTTATTTTTTTAAGCTATGGAATGATGTTGATTTAATATACTGATAATTTAGGAAAAACATGTAAAGCCCATTTACCCTAAGATAATGATAGTAAAAGAGAGAAATGAAATTAGGTTATATTATTGATTATTTTATTTATAAGTCATTGGTGCCCTTGTACTGCATAATAATTCAATTTAAATATAAATGTAAAGATCTAATGAGCAGTTATCTAGCAGATGAATAAGATCAGAAACACAAATCAAAACGTAGTGGTGTGTGTTTAGAAAAACACTGATCTTAATCTAGGGTTGGTTTGCTTTGTCTACAGAGGAAAATCTGAAATGATTTCATTTCATAATCCCATTTCATAATCCCATCACAAGACACACAACATGACAGCATTTCTGCAGCATAATGAAAGTATTATGCTACAGAACTGCTGTAGAATCGCCTCTACATTTCTTTACCAATATGCAGAAAATATTTTTACCATAAAATCTATCATGATAATTCTTGAATAAAAGTAAAATTAAGGGGAATTTTAATATAAAGCCTATCTAATACCTCACAAATATTTATTTTAGACCTACTAGGTTCAAAGAATGAACTAATGTACTAAACTGAATTTGGACAGAAATACAAAAAATAAAGAAAGTACATTTTTGTTCTTAAGGAGTTTGAAATTTAGTGAGCAAGATTGACAAGTTCTTAATATTTATGACAGACAAAGCAGTAGGTTAAGATGCAGTGTACCATAAAGACTACGGCCCAGCTTAGATTCAAATGTGGGCTCTAGTGTGCAGTATCTGTAAAATTATCTGCAGCTTCTTCTTGTGTATCAATTTCCTCATCTTTAAACAAAATAAAACAAAACAAACCCAAACAATTGAGTGATTATACTATTAACATTGGGTAGGCTATGATAAGGATGAATTGAGAGAGTTTTTAAAATGTGGTTATTATGGAATCTGAGGTTTAGTAAATACTAAAAGAAATATTCACAACAATTATTAGAGGTACACAGGATGAAGCCTGAGAGCACAGATTTAAAAAATCAGTAATATCTTGGGGGAGGTGGGGGGCAGACACTGTGGTTCAATGTATTTCTAAGCTCCTTGAGCGTGTGGGTCAGTGTCTGCATGGAGTGTAGAATAAACTGTGCCCACCGCCAAAAAAAAAAAAAAAAAAAAAAAATCAGTAATATCTGATTATGATTATTGAATGTTTAGTTCCAAATCATGATCTAAGGCAAGTATTAGATATTTGTCTTAAATATATTTTGACATCTACATATTCCTTTCCAAGTTTCTTAGAACATGTTTTGGAGAAAATTCTCTTTAAAATATCATCTTAGGGGATCCCTGGGTGGCGCAGAGGTTTGGCGCCTGCCTTTGGCCCAGGGCGCGATCCTGGAGACCCGGGATGGAGTCCCACGTCGGGCTCCCAGTGCATGGAGCCTGCTTCTCCCTCTGCCTGTGTCTCTGCCTCTCTCTCTCTCTCTGTGTGTGACTATCATAAATAAATAAGAAAAAAAAATAAAATAAATAAAATAAAATATCATCTTAGAAAAAAATCATCTTAGAAAATAATGAAGTTCTTTTTCATGCTATTTATGATAAATCATCTTCATAATGCTGTCATGTGAATTTCAAGGAATAAATCTATTTTTCTAAATAGTTAAATAAAATCTCAGGTTAAAATGTGATCCCCAAAACCCGGTATTGATCATAACTCAAATGCATATAGGAATTCTTTTTTTTTTTAAAGATTTTATTTATTTATTCATGAGAAACAAAGAGGGAGAGGCAGAGACACAGGGAGAAGCAAGCGCCATGCATGAAGCCTGATGTTGGACTTGATCCGGGATCATGCCTTGAGCTAAAGGCAGACACTCAACCACTGAGCCACCCAGGCGTCCCCATACAGGAATTCTCAAAAAAATATTGCCTATGATTTTTTTATATGGTACTCTAAAATGATAATGCTATTTTCATATTGTGGTAAGGCATTGCAATAGGAAATTCCATAAACTTGCTAAAGGACCTGCTGACCAACATTTTACAAACATGAATAGAAACATAATCATTGAACTAAGAAATGAAAAATAATCATCTGTGTATTGTATAGAAAAAAGCATTTTGACATTATAAACAATAAATAAAGGGGATATACAATATCTACTTTAATACGTATTTCTATTATTATATAAGAAACATCTGGCTAAAAAGAGAATGATAGATATGCAAGGAAGTGGTTAACCCTCATCCAAGAATTAATAGTGCACCTGAACCAGGTAGCTAGCATGACCCCGAGTACACACCCCAAGGGTCCAAATTTTATGTGGCAATCTTTAAGATCCAGACAGTCTGAGTGACATAGTCTGTGTTCTTGCTGCCCTAAGTGCCATAAATAATTACACAAGTGCAATTGCAAGAGTGCTGTAAATGAGAATCACTCTAAGTTAATTCCTATAGGTTGAGAATTTTCTATAATTACCAAAAGCTCAGGGTGCTGGTCACACATAGATTTTGAGACCTGGCCAAGTATTCACAGCAATTCATTCTGGGCCAAGACTGCCTCCTGACTCCCAGGTGGACTCAGATAAGGTGAGATACAAAGAACAGCCTTTTCTAGGAAACCACCTGAAAAACTGCAAAATTATTTATTCACCTTGTGCATAGTAACAGCTACAAAATCCTGACATGTTGGTAGCAATAAGTATAAAAAGAAAGACTATTAACAGTCACATCTTAACAAATGAAATTACAATTCATGCAAGTGAAGATATTTTGCTTAGGTTTTAAATAGCTTTTGAAAAAGCCATTTTAAAAAATTTGGCACAGAAAAACACATTAGGAAATTACAAAATTGGACAGTTTTGATTAGTGATATTTAGGGCTTTTGGCCATGCTGTTTTCTCTATCCAGAATACTCTTCACATGGTTAACATATTGTTAATAATTGATGTGTCCACTCTATGTCACTTCTTCAGAGAGACTTTCCTTGACTCTGTCCCCTGAGAGTTATCTTCCCTGTCGTTGACACAGTGTATCTCAACTAACGATCATTTTATTATTTGTTCATCCACCTCCTGTCTTGCCCTCTCTCCCATTTAGAATGTAAGCTATATGAGACAAGAAATCATATCCAATTTATTCACCATTGTACTGCTAGTGGAGCTACATGGAATGGAGCTTACATAAACAAGTATTTGTAGAATTCACTAATTAAAAGAGAGACATTCAACTTCAGAAGTATTGCATACAGCAGTACTTTGATCCCTAGAGCAACCACAAAAAAGTACTACGAAGAGCTGTCAATAAAATGACAGAGACAAAATGGAATATACTTAAAAAATACTGAATTAAACTATCAAAGTAGAAATGAGAAAAGGAGGGGAAAAGAACATATTGGATGTATAAAAAACAAATACAAAATGATAAACACAGATCTATCAATAATAGCCTTTAACATAAATTAACATTTAAATTTAGAGATGCTTGGGCTGAATACAGAGCAAGATCCAACTATATGTTGTTAAACTTTAAAAATTAAGCCACAGATATACTAAAAATAAAGGATAGAAATAGTCTTTAAAAATTCAATAACAAAAAATTATTGGCTATGTTAATGAGACATTTTATAATATTAAAGATTCAATTAATCAAGAACACAACAGTAATAAATCTGCATAATTTAATATCAGAGCTAAAAACTAAATGAAATAAATTGATAATTAGAGAGGGAAATGGACAAATTCACAGTCATAGCTAGAGGAGATTTTGCACTCATCTTTTAGTAATTGATAGAGACAAAAATCTATTGAGAAATAGACAATCAGTAAGGATAGAAGGGATGTAAACAAAATTATCCAATTTTATTTAATTGAGACATATTACACCTAATAACCAGATTAGGCCCTCTTCAAAACCAGATGGACCATTCACAAAGATAAACAATATGTGGTACCATTAATATGTCTTGATAATTTTCAAATTTCTGAAATCATATAGAATATGATTTCTGACTCCAACAAAATCAAATTAGAAACCAATAAAATTAGCATATCTAGGAAGTCACAGATATTTAAAGTTAAGTGGCATGGTTCTATAACCCTTAGGTCAAAGAAGAAATCACAAGGAAAATTAGAATACATTTGTGCTGAAATCTCATGAAAGCATAACATGTCCAAACTTGTGGAATGTAGCTACAGCAGTGCTTAGAAAAAAAGGTATAGTTTTAAATGCTTGTTTTACGAAACAAATGTTGAAAAACATAAGGAAGTACCCTTGCTCCTTAAGAAGCTAGAAAAACAAAATAAAGTAAATCCAAAATAGTTAGAAAAAATAACAAATACTGGAGGAAGAAAAATCAATGAAATAAGATGAGGCACATATTCAAGAAAATTAATATATGCAAAAATTTGTTCTTGGAAACATTCATGAAATTGATACACCCTTAAAGAATAATAAAAAAAAAAAATGAGAGAAAACACATAGTACCAACATAAAGGAAGAAAGAGTAATCATCAATATAAGTTCTTCATACATTAAAGTAAAACAGAAAATCATTAACAACTTATGGGAATATACAAAAATTTATAAGAAATGGATGTTTCTTTTAAAAATTTCTGTAATAGATATAAGAAGAACTATAACATTTAAGTAACCATATATTTATCAAAGCAATTGAATTCTTAATGCAAAACCTTCTCCAGGCCCAGAAGACTTTAGTGGCAAATTCTATTAAGCATCTAAAGTAGAAATATGACTGGCTTTGTACACACCTTTAAGAAAATAAATGAGGACAAAATGCTTCCCAATTTCCTTCTGAAGCCAGAATAACCCTGAGAGCTAACCTTGAAAAGGACAATTTAAGTAAAAAAGCTGACAGACATAGTTTTCATGAACACAGATGCAAAAATCCTGAACAAAATATTTTCAAATAAGTTCTGACAATATATTTAAAGGATAACATATCACAAAGAAGAGAAATTTATCCCAAGAATGCAAGGTTGTTTTAACACTCAACAAATGTAATTCAGCACAGTAACGGGATAAAGGAGGAAACTCATCTGATAATCTCAGTAGATGCAGAGAAAAACTGGTAAAATTAATTTCAAAACTCTCAGAAAACAAAAGCAAGAGTGGAACTTCTTCAGTCTGCAAAGGCATGATAAAATATCAGTCATTTTCTTCTTTTGAGGAGCTAGTCAAAAATATCTATTCTTACCTCTTCTATTCAAAATTTTACTGGAAGTTAAATCCAGTGGGCTAAAGTAAGAAAAAGAAATAAATGACACAGAGCAGCCCGGGTGACCCAGAGGTTTAGCACTGATCCTGGGGACCCGGGATCCAATCCTACATGGGGCTCCCTGCATGGAGCCTGCTTCTCCCTCTGCCTGTGTCTCTGCCTTTCTCTCTCATGAATAAATAAATAAAATCTAAAAAAAAAAAAAGAAATAAATGACATAAAGACTATAAAGAATGAAGAAAAAAGAAAGAAATTATTTCTGTATATCAAGTAACAATTGGGAAATAAAATAAAAATACCATTTACAGGAATATCAAAATTTAGTTAAGAAAAAAATTAAAATATATGCAAGACCCACATATTGAGTACCAAAAATATTTTGAGAAAAAAGTAGAGAGGAAAGATATACCAATGTATAGATTGCAAGACCCAATAGTGTTTATTCCCATACTGCTATACAATAGTGAATTTTCAGTAGTAGTGAATGTAGTAAATGCAGTATCAATCAAAAGAGAAGAAGAAAGAGGGGAAGGAAAAGAATGAAAAGAAGAAGACAATATTTTTCAATACATACTTGTATTAAATGAATGTATGTCTTATGGCCCAACAATTTAATTTCTAGGGCAATAGCTAACGGGATATGTGCATGTGTTTTTTAAACAAGCTCTTTGGGAATGATTATAGCAGCACCACTAGTAATAGCTTCAAATCAGAGATTGCCCAATTGTGGTATGTATATGGAAGAGACTAGAATATTCTGCAACAATAAGATAAATGAGCCACATGCAATCACACAGTCACAAAAATATAACGCCAAGTAAAAGAAGTAAGGCACAAGAATATGTACTATAAATAAAAGTCAAAAACAGGCAATGTTGTTGGAGGTCAAAATAGTGGTTATGGCAGGTGAAAAGGGCATGCAGAGGGCTTTGGGCAATTGGTAATGTTTTATTTTTAATCTGCGTGCCATATAATTGGATGTCTCTTTTATTAAAATTAGTCCATGTGTTTACGACTTGTGTACTTTTTTTTATACTGGCTACACTGCAATTAAAATGTTTAGAATTCAAAAATGAATGTAGGGATTTCTGCTTCTTGTCCTGAGGAAGCCATTGAGAATGGACTTTCTCTGCTATTGTAAAAATAATTAAAAAGAGAGAAAAGTGGATAAAGTAAATGCAACTACTGTTTTTAGGCATTGGAGAGCTGAAAGTTCAAGATCATGATCCCTTAGGAAAAAAAAAATCCTGTGATTCCTACAATCACCTCAGTTCCTTAAGTGAAGAAAACAGCCAAATCCTGTAGGAGGTTGGGAAAGGACTCCAAAGCAAAGCAAAGTGGTCTCACTGAAGTGAGGAGGCCAGAAGGCAGAGATCAGAGTTCAGGACAGCTCAGATGGCTGAAATTTGCTAGGCTTATCTTTCTCCCCATACATCTGAGAAAAAAAACAAAACAAACAAACAAACAAAAAAACCTTGACCTGTTTTATAGATGACCTCATTCACAGAATGTGTTCAATACTGAGCACTCAAATTATTCTAGCTGATTCAATATATGTAAATTACATTTAATAATGATCAATAATTTTGTCAAGTGATAAAACAATTTAATATATATAGTATTAAAAAAAAAACAAACAAACCAGAATCTAGCTTAGACTAGAAAAGCAATGGGCTTTTAAGGTATCTGAAACTGGCTTTGAATTTATTAAGGTTTTTTCCTTTAGGTCCAGAAAGCACACAGACCAGACAAACAATATCCCCTTCGCCCCCTCCATTCCTACACCCCCCACACACAATGGACCTTGGAGAACAGTGGCTTTTCTCTTAGTCTGACGGGATCTGCATCACCTGTAACATATGAATTAGCTGAGCCTCTGAGAGGCCCCATATTGACCTCAGTCATTTTGTTCAGCAATTCTTCAAAAGCAGGCCAGGGGCTCACTGCTGAACATGCTTGCAATACTGATGTTTGTGCTGTGGAAAATTTTAGGAAGGGAATTCTATTTCCCTGAGCAAGTTTCCAAGCACTAAACTCTCTTTCAAATAATAAAAGAGGTTAGAGACGAGCTTAAGGAACAGATTCAATTTTTCAATGTGGCGTTAATAGGGGCAAAGCAAAGAGACAGATTGCATTGACAAGGAAACAAAAATGGGTAATGGATTTAATAGTTTGAGTTCCAATGGAAGAAATAACATTGTCCATGAGATTGTTGTATTTTTTTAAAAAATGTGGCTACCATTAATAGTGCATACAAGGACCAAAAACAAAAACAAAAACAAAAAAAAAAAAGAGCTCATACGGTAGTATATAAATCATTAAAAAGTTCTTGGCAAAATTAAGTACAGAAATATTTGTTTCCTCTTATCTATTGTCTTCATTATTCATATCCTCAGTAATTTCTTAAGAACTCAGTATCATTGATGGTAATATTTGCTGCCTACTAACCTGAGGTTTTCAACTTCTAAAAACAAAAACATCAATAACAGAAAACCCGGAGCTAATTTGTATGTTAGGATGATAACTTGTGGGGTTTTTTGGTAAGTGTTGCATGAGGAAAATTGTTAGATTCAGTATGTGATCAGATGGCTAGTCAAGGGACACTTCAGTTAATAGTTTTGTTAATTATTCCTGCTTGTTACGTAAGATATTGATGAAAGGTAACCAACTAAAAACTTTGAAAATCCCGTGAAATCGATGGGCCCATATACTAACTTATATGTGACAAAAAATTAGTACATAATTTAGATGAAGAAAGGAAATTTAGAAATATCAGATACAAACCCTTGCTTTAAACTGTAGAGTAATAATTAACTAGAGGGAATGATAACAATGTGTTAAAAGGTAGAGTTAAAATTTTGTTTCCAACCAAATGCAGAGAAAATACCTTCAATATGACAACTGATCCTAGCCCAGAAAAAGGCATGAGGAGTCCAATAGTATTGAGTTTATACTACCAGGTAGATATTTGGAAGCGAATTCAGTTTTGTCAATGTATAAATGGTAATTGTGATTATTTTATGAGAGGCAGAGGGACAGAGAAGAGTGAGGCACAAAATTAATGTAAAATACCTAACAAGAAAAGACAGACAATGGAATATTACAAACGAGAGAATTATTTTCAATCATACTTCCTACAATATTTGTTCAGGTACTTGAGGAGATGTGCATCCACACTATGGAATGGTCTATCTGCTGGTTTCAATGACTTTGCCACAGTGTAATTTTTTCCTTCAAAAGCAGTTAGATCAACCAATGAGCATATTAATGGAAACAACTAAAAGCAACAACAATTCAAGCATAAGAAATAGAGAAAAACTGTCTTAGATGTTCACTCAGCTTAAGTCTTAAAGAATGGGTGTTAGTCTGATCTGAATTTTCCATTGTAAGGATTTCTGTCAGTTTAGGATCATTAGAACTTACTAAACATCCCTTGAAGAGCTACCATGGGAAGCATTCGCCAAAGAAATGTTATAAATAGAGCTTTATTTTTGAAAAGCTCTTTGAGAAATAAAGAGCATTTTAAATTTCTTAGTCATAGAAGCACCTCTTCCATCCTAATGTATTGTGTTCTCATGTATTGTGAGCAGATATATTTCTCTTGGAACTTTCAGTTAGCTTAGAGGTATTAGCTAACGGATGACTGTATCCCTCTATATACTTCACAGATGCTTCCAAACTTTACCAAAAACAAAATTAAAGAAAACAAAAAGTTTTCTTTTCATAGCCGCATTTCTATAGAGTAAATGTATTAAGACTATCACCTTACTTGAGAACTTAACTACAATTTGTGTGGAAGCAGAAAACCAAGGATAAGAATATTAATTGGATGTTGTTTTTGTCATTTTGTTGGCAGGGTATTTTGGTGAAATTTTATAGGTTCACTGTATCATCAATTGGCTAACCAAGAGATGTTTCCGTAGATAATATTTTTAATTGACTTTGCCTGTTATGTCAAATATTTATAAGACACTGACTAGCTAAAAGACTTTTATTTAGTGACTAAATGTATCCCAATTTTTGCCATTCAAAAATATCTATAAAGATCATTTTTCTTTTATTCTGAAGCCCTGTGACAGTCATTTATTGGTTTATGACTTCATAAAATCACTAACTAGTCTTCTGTGTTCTCTTGTTGCTTTGGATGGTAATATTACTCACATAGAGCTTTCTTTATTTTTCAGTTTTTTTGAGGTATAATTGACATAAAATTGTATCTTTTTTTTAAATATAGCTTTCATTTAGTGGGATGCCTGGGTGGCTCAGTGGTTGAGCACCAGCCTTTGGCCCAGGGCGTGATCCTGGAGTCCTGGGATGGAGTCCCACATCAGGATCCCTGCATGGAGCCTGTCTCTTCCTCTGCCTATGTCTGTCTGTCTGTCTGTCTGTCTCTGTGTGTGTGTGTGTGTGTCTCATCTGTGTCTCTCATGAATAAATAAAATCTTAAAAAAAAAGATTTCATTTATTTATCTGAGAGAGAGAGAGAGAGCATGTGGGGGTGAGAGGCAGAGGGAGAGGGAGAAGAAGACTCCCTGCTGAGCAGTGAGCCCCACACAGGGCTCCATTCCAGGACCCTGGGACCATGACCAGAGCCAAAGATAGCTGCTTAACCAGCACTCCAATAAAATTGTACCTATTTAAAGTATACAATGTGATTATTTGACCTCTATATTTGCAAAATGATTACCACAATCAGGTTAATTAACACATCCATCATACACATACTTAAGTTTTTATGAATATGTAGGTATAGTGAGAGGGCTTAAGGTCTACTTTCTCAGCAAATTCAAGTATATCACACACTATTATTAACTACAGTCACCATGTACAATAGAAACCCAGAGCTTGAACTCTTTGACTAGGATCTCCCCATCTCCCCTCATCAATCCTTTCCCATCCCCAAGCCCCTGGTAAGCACCATTCTACTCTCTATTTCTAGAAGTTCCACCTTTTTTTTTTTTTTTTTTTAGTTTCCACATATAAGTGAGATTATAACTATTTGTCTTTCTCTATCTGGCTAATTTCACTTAATATAATGTGATTCATCCATGACTCTAAATTTGCCCATGTTGTTGCAAGTGGCAAGACTTCCATTTCATGACTGAACAATATTCCATCATATATTTTATTGTCTATATATACCACATCTTCTTTATGCATTCATCATCAATATAAGTTGTTTTACATATTTTGATTATCATGAATAATGCTATAATGAACATGGGAATGAAGATATCTTTTCAAAACACTGATTTCATTTCCTTTGGATATATACCTGGAAAAAGAGTATTGGATCATATGGTAGTTCTATTTTAATTTTTGGAGAAATGTCAGTTCCATTTTATGTGGTGGTAGCACTATTCTATATTACCACCATTTATATTTGTTATCTTTTGTCTTTTTGATAAAAGCCATCCTAATGGTTGTGAGATATTTCATTGTAGATTTGGTTTACATTTCCCTAATGATTAGTGATACTGAGAATCTGTTCAAGTACCTATTGGGCATTTGTATATCTTTTTTTGGAAAAAAAAGTCTATTCAAGTCCTTTGCCCATTTTAAAATCAGATTATTATTATTATTATTGTTATTATTTTGCTTTTGTGTTGTAGAAGTTCCTTATATATTTTGGATATTAACTCCTTATCAGATACATGGTTGGTAAGTATTTTCTTCCATTCCATAGGTTGCTTTTTCATTTGGCTGATTGTTTCCTTTGCTGTGTAGAAGCTTTTTCGGTTTGATATAATACTACTTGCTTATTTTTTTTTAATTTTGTTATTTTATTTATTTATTTATTTATTTATTTATTTATTTATTTATTTATATCATATCTAAAAAATCATTGCCAGGATGCCTGGGTGACTCATCGGTTGAGCTCCTGCCTTCAACTCAGGGCGTGATCCTGTGGTCCCGGGATCCAGTCTCACATTGGGCTCCCTGCATGGAGTCTGCTTCTCCCTCTGCCTATGTCTCTGCCTCTATCTCTCATGAATAAATAAATAAAATCTCTAAAAATAAAAAATAAAAAATAAAGAAAAAAATAATAAAAAATCATTGCCAATCCAATTTCAAGAAGCTTCTTCCCTATGTTTTCTTCTAGGAATTTATGGTTTCAGGTCTTACATTTAGGTCTTTAACTCATTTCAAGTTAATTTTTGGGGAATAGTGTAAGATACAGATCCAGTTTCCTTTTACATGATATCCAGTTTTGGATACCAGTTTTGGATATCCAGTTTTCCAATACCATTTTTAAAGAGACTATCTTTTTCCTATTGTGCTCTTAGCAATTTTTTAAAAAAATTATTGACCTATATATCCGGACTCTGACTCAGTTCTTTTTTTTTTTTTTTAAGATTTTATTTATTCATGAGAGACACAGAGAGAGAAGCAGAGACACAGGTGGGGGAGGGGGGAAGCAGGCTCTCTGTGGGGAGTCCGCTGTGAGACTCGATCCCAGGATGCTGGGATCATGCCCTGGGCTGAAGGCAGATGCTCAACCACTGAGTCACCTGAGTGTCCCTCTGACTTTGTTCTATGATCTGTGTGTCTGCTTTTATGTCAGTACCATTCTGTTTTGGTTACTATAGCTTTGTAATATTGTATGTATCCTGCGAATTTATTGAGTTAATTTATTAGTCCCAACAGTTTTTGGGTGGAGTCTTTTCAGGTTTTCTATATACAAGATCATGTCATATGCAAACACAATTTTTCTTCTTGCTTTCCAATTGGGATACCTTTCCTTCCTTCTTTCCTTTCTTCCTTCTTCCCTCCCTCCCTCCCTCCTATCCACATCTCTTTCTTCCTTCCTCTCTCCCTCTTTCTTTCTTTCTGAACTTAGGAAGCCTAAATAGACTTCCAGTACTATGTTGAACAGATGTGGCAAGAGTGAGCATCTTTGTCTTGTTCCTGATCTTAGCCTGACATTAGCTATGGCTTGTTATATATGGTCTTTATTATATTGAGAATACATATTATTTTATTGCTTCTATACCTAATGTGTTGAGAGTTTTTAACATGAAAAAACTTAGAATATTTTCAAATGTATTATCTGCATCTATTGAGGTGACCACATGATTTTTATCCTTCACCCTATTAATGTGGTGTCTCATATTCTTTGATGTTTGTTTATTGAACTGTCCTTGCATTCCAGGGATAATTCCTACCTGGTAAGTCAAACTTGATCATGGCGTATGATCATTTTACCATGTTGTTGAATACTGTTTGCTAGTATTTCGTTGAGGATTTTTGCATCTATACTTATCAGGGATATTTGCTTGTAATTTTCTTTCTTGTGGTTCCTTGTCTGGCTTTTGTATAAGGATAATGCTGGCCTCATAAAATGAATTTGTATTGTTCTCCCCTTTTCAATTTTTTGGAAGACTTTTAGAATCATTAGCATTAATCCTTATTTAAATGTTTAGTAGAATTCACCACTAAAGCAATCAGATCCTGGACTTTTCTTTCTTGGGAGGTTTCTGATTACTGACTCAATCTCCTTGCTCATTTTTCATTTTTTCAGGCTTTTTATCTTCTCATGATTCAGATTTCATAGGATGTTTGTTTCTAGCAATTTGTCCACCTTTTTCTAGGTTATTCAATTTATGGGCATGTAATTGGTCATAGTATTTTCTTGATACTTTGTATTTTTGTTATCAGTTGTGATGTCTCATCTTTTGCTTCTGATTTCATTTATTTGAGTCTTCTCTTTTCTTAGTTTAGTAAAAATTTGTCAGGTTTTCTTTTTATCTTTTCAAAAAAATCTTTTAATTTAATTGATTTTTTTTGGTTGTTTGTTTTTCTGGTCTCTATTTTATCTATTTCTATGACAATATTAGAGTATTCCAATATTATATATTACATCATGTTAAGATCAAGAACAAGATAAGAATGCCCACATAAGGTATTGAAACTAAATGATTAAATGATTTTGGTATTTAAAAATGGAAAAGCTTTTGTTCCCACTCAACTTAAGACCAATCATCCCAGCTAGCTCTTACACCCTCAACTATCCTTATCTGATCCATGTTGAAGAAATTGCTAATAATTCCACAAACTTTGTGATAAATACAACTTGGTACAAACTCTTTTAGCCTTACAACTTTTTAGTTGTTACTGCATGTTCAAAATCCTGCCTGGTAGCTGTCTTGCTACCTCTAAAGGATACAAATCTTGCCAGCACCATTTTAACTGTTCTTCTCTCAGACACCTACCTACATCATATCATCAAGTGACTCCATAGAGAATTTTCCAAATTTTGCTTTTGCTTTTCATTTTTCAAACCAGATCAGCTTCTGCTTGTTTTGGCTTAATATTTTGTACAGCTTCAAAATGTGTTTTGTCTTTTCAAGTGAAATGAATACAAATTGCTTGCAGAGCACCTATGCAATTGAGCAGATTTCAGACTGCCATAACCTACTCAGGAAAGCAAAGCAAAGCAAATGCTCTGTTAAAATTAATAATGAAAGAATAATAGAGAGAATTATATAATCTTCCACACAGTCATTTGCAAAAGTAAAGTTTGTCTCCAAAGATTAGTTTAAATAATTAAAAGTTAAAGACACTGCCAAGCTATGACAAAAAATAAAGTTTACTTTTTGAAACAGTACATATGTTACTGACCTAAAGAGAGAGAGAGAGAGAGAGAGACAGAGAGACAGAGACAGAGAGCTATTATAAAGGAAAAAGCACATTTGGCACAGCAAAGTTCTTTGAAGCCAGTGCGTATGATCTGAGTTTGAGTTACTGGGTATTGTCGATATTCACTTTATGCAGCACACAAAATTAAATTATTTAATACTATGGTGACACCCTTCAATAATCTGACTGGCAAGATTATGACAAACGAGGGAAACAGATAAAAACTGATTTTAAAAATTGCATGACACAGTGATATTATATTTTATTGCTATCTTTTAAGAAAGATAAATTAAAATAATTAATTTTACTTCTCAATTTCGGGAATTAAGATATATGCATTATGTGTCATATTTCCACATGTACATGGCAGATAGGAAATGTTGGGCTATAGACTCTGCAAATTGCAAATTAGCCTGCTGGTCATAGAATGAAATATCAAATACTCTTCCCTTGCTCTGCCTCGTCTCTCTCATTCCTTTCCTGACAGAATGGTCAAAACTAGTCAAAGAGGTTCTGGAGGATTTCATAAAAGGGCTACTGCTGTAACTAATTCATGCCAAATCATTACAATATAGCAAGAGCTTTTTTTAAAATCCAAATGATAAAATACACCTTAGCAAATGGTATAAAAGAAAATCATCTCATTCCATTTGCATGTAAAATTACTATATGTTCCATAATGTTTATTTGGACAGACACATTTTAATTAAAATAGTCAGATTATCATTGAATATCAAACAAACTGCACAGTACATCATTCATGCACCTGAATAAAAATGACAGAAAATATTAATATGGTATCCACACAGTACTCCAGGTAATTGGTTTTTTCTATCATTGCATTTTACTGTCGGGAAACATAGTGTGAAGTTGTGGATCTTTGAAGACACATCTAAATTCTTAAAGAAGAGAAGAATATATTCTGGGTGTTGAGCTCATGATCTTTAAAAAACCCAACAATTTTAAAGTGAAGAATTAACAACATCAAAAATGCTATGAGAAATGAATTACATACAGATGAACTCACTATGATTAATTTTATTCTCCTCTTTATTTTTTCTGCCTATTTTTGTAGGCATATAGACATATGCAAATATACAAAAGTAGTAGTGCTGTGAAGCAGCTGCCAGCTAGATGTACATTTGGGGCAAAGATGAAGAATTTATGTCAATCAATATCCAACTTTCCATTTTTAAGGTATAAAATATTTTCCTTTTCCATTGTATCTTTCCCACCTCATTTATCACCATGTTTACTTAAAAGAAAAGTATACTGGAGCTTTAATTTGTTTCCACAGTGACCTGTCCATCTTAGAGGGAACCAAGTTTCACATCATAAACCTGTTTCAAATTGCCTTTCTATTCTTTGCAAGATGTTTTGAAACGGAGAATCTTGGGATATTTGTGTTGGTGAATGGTTATCAGAACTCTTCTTAGTTATCCTCATTGCTATATTCATTGGTGTGGGTCAACAAAGTTGGAATGAATAAAAGATCAAATGTGGCAGCATGAGCTCTTGGAAACCATACAGGACAGCTTCTGTTGTGACACTATAGACTGGCTATGAGTAAGTTCATTGCCTTCTTTGGTGTATTTTCCTCATATTTGTAAAATGAGAAGTTTATGCTATATATTTTCTAAAATGAACATCTAAAAATCTACCCGATTTCTTGTTTTTTTTTTTTAAAAAAAAAAACAAAACAAAACAAAGAAACCACCTGAATCATTTATAAGCAAACATTTGCCACATACCTGGAAGTTTGGCTTGCTTGCTTCTGTTTGTATCTAGATTATTCATAATCTATAAATTACTTGAATTTCTAGGGCCATTAATAACTGGTATTTCCATAATGTTTCCATTTTGAAAGGAATATAGGGAAGTATAAAAATGTCCTGAAAATGGAATATGTCAAGAATGTAGAGCAAAATTACTACTGTCACTCATTTAGTTTTTGAGGGGGAAAAACATATTCCAAATGTTCCTCTCTTTAGAAAATAACTACATTCTATTAATATAATTCGTAAAACCATTTTGCAATAGATATACTAATTTGAAACAAAATATTTAAATTTGGCATAAAATTAAACCCCATCCCTCTTTTATTTGTATCCATTGCACTGAGAACTCTCTAGAAATTGATCGTCCTGAGCCAAGTGACAATCATGTTCAAATATGACACATATTCCTATAAGAGGTAAAAATTAGTGAATTGACATAATTCTAGTTCAGCTATGTTTACATTGCCATTCTACAAACGAGCTTTTCTTCCTAATGGAACAGCTTGACAATTCTCAGAAACCCAGACTACTTGAGTGAAAATTCAATAAGTAAGTTAAGAATACCAAATGGTAACCAGGCCTTGGGGAAACTATAGAATTGAAACACAACTTTTTTTTGACAGTTTGTAGTGTAGCTCTGGTGCTCTGTTTCAAAATCTGTCAGAAAGATGATAACTGGACTTAGGAGTTTAGTTTGATTTTTAAACCAAATAATCGGACAGCCTGTCTGGCATTACTGCCTTTGGCCATTTAAAAAAACAACAACAACAACAAAAAAAAACCACAACTCTGAGTTTTGAAAGAGCAAAACATTAAAATCATCAAATTGTTGCTGTGTACTGGCAGAAGCATTTTCTAAGTTTCACGGCATGAACATCCAGTCAGGGCAACCAGATAATGAAGGCATCCTCACTGATGTCAATAGGACTCGACAGCAAACACATCCCCAAAGAAATGATCTTTAACAATGATGTCATCTAAAGTGATGGGGGAATCATCAACCTCCATTTGTTTCAATGGTGATTTTAGTTACACTTTCTCAACATGAATAAACAGGGACCCTCCCCACATTTATTTTATCTGATACTCAAGTAAATCTAAGAAAATTGATCCTAGAATCTCATTGCTTTTGAGTTTCATCAGGTTTCTGTTAAACATCTACAAAGAAGAATGGAAAACAACAACAACAAAAACCACTAATAATATTATATTAAGAGGTGTATTTGACTGGAAACTTATTCGCAAGGGTAATTCATAGTTGCATGAATCATAGAGTCATTAGACCCTAGAGTTTGAAGATACTTTAAAGATTATGTCACTTTTAATTCTGCTATTCCTGTATTCTATAACATTTGAATACAGAATATATTAAATTAAGCCATTAAACCAACAAGATCTGATTATTTTCATGATGACTTAAGACAAGTAACAAAGATAATATTTATCATAAGTCTTTTATTCCTCACATGCTATATTAAGTACTTTATGTACATTTTTTCCTTCGACTCTGAAACCCTTCTGTGAAGTAGGTACCACTAGTATCCATTTTGCAGTGAGGACACTGAAGCTTTGAGAGGCTTCATGGCTTTCTCAGAGCACAAAGTCAGTAATTGGTACTCACAGGTGATTCTTAATTATAGCCTACCTGGATTCATATAGAGATGTTTGACAGCTGTTTATTCTCATTACCTAGATAAATAATTACCTTAAAAATATTGCAAATTTTCTACCTGGTGTATTGAAGGGATTTGAAATGGTCTACCCATTAGAAAACAAGAAAAAGAAAGAAGGAAACTTCACTGTGGACCTGGTTGAAAATTTATATCAATTAATTCAATAATACAAATAAATTATAGAGGAACTTACCCATATCCCCCTGTGTCTTTTATTCATCATATCCATAACTATTATTCCAAAGATACATGACACCAAAGGATAAATTTCGAGGGAGTAGGTAAGGCTGGGACAAATCTTACTGAAAGGATTAGCATGTGGCAATGAAACCAGGGAAGGAAACTGTGACATGGGGCTTTGTGTAAGGAAGAAGAAGAAGAAAGAAGAAGAAGAAGAAGAAGAAGAAGAAGAAGAAGAAGAAGAAGAAGAAGAAGAAGAAGAAGAAGAAGAAGAAGAAGAAGAAGAAGAAGAAGATTGCTGAAAGGGAAATAGGATAGATAAAGACAAAAATCGAGGCAGAAGGAGAGAGAGGAAGAGAGGCAGAGACTGGGAGGGACAGAAGGAGAGCGACAAAACTGATGAAAGTAAGCTTAACTTTCTCTTTGGTTTAGGATTGGTACTACTCATAGCTCTCCAATGTTTTTAATGCCCATTTGTATATTGAGCAAGTAAAGAAAAATTTTTAAAAATCATCATATCTGTAATGCTTATAAGACACAGAAGTAATCCTTGCCAAATAATTCAGACAACTAAGGTTAAAATGTTGAAAATATGAGACCTGGTTTAAGGAGAAGACAAGAATGGAAGTTGCTCAATATTCTCTATACACTTAAACACCACCAGAAACACTAGAGGATGAAGGAAATTGTATTTCCGTGAACTCTCTTCATGGGAAATTCTGTCAATAGTGGAAAGATGGAATACTTAGGGTGAGCTTAGCCTGTCTGCACCTCCCCACCCCTCGTTCCCAGCTGTCATGCTAGCTTCTTGACTCAAGAAATTTTAGTCTTCTGCTAAGAGGAAAATGCAAATTTAGAGCTTGGACTTCGGAGAGGAATCCTTCAAGGCATTATAGTATTGCCACAAACAATTCTGTTTTCCCTCCTTCTACCTATAGATCCCAGCATCTTTCTTATTAAAAAAATTAAAACAGGGGATGCCTGAGTGGCTCAGAGGTTGAGCGTCTGCCTTTGGCTGAGGGCGTGATCTGGAGTTCTGGGATCGGGTCCCACATCGGGTCCCACATCGGGCTCCTGCATGGAGCCTGCTTCTCTCTCTACCTATGTCTCTGACTCTCTCTCTGTGTCTCTCATAATAATTAAATAAAATCTTAAAATAAATAAATAAATAAATAAATAAATAAATAAATAAATAAATAAATGTAAAACAGGAGTCTGACATTTATTTGAAGGAGCATCAGGTTGTGAGCCTTCTCCAGGTGGCCATGTGTCTTAAAGCAGCTCCAATCACTGCAGAGTCAGAGGAAGCAATGCAAGAATATCCTACTCCCACTGTTTTAAGCAAATACTTACATGATAATAAAACCAAGCAAGTGACGAAACCCCAACCAACAAAAAGAAATCATCAAGAAAAGTTCATACCATACTTCTCCTTCCCAATGTATATCTTTTTATCACATTGATCTTTTAATACTGGATAAGCATCCTCTAAATAAACCATCACTTCACCTCTGCAGGCTAAATCGGTAAAATAAGTTTGTCATCTTTACAGTGAACTAGAATATCTGAACGGAGATTGACCGTTGTTCCATTCATACACAACTGCCTCTAGTTCTCTCCAGATCCTTGTGAGGGGATATTTGGTCTGTAGAAAACTGTATTTATATTTGTGCTATGCACTCCAAAAAAGATTAGGTTAATTTACACATTCACAGGGATACATAGTTACAACATGAACCCCTAAGTAATATTTGGACTATTTTATCAAATCACAGCCACTGGGAGGAATGTCGGTGATGCAATGCAAAAGGCAACTATAGGATTTCTCCATTCCAAACAGCACCAGTAGGAGCAGCTCTTTCCAGATCACTGAGTGGTTTGGAGGACTCAAAAATTCTGTCACCCTATCAACACCTAGAGGAAGGCTTTCCCCAGAAGTCCCAGTCGCTGCAAAGGACCACCGGGACTTGGAACCTCTGAGGTCTGTACAGTAGTGAGGAGAAACAGGGATGGCCAGAGCTTTGGAAATACTGCCTATAACATATGTTTTACTTTTAAAAATTACTGTTGAACATTTATAAACTTGGAAAGGAATTCTTTGCAAATTTGTTTTTATTCTTACAGGAGAGGCAGATGGAAATCAGATAACTGAAAGCCAGAATAACAGAATTTGAGGACCTAACCCAGAATCAGAAGAGAGATGTTCTCCAGAGCCACAACTGACTGGGGATTTTATGAATTTTCATGAGAAGGAGTCCGTAGTTAACACCGGAGTACCAGGTCAATTCTACAGTTCATATGCATCTATGCGTGTGTTGTATGTATCCAAACAAATTGTTTTCTAGATTTATGCTCAAGCTGACATATTTTTGACAGCATTGTGTGTTGTAATTAACTTTTTCACTAAGGATATGAACTGAAAAAAATACCTTTCAAATAAATAATGGGGTAGTCACATATTTAAAGCCATTTTAAAAAATAATTTTAGAAACATAGCAAAATGCTTTGCAATATAACATAAAATGAATAATAATCGGGCAGCAAATTATATGTGATAAGGCAGAAATTGTTAAAGATTCTAAAATATGAGAAGATATTGTAGCCCTGCTTATTTTGAAATGACGTTATGATTAATTTCCTTTTTTAAAGGATGAGTATGCATTATTAAAAACGTTTTTTAAAAGTTTCCATTTCTTTGAGGAACCAGTTTAGATATTAAGCTATTAAGATTAAGTAGATTAGGGGGTCCCTGGACCGCCCAGTGGCTTGGCGCCTGCCTTCAGCTCAGTCCTGGGGTCCTGAGATAGAGTCCCACGTCGGGCTCCCTGCAAGGAGCCTGTTTCTCCCTCTGCCTGTGTCCCTGCCTCTCTCTCTCTCTCTCTCTCTCTCTTTCTGTCTTTCATGAATAAGTAAATAAAATCTAAAAAAAAAAAAAAAAAAAAAAAAAGATTAAGTAGATTAGGGTGCCTGGGTGTCTCAGTTGGTTAAGCGACCAACCTTGATTTTTGCTTAGGTCATGGTCTCAGGGTTATGGGATTGAGCCCGGGTTCAGCTCCACCTTGGGGCGTGGAAATTGCTTAGGATTCTTTCCTTCCCGCTCCCACGGCCTCTCCCCACACTTAAAAAAAAACTGAATAGATCAAATGACTGTCTATTCCCATTCCAGTTACCGGTGTGGGAAACCAGGTCAACAGCGCCCTCTGCAGAGTGGTGATAAATGGCATCGCTTTTATTTTGGGTGAAAAGGACTGACTAGTAAAGCAACAAGTTTTGCTATTCATAAATATAATGATGTACGTTTGTTCTTATTGTTACAGAACAAAACTGATAGTGATTGTTTGCTAAATTATAGCATTCTTTTTATGCTTTCCTACCATCTCCTGCTCCATGTGCTACCCTAACCCTAACCCTAACCCTAACCCTAAACCTGCTTTCAATTCTGTCACGTAAATTTTTACTTACCACATTGTATTTATAAATTTGTACTTGCAGAAGATAGAGACAACAATTTATTTAAGTCAGATATTCTCTTTCTAAAAACCACTGAAATGTTATTATGATATTGTGTTAGTTCAAGGGGTACCGTCACAAATAAAAAGCAGTGACTTTAAATGAGTAGATGGGTATGGTTGGCTGATTGTTGAAAAGAAAAGCTTCTAAAAATTGAATTGCTTACCACCTGCACTCACATACCAACATTATGCCTTTGTTCTTACTCTTTGGAAAAATATCTTACTCTATTCTATTGCGACCAGATTTCATTAAATTAATCTAAGCAATTTTTAGAAGAAAAATATATCGGCTACACTAACTCTCTAGCCTTTATATTTCTTAAGCTCACTTTTTCTCACTATACCCACACTTACACACAAGCATATACATGTACACAGTCACATGAACACTCACCCACAGTGCAGTTCCTTCCATCCGTTATCTACAGTTATACCCCATTGGGTAACCGACTTATTAATTACAAAAATCTATTTCCTACTTCTCTCACTTCTATTCAGCTCAATCTTGTCCCTTTCAAAATCAACCTTTGACCAATTGCTTGTGACTATTTTTCCTTCTACTTTATGGATTCTTTAAGGGACAGCTTTCAATTCCTTCTGACTTCTCTGAAATGATACAATTGTTTCTCCCATCTTTTTATCTCTTCTTCCTAATTTGTACTTCTCCTGTCTCTACCATTTCCCTTTAAGATTGCAGCCGTTTCTTCTTCAGTACCCAGAAGTGGGACCACCCTTCACTTCCCACTTCTTGACTTCCTACTATGTCTCGGGCTCTTAAAAATTAGACCAGCTATTTTTTTTTTTGCTTTATTATACCCAGTGACTGGTACTAAGTAAGAGCTCAACAAATATTATTTAAATGAGTTTATTCTGAAATTTTAGGACAAGACTTGTTTTATTACCTCCACTAATCCTTCCTTGTCTTCCCTCTCACCAGCCTCTGTGATTTTCATATCCATGTTAATGCCTCTATTATTAATGCTGTTCCCCATTTTCCAAAATCCTTATATTCCAGGAAAATTTCTCAACTACTTCAATTATCCACGAGCACACCTATAACTGAGACCACACTATCATTCAGAATGGGTCATCTCCAGCATCTTCTGCAAGGTACCTTTCCCTTACTTTCATTTCTATATAAATACACTTTCATTCCTCTTTTGATCATTGGTTTCTTGGTCCCAATAAAAAAAAAGTCTATAAACTTATAAGTATATTCTCACATTTTTTTTCTCTTGAATTTATAGTTCTTGCAGTTTCTTTCAAAGTCCTACACCTTGGTAGAGAAACAGTTATTCATCTAGGTTACATTGTCTTATGCTTTTCAACTTTCTTTTTTATGATAGTTTCACTTCTCTTGCAGGTCCCTGTATAGTCTTCCAGTTGGATGCTTTCCACTGGGTTGATTCAAAGTTACTGACTTTTTGTTCTATTCTGTTTTGCCCATGCAGTGAATGTTAAATTTTTTTTTATATTGCTTTTCAGTCTTAACATTTCCATTTGATTATTGTTTCGGTTTCCTCGGGTAACTGCAAATTAACTAACACAAACTGGGTGACTTCAAACAATAGAAATGTATTCTCTCCCAGTTCTATGAGTCTGAAATCAAGATGTTAGCAGGGCCACTCTCCATCAGAAGGCTCTGGGGAAGAATCCTTCCTTGACTCTTCTAGCTTCTGGTGATCGCTAGCAGTTCTTAGCATTCCTCTCCTTGTGGTAACCTCCCGTGAATCTCTGCCTCCATCTTCCCGTGGCATTCTTCCCTCAGTCTCTTCTTCATTTGGGTCTTTTCTTAGAAAGACACTATTTATTGCATTTAGAGCCTATGCTAATCCAGTTTGGCCTCATCTTAACAAAAGCCCTATATCCAAAGGAGGTTGCATTCATAGGTACCAGCGGTTAGGACTCCAACATACTTTTGGGGAGACACAGTTCAATTTTCAATTCTTTTTTACACTTTCTGCTTGTGGCTGAAAGTTTACTATCTTCAATTAGAAAAATATTTTTCTTGTCTCATTGAGCAGAGTTATATTAGCTGCTGTAAAATCCTTATCTCATCTCAACATCTGTGCAGTGTCACAGTCAATGCTGTTGATTATCTTCTGTCTTTGGAACAAATCACAGTTCCTGAGTGCTTTATGCAATGAACAATTTGGGATTGCATTATTTGCATTTTGCATGTTGGGTTGTGGAGTCTCTGGATTCTGTTAGCTTCCTCCAAAAAATATGACACTTGATCTGCCATCTAATTAATGTGGTTAGACTCAAACAGCAAACTCTGTTCCAACTGCTGTGGGCAGCTCAGTTTGACGGTTTATATTAGCAGGGAGGTTTCTGGACTTCTTACATGCAGGGTCCAGTGTCTAAGACTAGGATAGATTTTATATAGAGAACTGAGCTCCCTTTTTCTAGATCTCTCTGTGCAAATTCCTCCGTTGCTTTCTGGCTTCTCTGGTTGTCCTGTCTTCCTTTTCCTGAGGCCAAAAAGATGGCAGATATTTTTGTTTTTGTTTTAATCTCTCTGCAATGCATTCTGGGCAAATTTATTGACTCTATCTTCTCATTTATTATCTATTCAGGTTGCAAGGATTTTTTTATACTTTCCATTTATGTTAACTAGTAGAGAATAAGTAAGAAATTGATTAAAAAATAACTAAGGAAATTAATGAAGATAATAATAATCCCTTTAAGGAGAATAATAATGGATTCACCTACATTTTTAAAATTTCATTCATTATATCCTCTTTGGGGAATATTCTTTTTTTTTTTTCCTGAGAAGATTTCCTTTTACTTTTTTTTGTACTGTATTCTTGATTTCCTATATCCATATCCATATTCCAAACAGTACAAGATAGCATAATTTATCTTTGTAAATTGCTTTCAAAAATCATTATCATCTTACTAATTATATTGTCTGCAAAATTTGCATTGACTCTAGTCACATTTACCACAGATATAACTCCATTTCCTGGATCTCTGACCAAATACCAGTTTCAGCCAACGTTGTCTGCATCTGCCCATATAAATCACTCCATAAATTAGAGTCTGCATTCCTCACAGAAAATGGATTCGTTTTTGAATCCAAACAAAATAAATCATATAGGAGAATCATGAAGTTAGGATTGCAGCCTAATTTTCATTAAGCTCCTTCATTGACATAGTTTAAAGCTTCAATTCATAATCAAAATGTTGTAAAATTACGTCCATAGTAATTGTTTATTTTTCTTCCCATCTCATCCACATATAGTATTCACTTAGGAGGTTTTTCTCCCTTTGTTTTCAGGGTCTTTGTGCTTTTATCGGCTGCTTAATCTCATTTGCAACTTTCAGGTTTCTTTATAGGATCCTGCAGAAACTTAATAAGCATTTCTGTATTTTAACATTAAAGACAATGGAGTCTGGATTTGGTAACAATATCAACATTTCAACTATCACCATGTGTATTCATTCTTTTAATATTAATTAATTCATTAATTCATTTAACATTCATTTAGTGCCTACCCCGAGTCAAGTATTTGATGGTGATAAACGTTATGTTTTCTGCTCTTAATCTCAGTCAAGTGATGGAGACAAATACTGATACATTTGAGATAAGCTCTGTAAACGAAATATGTACTTGGAAAGAACATCTTCACTGGCCATTGCCAGCTAAATGTCTGGTGCAAACCTAAATCAGATGGAGGGCTGTCAGGAATCATTGCTCATGTTGCTGAAGTGATCACTTCTACAGCCGCTCAGCCTTTGTTTCTTTATTGGCTAGGAATTATGTAAATTGCTTTCTCCATATGTTTAAAATGTAAGGATGATTGTTTTTTATATAAATTTTTAAACTTGTCCAAGCATTGTAAACAGTGTAAAGGGTGAAAAGTGGGAATGTCACATGTCACAGTGTATCAGGCTAATGAGATGTCTAACAAAGACTCATAGACATACAGCCTGGAAAACTCTTCTTCATATTCATGTTCTTGATAATTTCTTGTTTATAATATAACATAAGCCAAGAAAACTATTTCTTTCAGTAGAATTGTGGGTCAACTCAAGGTAAGCCATTATTCTATAAAAACATTGTTCAGAAATAACCTAATTAGGTCTTATAACCACATTTCTAAGGGCTACTGTTCTGTTATTATGTGTAAAATATAGGAACACTTCCCAATAAAGTGAAAATGAGGAAAACTGATATGATATCTACAGGAGTAAGCTAACAATTTTCCAGACAACAGAGTTATATATTTTGCATTATTGTTCTGAAGACCTATAGGCTTTGATTACTTGGGACTGCCTTTTTTTTTTTTTTTTTTTTTTTTTTTTTTGCCCTTCCTAGCAGAGCTGCAGATTTAATTTTATCGGTATGAGAAATATGAAGCTAGGGAATTTAATAATTGTTTCACTAGGTAAGGGATGAAGTAAATTCCATTGCCTTTCGTTTGATTACAATCTTCCCTGCTGGTTTAATTAAAAATATCCATGTGAGGAGGAAGAAACATGGTAGAGGATCTAATTGTTTTATTGTACTGGATGTAGAGTAGGAACAATGAAATTGAAAGTTTATAGTTGTAAAACTTAAATGTTTCATGTAAATCTAAAATGCAGACACAGGTCAGCTATAGACAAATGTCAGTAGAGTAGATTCAAAATGCACTGCAGGCAGAAAAGATGACATTTATCAGTCATCCATACATCAGTAACTAAAACAATTTTAGGGTTGTCTAGACAGGCATTTATTATTTCTTAAATTTAAATCTTTAGTAGAAGGACAACAGCAGGCATAGTATCTATATTTAGTTTCACAAGAAATGAGAAGAAGGCCCAGGAACAATTTCAAAAACATTTGCAAGTGTATATAGAAAAAAGTTTCATTGCTGTTATTACGTATTGAAAGCAACTATGTGACTAAATTAGTTTTCTCAGCTACCATGACACAGGCCTGAAAAAATATACTAAATACTGATAGGCATAGTTCAGTTTTGGATTTGAGGTATAAGATTTGTTTTATAGAAGAGGAATCTTTGCAACATTTTCAAGCTTTTAATAAAAATCTTTACTAAATCAGAATATTGTTTTTAATACCAATTTGAAAATAGTAGAATAAAGTAGCGGGAAATTAAATATGCTAACATTATGAAAATGATATCCAAAACCTTTTCCAAATATAAAACCAGTAAAGGATTGTGAGAAATAATAAAAAATAAGCAGGATGGAGGATAGTACAGAGCTATAAATAACTTTCAATCAAAGGGAAAATATAATTGGATAGGAAATTTTATTTGAAACTATCAATTGAAAGTATGGTTTAGAAAACCTGATCTATAAAGTAAGAACTAATGTGTCCCAAGATTTCTAAATGGAAAGAATGGAATAAGTTCTATATAAGAAGTTTGGGAAATTAAAAACAAAAACCAAAGAGCAATCTAAAGAAACAAACAATGAAAGCACAAACAAAATAAATCTTTATGTATCAGTTGCTGAACCACTTTGGAATTTTATTTATTTTTCTGGTGTCATTTTATTTTATTTTTTACCTGTAATTACAGTTTTAAGTGATATAATTTTTATATTCTTGAATAATATTTTGCTAGTATTAATATACCTTTCTATATATGTGGCTATCTAGTCCTTCAATTACTTGTCTTCATCCCTTTCTACCATGGAAAATCTATAGGTTCTAACATTTTTCACTGTTTGATACCAAAGAATTTTTCTCTTTTTTCTCTTGCTATATTTTTGAAACAAAATTTTTGATTTTTGAAGTCTTCCTTAGTTTGGGCCCAATATTTTTTTTAAAACTACCAATGATCTTGTTTTTCTAGCAATGATTTATTTTAATGCATATTTTTGTGTGTTCAGAAATCATGGTATTTTAATGCCATCTATTCTTTGGCTTTCCAGGAAGTGCATTTTACCCTCCCCCCCAACACATACCCCAGATATCTGTCTTTGTGATGAACATTATTGTGCTAAATATATTACATGGTGCAGATTACCTCAGTCCAGTACTTCTAGATCTTATAGCCGTAAATCACAGCTTTTAAATATTTATAACATTCCCTTGAACACTTAAAGGAGAAAGCCAAAATAAAATTTTTCATTTGCTCTTAGAGTAAAAATGCTTTTGCTGGTTAAAGAAATAGTTTTTCTTTCTTTCTTTCTTTTTTTTTAAATAAATTAAGTTAGACTAAATAACCTCTATTTAAATATTTGGTATTGGATGAGTATTCCTGAGTGTTCAGCTTTTCCTTCCTGAGCATCAAAATAATGGCTAAGAGGCAGGTCCTCAATACAATCTAAGGATCACTTTCTATCTTTTAGCTTTTATTTTACCTGGAATTCCCTTCAGCTTCCAATGTTAATCATCAACCTTACTGTTTTCTTTAGACAAAAATTTCACCCAAATATCCACCAAATAAAATAAAGCAATCCCAATTCCATTGAGAGTTCATATTCTCCTATATAAGACCAACTGCAATACATAGTTCAAATGTACAAATATAAAGTTGGTTTAATGTTAAAAAAAGATCCGTCACTCATAAAGAGGAGCAGAGCCCATTTTCCAACATCCAGAGACAGAATAATCCGGTCCTAGATTTTAAAAAAATGAAACACATGAGTACTGAAGCATTCCTTAGAATTCCTCAAGACGTCATAAACCAATTTGGGGTTCATTTCCAAGATTTTTAGGGCAAACCTACTTTGCTCTACTATATGCTGGGAATTTCTTAGATTTTACTTCTAATACCTGCCTTACCATCAGTATCCACTAGGTGGAGATAAAATTATATATTTCTTTAGGTTTAGGCCAACCAACATTTATGATGCTCTATGAAAGGAATATTCATTTTCACAATTTGAACATGCACCGGCTAATTGTTGCTTCATAAATGCTCTTATATTAATCTATATTTTTCCTGAATATTATTTTTATATCGGTCTACATTTCCTTTTCTGTTTCTGTGTTTTATTATAGATTTTAAAATATAGACTACAAATCGAATTGATTTCAGTTTTATGATTTACTTTTATTTGTGGGAAAATACTATTGAATGAGTATTCACAATTCTGGAGTAGAATAAAATGTAATCCCCAGCATTATGTACCGATGCTTTGAGACTAAGTACAGGTTGTTGGCAGGGATTTAATTGGAGGAGTTAGAGAAGAGGTAGGAGATTTTCCTTTTTTCTGAGCCAGGTAAGAATGCTCCACTTAGCTCTATGACTGCTAGGAAGCAAAGGGAATGAAAGCAAATGAAGCGGTTATCAGATCCTGCAAGATCCCAAGTCATAAAGATCTGTCTCTACTTCTCTATCCTTTTTTTTTTCTATTTGCTTTCTCCTCTCTTTTCTTCTCTTTTCCCTCTGGCTTTCTCTCTTTATATCTACCATATGGATACTCCTATCCATCTAGATGGATATAGATACATGTACATATACATACGCACATATCTGAATTTATATTAGAATCTTATATAATGCAATTTATGTCTTGTATGCATATCCTATAAACAAACACAGTTAAGAACTTTGTTTTTAAAAGGCAAGAAATAAAAGAAGTACTTTTAAAAGGACTCCTTTTTCTGTCTTGTTTTAGGGGAAACAATTTGCTAATTACATATTATTAGAAATCTAGGCATTTTATTTCCTCCTTCTTTCTTGTTTTGCTAGAGAACAGAATGTTTCCTGTGAATCTTATTCAAGTGCTTTCCAGGAAACTGGGACTTTTAAATTTTCAGGCAGAAGAATGCTCTTTCCTGGGTAAGAACAGACTAAACTTAAAAACAAAGGACTTCTATAACTGCCTGGAATCTAGGGATGGCAACACTTCAAGAGCTAGTTTTTAATGTGAAGCTCTGAGTTACCAAGCACAGTAACTAACACTTGGAGGTCAGGATCTCTTCCTCTCTTCCCAAGAAATAGAATCCTGAAGTTCAAGGATCTCTCTCACAATACCACTTCTCATCTCTTGGGATATACACATACAAAGGTTCATTTGTAAATGAAGGCACCTACCCCAAAGTCCATACAAGCAAACACACAAAAGCAAAGAAACTCAATTGCTTCACTTTGGTAAATTGTTTAAACCCATTAAGTACATTTGATCATATGCAAATGAACTCAACGTCTTTGAGGTTTGAGGAAATAGTTTTCTCTCATTCTCTGTGGTTATCTGTGCGGATGGTCCTTTCAATTCTATATTACCCACACTCATGGTAACTTTAGCCAGGCATATGTCAAGCAGCCTATTATTTTAAAAATAAAATAGAATTTTCTATATGGAAAGTAAATAAATCATGCTCAGTGAAACACAACCTTTACCAATTTGAGTCTTTGACCAATCCATGTTGTTAAAATCAGTGATATAATTGCCCTTAGATTCTAAAAGCTTTTTAAGCCTAAAGCATTTAAGGCAAGTTAGGTTTCTCAAAATTTCAAATTGCTTCCAGTTGGTAGCATTAGTGCAATAATAATGTTTGATGGTTTTAGACTTTTCATTTAATTCTTAATTGGAATAGAGACAAATGTTACTGATTATGAAAATGTTGCGTTCTATTACCAAATAAAATAAGTCTTCAAAAAGAAAAATAGTGTCAATCTTCACACTTGGATAAAGAAACAAAAAACAGTAATAACACACTATTCCTGTTTCAGCATAGGCACATGGGCTTAATAATGAGCATTTCTTCATCATTTTCCCTCTCTATTTTTTTGGCAGTCTTTTTAAGATATGCAAATAATCAAAGCAGAAAAACAAAGAAAATAACTGGCTAATGCATTCTGTTTACATTTTGATGCATGGAAATATCTTTTATGCATTAATGCTATGTACTAATACTGTTTCCGTACTGAATCCATTATTGTTGTCATTGATAATGGTCCCCAAACTGCAATTAACATCAATATTCATCTTCCGCAGAAATGATAAATTAGAAAGAGTGGTTCTTTAATTTACCTTAAAGAGACAAAAATCAACATGAACTCTCAAGTAATTTTTCCCAATGTTTTCTTCTGCTTTGCTGACCTCTCATCTCACACAGACACACACTCTGTCTCTTCATTCTTTTCATGTTATATTTGAAAACATAGGAGTAATCAGAAAAGCTTCAATACTGAATTTTATTTCTATGAACCTGGAGTAATTCTTACTATTAAGTTATGTCTTTTTTGTTGTTGTTATTCCACAAATTAAGGTAGTTTACATTGATAATCTCAGATTATGAACTGGACTGTGTGAACTAAAATGACGACATTTACTGCTAATGTGACTTTGATCAAAGAAGCTATTCCTTATAATTTCACCTGCAAAATGAAAATGATATATACCTGATTTTACTATTAATTGAGTTAATGCATGCAAAATCCTTAAAAAAGTATCTGGAGCTCAAATGTAAAATGTTACCAATGATGATGATGGTGATTATGATGATGATGGCAGTGACTGTATGGAATCTGGAAATGTTTTTAGCACATTTTGGCATTAGTTGGCTTATTTTCAAATTTTTCTGCATGGTATTTGACACTTTTATATTATCATTTGTTCCTTTCTCTAATTTTTTGTTTGTTTTCCAGAAGTATTGAAAGCTTGTAGGTGGAAGACAATGTGACTTTCCCAAAGTTTTAAACCTTATACATACAATAGAGCTGAGGTTATGGAAACCAATCATCATCATCAAAAAACCCCATCACGCTTATTCACCACATAAGCTATCTAAAAAACACTGTGCAATGAGAATGAGAATTGTCTCAATTCATAATTGAGAAATAATGATACTGTTATAATAGCTACATTTGAATAGACTTTGAATTTACAACTATTTTTCTTTATTTTGCTTTGTTTGAATCTCAAAATAACTGTGTAAAGTAGGCATCATTAGCTCCAAATAAAAAAAAAATAAGGCAACAGAAGCTCAGAGACTTAAATAACTTGCCAAGACTCACTTAGCACGAAATAGTGGAACTGTATCTGGGAGGCAGGTTTTCTATCTGCAGAGCTCCCACTCCTAAATAGATCATTAGGACTTAAATGGACCTTCACATTTTCTAGTCTAAATCGTTATTTATTCAATGAGAAGATGGAGGACAGAGAGGAAAAGGACCTGGACAATGTGAGAAAGAAGTAGAATTAGGACAAGATCCGTTCATTGTAATTTATATTTCATTGGTCTTTTTTTCTATACTCCCATATCCTATGAACTGCATTTTAAATAGTTTTTTTTTTCCTACAAAATTTGAGCATGTCTGAACTTCTTTTTGAAGCCCTCCTAATGCTTATAATATTGCACAACTGACTCAATCCTTTGAGTTAGAGATAAGAAAGTGGCCTCCATGGGCTGTCTGTGAAGGACAGTGCTTTATCTCATAAGATCCCACCTTCTGTTATTTGTACAGTGGGGCTAGCAAATGAGGTTAGCAGTGCCTCATGATAGCAGTTCTCTCAATTGTAGAATTCTCACAGAACTAATCAGAAACCCTGGAGTTTGCTTTATATGGAGCCCAGTTGTTTTTTTTTTTTTTTTTTTTTTTTCCAAACCTCAGTAGAATCTAGACTTTAACATGAAACAATGCAGGGGATGCAGGGAAGGCAAAACTTCTTCAAGCCGTGATGGGCTGTAGAGACACTGCCTCATGAACAATACATTTGTTCTCAAATACTACACAGAGATTCATATGTAGACCATATAAGTATGATCATAGTAGAATAATACTTTCCAAACGACGTCTTTATTTGGATGTTAAATGTATAAGGATAACACTATTGAAGAGATTACAATTTATCTCTGTTTTTTAGTAGGTAGAGAACCCTGAGTTTATTCATTTAACAAAGGCTTTGAAGATAAAAATTTATCAAGTAGATACGAACTGAAGAGTCCAGAAGGATGCACCTAGCCCTCTCAGACTGAATTAAATGTTATTCTCTGCAAAACTTATCTTTCTTTCATTTACTCATTCATGTCTTCTCATTCATTTGTTTAGTAATATGTATATTCATTCAGCAAACGTTTGTTGAGTCTATTAATACACTGGTCTGTGCCAAGCACAACTAAGGAACAAGCAAATAAAAAAGGTATAGACTGCCTTCTCAGAAACCAGGGGGGATCTACTGAAATATTAACACAAATGACTGCATTATAAAGCTGGGACCAATAAGTGTCATGAAAGTTCACTGTAAAGAAGATTTCATGGAGATCTTAAGAGACAGGGGTGTGTTTTTAAGGAATGAAGAATTAGAGAATGGTTCATGAAGCAGGTGAATTCTGGTTAACTAAAAAGAAGATGACCTGAGTCTGCAAATAGTGGTCAAGGCAAATAAAGAAAAGGGCATAAAATGAGTATCAGCAGAAAGGCAGGCAAACAAGAGGGTAGTGAAGATTAGTGATTAGGGAGTCATTATTTTTACTAAAGAATAATTCAGTAATACATTGGGAGAAAAGATTTAAAAGAAGTTTTTGTTTTCTGTTTTTAAATAAGCAATTTGGGATGCCTGACTGGCTCAGTGGTTGAGCATCTGCCTTTGGCTCAGGTTGTGATCCCAGGGTCCTAGGATAGAGTGCCACATCGGGCTCCCTGCAGGAAGCCTGCTTCTCCCTCTGCCTATGTCTCGGCCTCTCTCTCTCTCTCTCTGGGTCTTTCATGAATAAATAAATAAAATCTTTAATAAATAAATAAATAAATAAGCGATTTTACGCCTAGAAATTTATCTGGTATACGTACTTGCCCATGTGAGCCATGATATCTCTAGAGTGTAACCTTTGCAGTATTATTGAAATATCGAAATTTTGAGATACCTAAGTGCTCATTGACAGGTAAATAAATTATAGTACTCTTACCCAATGACAGCTGAGCAGCTGTTAAAACAAATAAGCAAACAAACAAATAAACACCAAACATAAACCGAGACTGTTTCATATGTTCTGATATGCTGCAGCCTTCAAGATAATTAATATCAGGTGAAAAAAAAGCAACTCAGAACAATGCACGTTGTATGTAATCCATTGTGTAAAAAACAATCAGGATATAAACATACATGCCTAAATACATTATACTATCTCTGGATGTATCCCCTGATAAAAGTGATTTCCTCTGGGGAGGGGGGCTGGGCAGTCGTTGGGAGAAAGAAGTATTTTTCACTGAGTGCTATTTAATATATTTCAAATGTTAGATACATTCAAGTATTTATAATACATATATTTTAAAGTTTATTAAGAGACATGGTGGAAAGTTAAGTTTTTGAAAACACAATGGGAAGAAAAATAAGATACATACTAGTTCGAAGCTACAGTGTTTTTTTTCTTTTTTTCTTTAATAGTAAATGTCCTGGGTGTGCTCGAAGGCAGAAGTGAGGAGATGGATGGATGGAGAGGAAATGAAATAGAAGGTAAGTGAAAATTATAGGATTTAGGGCAGAAGTGGAAAGGCTGGTATCTTACAAGACAAATGTCCTTTCTATATGGTGTCTAAACAGAGCCACTGAATCACATATTTTGGACAAAAGCTGATGGGTCGTTCTTTTGTTTGTTTTTCTTTCAATAGCAGTGATTGGAGAGATGTGTTGGCGGACTGTTTTACTGGGTACAAAGATGAAAGCACAATTGCTTTAAGATAATGGTTGGATAGTTGAGGTTTACAACTGAATGACTGCTTCCCTAGCCACTACTTCTTCATAGAACTGTTTGTTTATAACTAACCAGGTGATAGGGGATATAGTCAAAATGGGAGGGGCTGGGATGGAAATACGTTTGCCCTTTTTTTTTAAATTTTTTTATTTATTTATGATAGGCACACAGTGAGAGAGAGAGAGAGGCAGAGACACAGGCAGAGGGAGAAGCAGGCTTCATGCAGGGAGCCCGATGTGGGATTCGATCCCGGGTCTCCAGGATCGCGCCCTGGGCCAAAGGCAGGTGCTAAACCGCTGCCACCCAGGGATCCCCTGTTTGCCCTTCTTAAGGGCCAGCTGCTTTTCTCATCTATTACTTCATTGATGAATTTAGGGCAATGATGTAACCTACCCATTTGTTGTGAGGATAGAATTGGTCAATATAAGGACAATATTTTGGGGAAAAAAAAAAGTGTAATGTATATTGAAAGACAGGTAGGAAGCAAAATACAGATGGAGAAGATTTTGCTTAATTATTTTAGTCTCTGAAATCTGTTGCACTGATGGTGGTGTTTGAAATTAAGCTGTGGCTCATTCAGTCCAAAGACAAATGTTTTAACATTTAATAGAAATGTGAGTACTTTACTGCATTCACTCTGAAAATCGGCAAGTAAAGAATAAAATTTATATTTGTTGTAAAACAAAATCCATTTTGTCTTATAGCATAATGTTGTATACATATTCGGTGGATGAATGACTGCTGATGTTGAGGAGCATTCTGGAGGGTTGCTCTGACCTTCACCCTCTCCTGTTCCAAACTTTTGAAGCAATCTAAATGTAACTAAGTATCCAAAAGGTGTTAAATAATGAAAGCTTAGTGGAGCAGCATGAAGGTCATTTTTGTCATTGTTTCTGAAATTTGGAGGCTAAGGAATAAGAATCTTGTATTAAAGAAGCATGGAATAAGTAGAGAGGAAACCTCTTTGAGGAAGTACTTAGCCTGGGATTTACTCTTTTTATTTCAAATATTCAGCAGACTATAGAAGCTGACTCACTTTAGGAAAGGGTAGAAGATGACATTTTGAAAGTAGAAATATTGAAGACAATTCATTGAAAGAGTACCACAGTTGGAACTCTCTCTCTCTCTCTCATATATCTAGCTATCCACCTATCATCTATCATCTTCTATCTGTATATCTATGCATGGGTGTGTATGACATGTTAAATAAGAAAAGCAATCTAACTTTCCCTAATACGGTCAGTATTAAACTTTGAACAATTGGTAAAGTGCAGAGTCACAACTAATTGAAGTTAGTATATTAGCTCTGATAAAATAAATTTAATGGTACAATTGAGAATAGCAAGTACATTTTTTAAATATATAAAAATTTGAAATAAATAAAATAGAATCTGAATCACGATGAACATTACCCCAAACACTTTTTGTTAAGTACATCACTATAGGGGCTCCTGGGTGGCTCAGTCAGTTAACCGTCCCACTCTTGAATTCAGCTCAAGTCATGATCTCAGGCTCTTGAGTTCAAGCCCCACATTAGGCTCCTATTAAAAACAAAAACAAAAATGTCACCATTACCCTAGGGAAATATTTCAAAAATTTCATTCATTTATTCAAACACTACCTTTGTAATTCTTGCCATGTCAGTTTGCCCATGTCAGAAGTATTACTGACTACTTTATAAAATTTTTCATCGATTTTAATTTGAATTTATAAAGGTAGTTTTTTCCTACACAAGAATTTCTTTAAAACTCAATATTATAGTTATGTTACTTCAACTAGAGATACAATAAATATATAACCAATGAACAATATTCACTTGTTTATCTTCTAAAGTTGTGTTGAACACTATAATTTAACCACAGGCAGAGTGAGAAGAGATAGGTAATTACAAACACCCATTATTTTGGCAGTTGCTATTCTATTGAGATAAAGAGAAACGTTATAGATGTAAAGAAGTAGCACCAGAATTCTTTAAGAGAGGGGAAAGTATCTTGTAGTGACTTTGGGGAAGATGGTGAAATCCTGAAGGTCTAGGCAACAAATAATTTGTTTCTCAAAGAGGAGGTATAAAGAGAAAGGAAGGAAGAGAGATTGGGGCATGAAAGAGTATGCTTCAGGGGATGGCTTTCGGTAAAACCAGGGTGAAATCTGTTACAGTGTAAAAATAGCCAGGTAATATTTTGACAATGGGCTGTGTAACGCTCTATGAGAGAAAAATGACTCTCTTCCTTGTTACAGTACAAACTATTTCTCACTTTCCACTTGTGCTAGTTTTCAGTAAAGTTACCACTTACTGCTAATTTGTATGAGTAGGGATTTTGTATAAATTAAAGATGCTCACATAGAAGTATGGTCCCCGAGACACAGGTGATTATACAAATTTACAATTTTCCCTAGAAATTTCAAGAAATTTGTGAAGTACTTTGGACTCTCCTATGGTGGAATTCAGGGATCTGAGATGATTTCAGACTCTGGGTCAATTATATTACATTTAGTGCATCCATTACATAAAGTGCACATTCAGTTCCCAGCTTGTTCATTTGATTTTGGTAGTTTTCATAATGTTCCCAGAAAATAAGTCTTCAAGATTTTTAGGAAAAGGCAATGAAATCAATGGAATTTGTAACAATTGAAGTCACTAGCCTAGACTTCAGAGTATGTTGATCAAAAAATTAGCATCCCTGAGGAAGCTGTTTCTGTGTGTGTGAGTCACAACTATATCACAAATGCCCCCTACTCACTCTAAGAAGGTGCAACTGTTTTAGATTGGGTTCTTCTAGAACCAGACTTTGAGACAAAGCTGCAAGTGCAAATAGTTTACTTGGAATATGAAGTAAACACCAAAAGAAAATTGAGAAGTGAGCTTCTTTTCCCCAAGGAAATTGAGAAATGCACGTATCTCAGAATTATCCCACTCAAAGGCAAATGAGTACTCTCAAGAGTACTTTTCCTTCCTTCCTTTCTTTTCTTTTCTTTCTTTCTTTCCTTTCTTTCTTTTCTTTCTTTCTTTCTTTCTTTCTTTCTTTCTTTCTTTCTTTCTTTCTTTCTTTCTTTCTTTCTTTCAGGAAAGTTAGACTACCACATGCAGCATCTCATTTGGATGTGTCTGGAGTCTTAGAAATTTGACTACCCTACATTGTCTTGCAAATGGACCTTGAGAGCTTGTTTGGAGGTTCTAGCAGGAGACTGTGGCTACTCCTATATCTTGATGGAAGATAGATCCTCCTCTATGGGAAAGATTGTCCTCTTCTCCTGAGGGTGCAGCTTCTGGAGAGAGGGATGCACTTGGAGTGGTGAGGGAGGAAGGTGACACCCGCCTACCCTAATCAACCCTGACGATCAGCCTAATCAACCCTGACGATCAATGGGGTAACATATGTTGCAGCCAGATTACCTTCACATCCTCAAGAGTCATTTCTTAAAGAATAACGGGGGTGTTAGATAATTGATTTCACCAGTATGTCCAACCTGCTTCTTATGGGCCAAGTGGCCAGATAAAAAGCCCACTCAAGCATTCATAGCCTACAGACTGTAGGTTGGCAGGAGTATCTTGAAAGATTAAGATCCACAGGATGTGAGCAAAGGCACTGACAGCATGTCACTGTAACTAAATAGGCAAGGTTACTTCTCTCAATCTGCCAGAGGGCTAGGAAGGAAAGGGATCAGAAAACCAGCAGACTTCTTTCCTAAGGCTACCTACTATATCGCAGTACTGCAAAGTTGCTGTGGTATTATTATAGCACACAATGGATACTAGTAATAGTTGAGTTGGTTGGTTTGGTTTTTAGATTTTCTGTAATGATGATCATAATGATGTCCTGGTACACACTAATTGTCTACTGACTACAGAATCTGTTCTAATCTTTATATAAAGTGACTTGTTTAATTTTTACAATATAATGTTACTATACTAAACTTGAGGTGAGAAGACTACTACTCAGTATGGAAATTATTCCAGGATACATAGCAGCAAAACCTGCATATGAAAATAAATGCCAAGGTCCTTTCTACTTTTAAAAGGCCCTATCTTTTACAAGATTGAGATGCATGTCTCTGTGTGGGTTAAGGACAGAAGACACTTTGGTGATCCAAGGATATGATATGGATAAAATAAGATATAAAATGAGAAATGATAAAGCAATTGTCTTCATCTGTTTGGACTGTTATGACAACACACCATAGACTGACTGGCTTAACAAGACACATTTATTCCATTATATTCCTGGAGACTGAAAGTCCAAGATAAGGGTACCAGTAGAACTGGGTTCTGGTGAGAGGCTTCTTCCTGACTTGCAGATGGCCACCCTCTTTCTGTGCATTTACCTGGCCTTTCCTGGGTACATGTGCATGGATAGAGAGAGCTCTGGTGTCTCTTCCTTTTCTTATAAGGGCACTAATCCTATCACGAGGGGCTCTACTCTCAAGATCTCATTTAAAACCTAGTTAGTCTCCAAAGGTGTCACCTCTGAATACCATCACATTGAGAGCTAGGACTTAAACATATGAATTTCAGTTCAACAAATGTTTGGTAATATAAGGAGCAATTTTAAAAAAATATATTTTGCAGAATATTAATAGATATTAAATGGAAGAGGATTGACTACAGAAGTCAAACAAGTTAGGGAGATATGTCTAAGTGATGTGATTTTCAGGTAATATATACTTAAAAAAATTGTATTTGTTTTCCTGCAGGACATTTCAGATTTTTTAATTTGTTAAATTATATTGTGACTAGTCAGGAAGACAGAGTATGTATTTCCCCCAAGATTATTTGATGTGGACTCCTACTTTTCATGGACTGTATTCTGGGTAGGGAGAATGGATTCTGGGATATTTAATCCTAGATATCTTTCCCCACGCATAAATGTTGTTCAAGTTCATTAGTTAAGAAATTTCCCATTTTAAATTTCCTGAATTAAGGACTGTTAGATGAAGCATTAGAAGAATGTATGCCTTCTTTTTTTAGAAATACTGTCAGGTGAACACATTGCAAAAGATAATTATAAATGTCAAAGATGGGTTCATATGTGGATCTATTTAGTGATTAAGGCCACAAACTGCCCAATATCATTTTCACACTTGCAATTATTCATAATTTCAGACTTGTCTCAACCAGATCAACTAAATTTCCCTTGAAAAATGGAGAGAGAAGCCAGTTGCATTCGGTCATAGTCCAGAAGGAATTCCCGCATTTCAAGGACTCACATGACACTATTTCTTTTTTGGTTCCATACCTTATGTGTCTGTTGGCAACTCATCTTCTATATCCTTTATTTTTAAAATTCAAATTAATAAACACCTACAGTGAATTCATTTTCAGTTTCTTCAAAATTCTCTCCAGTGGTCGAGAAGTCTTCCAAATCACAATAAAATATTTTTAAGGTCTTTATTCTCTCTCCTAGACTAAAGTGACACTCTGAAGTTTCACATAATTTCTAGTCTGCATCTCATAAAATACTGGCAAAATTTATCAATTCAAATTAAATAGATGTAGCACGGCGTAATCTTTCTCTATTAAATATGTCACTTTTTGCAATTGTTTCTTAATATCCCTCACAGCTTCCATCTAAGATTAGCACTTTCTTTGCTGCCAGAGTTTCACTAACCTACTGAATTATTCACTGAAGCATAACCTTCAGATATCAGGTTAGAAAGACCTTGATTATGGCAGGAAGTGAACTGTATAAACCATTTTTCTTTAAAAGAAAATTTCTCAGTATAGCAAAGTCTGAAATGAGATAAGTATTAAACGTGTGTAAAAATTAAGTTCATAATTGATAGGAATTTAGCCAACTGTGACATTCCTGCATTTTGTTTATTATAATGTATAATACCATCTTAAGTACTGCAAAACAGCATAAAAAACATGTGCATTGCTATAGTGCTTATATAACCTAAGAGGACGCCAGATTTATTGAACAAAGTTGTTGTATGTTAGACCACATAATGTTTTACACAGTCTCTGAATATACAGAATTTTTGTAAATTATATTTCCTCTTTATGTTCTATTCACTTTTTTTCCCCTTCACTATGGCTTTGTTTTAGTGTCCTATACCACTAGAGTTCATGATGAAGTCAGCAATTCACCATGGGCCTCCCTGCAGCAAATTCTATTAGTAGCGTCCATTGCTTTATCTCAATTCAGCGCTGAAAGGTTATTAGAATACCGACTGAGGAGACAACACTCTTGGAACACCTTTGCTAGTGTTGAAATCAGAAAACTCACCACTCACAAATCAGCCACTTCATGACCAATCCACTGGGTACCCAATAGCTAAAGTGCAACTCTGATACACAGCCTCATGTTTCTACTAGATGAGAAGAAAATGCATAGAGACAAATACTAGTCTGCATTCATCTACATTTATTCCATCAGCCATTGGAAAGACTTTTTTCTTCTACAATATATTTGACCTCAGACAGCATTCAAATGACTTTCCAAATACTCAGGTGGAGCATATATATTTTAAATATCAGTCTACTTATTAATGTTAGGCTTCTCCTACCATTACCAGTGTTGTAAAAGTCAACACAACTTAAGAATGTCAATAGTGAGACATGATGCATTATTAAAGAGTGTGCTTTGATCAGATTTTCTACATAGATTTGCTGTTCAGATGGAGGCAATAAACTAAGAAACATTTTTCACCATGAATCAATGTAAGTGGTATAGACAACATTAACAATTTTCTTTTAATGTTGCCGACCCTATCTCCAACAAAACTACCGATTGCATTCTCTTCTAAAATTTTAATCTGGTTGAATGATTATTTGAAAAGCTTTTTATAAGCACTTAGGGAAGTGCCAAATAAGCATGTGAAATGACAAGTTGCTTAGAAGTACCGGGGGAGAAAGATCTAAGAAATGTACTAGTAAAGAGAAAATCATGAAAACACTTTTACCTGAAGAAACAAAGAAAATCTTATTAGAACAAACATCACAATAATTTGCCATTTTGTTCAGGTAAAAAATTCAATTATTATGCATTCATACCAATAAAATGTGTGTTTTTTTATTTATTTTTAAATGTGTGTTTTTAAAAAGATTTTAGTTATTTATTCATAAGAGGCAGAGACATAGGCAGGGGGAGAAACAGGATCCCTGTGGGAAGCCAGATGCAGGACTCAATCCCAGGACCCCAGGATCATGCCCTGAGCTAAAGGCAGATGCTCAACCACTGAGCCACCCAGGTGATCCTTTACCAATAAAATGTTTTTAATGGAGAGAAGACTATCAGAACTTGGAGTTTTTTTTATAAGGAGATATACATGGTTTATTTGAGTACAAATGTATATTTTTTTCTTTTTTTCTCTCTATTCTATAAATTTTTATTCTATAAGAGCTTGAATTGTTGGATAAATACACTAAAAAAGTAGAAAAAAGAGTGTCTCCCTTTTATTGCATATATGTCATATCTTGCCAAATTGAGATAGCTTATTTTTTTCTGCATTTGGTGCTTCCATCTTCTCTGAGTGGAGCATGAATTTACAGAATAATGTCATCAACATATGAATGTGAGAGACATCATATGAATTAGAAAGGTGCAGTTTGATCACGCAGTAGTGAAGAGTGGAGCGATAAATCATTTTCCAAGAAAAACCCAACAAATCTTCTTCCATTTGTTTAAAAAATATGAGGTTTCAAAGAACTTTCCTAGCAATAATTCTCAGTAGAGGGAGGTTGTCTAGAACTGTCTTTGCATTTACAGTTATTAAGCTCCTCAATAAGTGCAGAAATGAGTAGGACCCTGTCTAGCCCTCAAGAAATTCAGTCTTATAGAGGTGTTCTCCATCTAGTCCAAAAGGGTGTGCTCCATGTAGCGTAGGGATGGAAAATTATGTTATGAGTTATGTTTCTTAGGTCCACATCACTCATACTTCTATTGGTCATTTTTCTTGCTGATCTCATATGTGATTCAAATATCTTTCTCAAAAGTGTAGATTGGCACCTGAGTTCAAACTACATTGCCATCTCTGATTTACTGGGCAGTCTTTATTCTGTGATATTTCTGTGTCTGACATTATGTATTCAGGATTTACATGGATGGGAAACAAAGTGTGCATTTTATGGATGTCAGGGAAATGCATCAGTTGATTACCTTGAAGACAAAGAATTCAGTGATACTAATTTATTTGAAAGTCAGGAATTTATGCCAGTGTGAATCAGAATTCAGGAGAGGGTTGGGATTCATTTCTCCATATACTTTCTGCATATTAAGACAGGACATGATTTGTTTGATGCTCCTGATGATAGTTACAATGAGCTTCAGAATCACTCTGTATGTAACTGTCATCTAATTTCATTGAAATTTTTTATAGAATGCCAACTTCCATGCAAGACCACATGTTGTCTGTGGGCATAGAACATATCTATCTTGCTCACTGCTTAATATCCAGCATATCATAAGGGGATCCCTGGTATAGCATAAGTGCTCAATAAATGTTTAATAGTTAAATTAATTAATTGGTCGACCATCTAAAGGTATTTGGTATTTAAAAGTTCAGGCAAAATTAAACAAAAACCTAAGGGTGCCTGGCTTGCTCAGTAGGTAGAACATTCAACTCTTGATCTCAGGGTTGTGAGTTTAAGCCCCATGTTGGGCCTAGAGCTTACTTAAATTAAAAAAAAAATCCTAAATCTAAATGTAAGACAAGATGACTGGATATACCATATTCATCAAGCTAAGCCCATGTATTATCTTGGCTTCTAAGATGTTCCACTAGTAATGGGTATAAACTTTGGTACACTCAAAGTCACCCAATTCCTAACTAGCTTAATTTTTGCTGGGAAAGCAGAGGGAATTGGGAACTCCAGGTATGAGAGGTAAAACTGGGAAATAAAATTTTAAAAAATGGTAAATCTCATGGAAGATTGTTAAGTAAATTAGGCATGTGTTGGGATGGGAGAAACTTTGTAGAAGAGATGGTGAATGGCAGGATCCTAACTTTCATATGAATCTGAAGACTGCTGGATCCCTGGAGCTAAGGCTTCATCTAAGGTGAAGATTCATTTGTCCCTTTATACTCTTTCCATTTCTCCCTTTCTCTTTATTTTTATTCCTCTTCAAACTGATAACAACAACTACATATTGCACTACAATCCAATGTAAGCAACATTTAATCTGTGGCACTAAGATCTCTCATGACAAATCAAAACAATCCATGCTCATTCTGTAAGTCTACTTTTGCTAAGTATATTTAAAAGAGATTGACTAGTTATATGCAAGAAATTACCAAAATAAATTGAGTGAACAATTTTTCTCCTTCTCAAACAATTCTTTCTTATTTAGATCCTTCATGGGATTGCTAATTAAGACTGAAATACAAACATTTTTCTTTCTCTGGTTTGTTCAGGATACAGTTCTTGCAGTGTTATAGAAAGTCCTATTGCTGGGGTTCTGGAATTCATCAACGGTCTTTCAAGAGCTGAACATCATTATTTCATGGAGACATCTTTTGCCTCTGTCCCTGATGTCTCTTTTGTTACCAATAACAACTGTACATGTGCTACCTGGTAGGCAATGATGGTGGTTTCCCTGTGAAAATAGGCCATGAAGATGGCAAATGGAACTTCTTCTGCTGGTCATTTCATAGCACTTGCTTCAAAACACAGACAGAAAATTTGAGTGATGTCCCCAAGCCATATAACAAACTAGGTCAGATCATTCTTGGAACAATTACTCATTTCTGTGGTCCCCTTATCACTTCCTTGACTAGCCAAGTGAATATTTCACTAGTGGGCTGTTCATTGGAACCCAATCAAGATTTGTGGCAGGGTGATAATTTATTTCGAATTTATGATTGTATGGCTGTACGTGTTAAAGGAAGTGGTTTGCCCTGACTTTCCCTATGTAGAGCCATATGATGAGGATTCTCTGAGTTAGGTAACAATTTCATACCTAAGCCTAGGCTGCAGATAGAGTGAGCAACCCCCTAAACAACATGATTTATAGATTTTTCAAAAGTGTTTTCCTACTGATTTTATTTCTCCCAATAGCTTACCACCATACCTGAAATTTTCACTAGAATCACTCCTCTGGATCCCATCAAGGCAAAGCTTTTAGCAATTTTGAGTAGTCTGCTTTGAAGCCAAGTAAGAGATTGAGGAATTGAGACTCTGAATTACCAAATACTGGAATATTCCAGAATTCTATCCTCAGCTGACTCTTCTTCTCTAAGCCTTCTCACTAAGTGATCTTAACCAAGTCCAGTTATATGAAATTTTCATAAATATATCCCCAAATTTTATCTCACTCTAACTTTTCCATGGTGCTCTGTATTTTACAACTGATTTCTTATTAAACAACTCCACTTGGATGAGTAATTGACATCATAAATCCCTTCTGGAAGCAAGTACTTCTCTCAGCTTCCTTCTTCTTAGCAAATGGTATCATCATGGATCTGGATCCTAGGAGCTTTTATTGATTTATTTATTTCTTCACCTTGCACATCTAACTTATTAGCATTCTGGTTAGTTTTGCCTTAAAAATATATCCATTCTCTGCACTATGCTCAGAATGAATTTATGAAAATGCAAACATGATTAGTATGTTTTCCTACTTAAATTTCTTTAATACTCACAAAATTCTTTTAAAAATTGCAAAATTTTACTGCAGATTCTTGCCTCATATACTACTACTCTTTCTAGGTTCACTATGCTTTGATGATTTAATCATATCGGGTTTCTTTCTTTTCCTTCATGCACTAAGATCATTTAAACCGGAGGACCTCTCTCTGAAATATTTGGATTAGCTTCTTTATTTCATTCATGTCTAATTCTAAGACAAAGAAGCCTATAGTTAGGCCTGTCCTAACTCTTCAGTTGGACAGTCCCTCAGTCAGCTCTCTCACATAATATGAGCATTACCTTTAACAAAACATTAGTTTTTGATTTACCTCACTAATTTATTTGTTTGCCTAATTTTTATCCTACCCTTTTTCTGAGAACAAGGAACTGTCTTATTTACTATTCCCAGGGCATAGCTAAAACAATTAATAAAGTACTGTAGAAACTCTATACATATTGTTTGAAGGAATATCAAATGGATGGAAGTCAAATCCCAGTTTCCTAAAATGTGGCCGGTGTATTCTGTACATTTAATTTGTATGTTAGAAATGAATACCAATGTACATGTTAGTTTAAAATCTAGCTTTGGGGGGATCCCTAGGTGGCTCAGTGGTTTAGCACTTGCCTTCCACCCGGGGTGTGATCCTGGAGTCCCGGGATCAAGCCCCACGTCGGGCTCTTTGCATGGAGCCTGCTTTTCCCTCTGCCTGTGTCTCTGCCTCTCTTCTCTCTCTCTCTCTCTCTCTGTGTCTCTCATGAATGAATAAATAAAATCTTTAGAAAAAAATTAAGTGTAGCTTCATGTGTGTCAAGTATACTCAAATAAAAAATTAAAATAAGTAAGCAAATAAAAAAATTAAGAAAAGATATAAGGGGATCCCTGGGTGGCGCAGCGGTTTAGCACCTGCCTTTGGTCCAGGGCGTGATCCTGGGGACCCGGGATCGAATCCCACGTCAAGCTCCCGGTGCATGGAGCCTGCTTCTCCCTCTGCCTGTGTCTCTGACTCTCTCTCTCACTGTGTGCCTATCATAAAAAAATATATATATATAGTTAAAGATATAAGAAATATATCTGTGATCATTTTTGGAAAAATACAACCTGCCACATTATACAACTTTGTATTTGACCCCGACTAGAGTGATAGTTCCATGAGAGCTGTGACTTTTCCTTTCTCCCTGCATGTATTTGTTGAGTAAATAAATAACACTACCCCCGCACCCCGCCATAAGATAAAATAAAACATAGCTTAATGTATATACTAGATTAGGAACAAACTAACCTCAGGATCTCAATAGTCTAACATACAACTATTTTTCTAAAGATTTTATTTATTTATTTATTTATTTATTTATTTATTTATTTATGACACGAGAGAGGCAGAGACATAGGCAGAGAGAGAAGTGGGTAGCCTGATGTGGGACTTGATCCCTGGACCTGGGAGCATGCCCTGAGCCCAAGGCAGATGCTCAGCCACTGAGCCACTCAGCCCCTAACATACAACTTTTAATAATTATTCATGGGAAGTCTGATGCCAGTGAATGGAGATGCTCTTTCATCACGTGACCCATTCGGGTTCCTACATGTTGTAATGTTAGTTAACCTCTCCCCGGGGAGGTGGAGATGGCACGGTAGCTCTTAACTCTTTGGCCTAGAAGTGAAACAAATCACCTCTGATAAATTAGTATTGGCTGGAACCAGTTTCATGGCCTAATGTAATTGCAAGGGGAGTATATAATATATAGTTTGGGGGAGTGTGTGGTATATATGGTGAGCAGTGCTGCCTGTAAACACAACATCAATGGTGAGTTAGGCTAGATACAGGAGTAAGATGTGGCCAGGATGTAGGAGAAAAGGTGTCAAATGCTTAAATTTTTAAGAAAAGAAGAGAGAGGGAAGGAGAGGATAAAACAACGTAACTGAAGTATAACAACAACAGCCCAGCTCTCTGGGCTCCCCGCACAGCTTCTGTGAGGCCCGTATTCATCTCTACCCTGGTGGATCTATTTTCCCATTTGGTTTGCAGCTGTAGCTAACGTTATTTCCTGTGCCTAGTATTATTTGAAAGTTTGCCTCTTAAACTCATGTTCTTCTTGATCCTTTTGCTCTAAAGTATCTTCCCACCCTCAGATGGCTCCACCCCGGGCTTGCCTTTGTGTGCCACTTCACAGCTAATCATCTTAGATTAATACCAGGGGCGCTTTTGCCTAATGGAGTTTCAGTCCGAAAGAGAGAGAGAGAGTGAGAGAGAATCAGGGAGAAAGCTCCTGCTAAGTGAATATGTCTACTCATTTTCTCCTGTGTTTTACATGCTCTCTGGTATAAAAGAAATCACAGAAGCCAATGGATTAAATATAAATGTGAAGTAAGGAAATCTGCGATAAAAGAGAAGCGGATAAAAACGTACTTGAGCCCAATGGGCGGACCATGTGGTGAGCTGATATATACTTTAATTCTGGCATCCCTGTGGCTAGCCAGGTTGACAACATTTCAAAGATGACAATTATTTGGAATAAATCCAAGATTATACTTTAAATAAAAATGTTCATAAATCACAGCTCTTCCACTATGAATAGGACAAGCACATAAGCAATTACTTACAGGAGCAGTATTATCTTGCAATTCAAGCTGTTTCTTAAGTTGATTTGACTAAAAGCTTATTTTTTCCCCCAAAGTGAAAAATGAAAACATTCAACTTGTCTTGCTTTGTCCTGAATATGAAGTTCAATTAGATGAATCATTTATTCTCTCAAAAAGTTACATGAATGAAAAATGAGAATTCAGGAAAAAGGGGGAAAAGGAGAGAGATTGAACGTGGGCCAGCTGCTGCAGAAGGAATGGCTGGGAGAGAATGGGAACCAGTCCCCCCAGAGAGAGCATCAGGTGCCACAAGGGGATTTTGTCATTGGGTAAAAATCTCCCTGTCTCTTGGCTTCCAGAACAATAGAAGCCATAAAATAACTCTCTCTCTCTCTCTGTCTCTGTCTCTTTGCCTGCCCTTTTTGGAGTGCAGAAGAGTGAGCAACTCTGACTTCTGGTCTTGGATCTGCCACATTCCAGTTTTGTGTACTTAGGTGAGTCTGTAAACTCATAAGGATCAGTTGCATCATTTGTACAATGGAGATTTAAACTTCACTGGCTGGGTTGAATGGGTTGAAATCTGGTGATGCATACTGAGTTCTTAGCACATCTCAGGCACATATTACATGCTGACGTGAGGCTTTGGTGATGGTGAGGGTACCATAAAGAATTTTATAGGGACCCGTGTGTGGCTCAGTGATTGAGCATCTGCCTTTGGCTCGGGGCGTGATCCTGGAGACCTGGAATAGAGTCCTGAATCGGGCTTCCTGAATGGAGTCTGCTTCTCCCTCTGCCTGTGTCTGCCTCTCTTTCTCTGTGTGTGTGTGTGTCTCTCATGAATAAACAAATAAAATCTTAAAAAAAGAACTCTTTATATAACTATATTTATGCATGTATCTCAAACACCGAGACAATTAATTTATGAATGCTCAGTTTAGAAAAGAGTTTAATTGCATCACTGTTTTCCTATCACAGTTTATATAGCACCAGGTAATATGTGAAAGCTTTACTTCTTCAATTTCTCAGTGCAGGCAGATGTTTCATTGTTATTTGTAACTCTCAGTGACATGTCAGTTGCTTTTTAAATTCTAGGATAGGGTCGCCTGGGTGGCTCAGCAGTTGAGCATCTGCCTTGGGCTCAGGGAGTGATCCTGGAGTTCTGGATCAAGTCCCTCATCCAGCATCCTGAGGGCAGCCTGCTTCTCTTTCTGCCTGTGTCTCTGCCAATCTCTCTGTGTCTCTCATGAATAAATAAAATCTTAAAAAAAAAATTCTAAGATAAAAATGCCCATTCATTTGACAGGGAAAATGGCTCTTACCTATGTGGCAATGAAATAAAATTTTCTTTCTTTTTTTTTAAGGTTATTTATTTATTTGAGAGAAAGAGCACACATGTGTACGCACAAGCAGGGTGAGGGGAGTGAGTGAGAGGAATGGGGAGAGAGAAGAATAGGAAGGAGAGAGAATCTGGAGCTGACTTTCAGTAGAGCTTGGTGCCTGATGGGCTTGAACTAGGTCCCTGAGATCATGACTTGAGCTGAAACCAAATGTTTGTTGCTCAACCGACTGAGCCACCCTGGCACCCCTGGAATAAGATTTTCTTGATGTGAAGGGAGCTCGTAAATTCAGTGAGTAATTGTTATATTGCCTAGTAGTGAATAAAATTCAGGGAGATGCAAAGAAGAAATTACAGAAGACAAATCCATATTAGATCCAAATTAGATTTCTTTAACATGTTGAAAAATGCTAAAATGTAATGGGAATGGATACATCCTGCATACTACTTTGGACAAACTGTTTTTTAAAATGAGAAGTAAAAGTGGTGATCCTTAATATAATGCCAGTATATATCCATATGGACAAATTTTGGTAGGGGGCATTGGAACTTGGAAAAAATACTGTAATATTATCTGAAAGAATTAATATATCACAGTAGTGATTTTTAATCTTTTTTTATTGTAACCTACAGTATGAAATATATTTAGCATGTGACTTGATCCACATGCACATACACACACACACCTACAAAAGCAATATAAGTTTCATAAAATTATATTAACCCCAAATAGGGTAGCTTGGGTGGCTCAGTGGTTTAACGCCACCTTCAGCCCAGGGCCTGATCCTGGAGACCAGGGATCGAGTCCCATGTCGGGCTCCCTTCATGGAGCCTGCTTCTCCCTCAGCCTGTGTCTCTGCCTCTTTCTCTCTGTGTCTCTCTCATGAATAAATAAATAAAATCTTTTAAAAAACCCAAATATGTATAGTGAAGTCTAACATTATCTATGTTCTTATTTATTAAATGTTGATGACTCTTAGTAAATTAATTCCCAGAACTTTAAATGAGCTATGACCTACTTACATTTAAAATATATTGTTTTATAAATATTCATTAAATTGTTGAAAATAAGAGTTATAGAGGAATCTTTACCTTATTTTATATTCACATGTATAAGAAAGTATAGTTATCAAGTGAAATAGTGGAAAGTCCTGAGTTATACTTGTGTTTATATAAATAATTTCACATAAAATAAAGATATAGTTCCAATCAGGGATAAGATCATACATTGTACACAAAAAATTATTAGTCTAGGTCTTAGTTATTTGGAAAAATGATGTTTAGATTCCCTATATCACAACTTATATCTAAATAATTTGCAATTAACAAGACAGGAAACAACAGATGTTGGTAAGAATGTGGAGAGAGGGGAACCCTCTTACACTGTTGGTGGGAATGAAAACTGGTGCAGCTACTCTGGAGAACAGTGTGGAGGTTCCTCAAGAAATTAAAAATATAGCTACTCTATGACCCAGCAATTGCACTACTGGTATATACCACAAAGATATTGTTGTAGTGAAACACTGGGACACCTCACCCCAATGTTCATAGCAGCAATGTCCACAATACCCAAACTGTGGAAGAAGCCATGATGTCTTTCGACAGATGAATGGGTAAAGAAGATGTGGTATATGTAGACAATCGAATATTACTCAGCCATCAGAAAGGATGAATACTTACCATTTACTTCGATGTGGATGGAACTGGAGGGTGATATGTTGAGTGAAATAAGTAAATCAGAGAAAGACAATTATCATATGGTTTCATGCCTGTGTGGAATATAAGAAGTAGTGAAAGGGACCATAAAGAAAAGGGGGAAACTGAGTGGTGAAAAATTAGAGAGGAAGACAAACCATGAGATTCTTAACTCTGGGAAGAAACAAAGGGTTGCGGAAGGGAGGGGAGTGGTCAGATAGGATAACTGGATGGTGGGCATTAAGGGGGGCACATGAGAGATGAGCACTGGGTGTTATTCTATATGCTGGCAAATTGAATTTAAACTAAATAAATAAATCATTTGCAAATGCATAAAAACATAGGTGTAAAAACAATATTATAAAATTATATACTATTGTTATATTAAAAAGTTATATAACAAATATTTTTTAAATTAGTTTTAGGTATATAATTTAGTGATTCAAGACTTGCATACAACACCCAGTGCTCATCACAACTGTACTCCTTAATCTCCATCACCTATTTAACCCATCCTCCCACCCTCCTCTCCTCTGATAACCCTCAGGGTGTTTTTTATAGTTAAGAGTCTGTTTTTGGTGGAATATAAAGTTATTTATGTAATTTTGGGTTGTGGAGTCCTTTCTAAGCTTGGCAACAGTCAGAAATCATTTAAAAAATTTACAGAATCAATTACCTACATGTGCAATTAAAATCCAAATGACCACCTGAGAATAATTTGAAACATATATAATATACAAACTATCTCTAATATACAGATGCCTTTCTTAGTATTTAAAATAAATGCCACAAAAGTAAATAATAATGTGTAAAATCATAAATAAATAATTCATAAAATATGAACCTAAATCACCTATAAGGAAATGAAAAAGTATACAAGCTGATTATTAAAGAAATTCAGGTTAATGAGTAACTTGGACTTGTCAAATTGGCAAAGATGTACTTTTAGTTATAATGTCTACTGACATTTATTGCCTGATTTTTATGTGTCTGACACTGTTTTAAACATTCAGCATCCTGTTTACTCTTTCTAACAGACCTATAGGAAGATATCATAGCTACCATCTGTATTTATAGTACAATGAGGCTGAGACTGGTTAAATAACTTGCCTCATACAGCTAGCAAGCAGTGGAGTCAGGTTTTTGATTCCAGGAAAGAGCTCACATATTTAATCAGGAGTGTGAAAAAAAAAAATATTGCTGGAGGAAGTACAAGATGGTACTGTATTTCTAGGGAGGAATTTTACAAAATATCCCCCAAATACTAAAAATGTACTTACTGTTTAGAATGTCAATTGTATTTCTACAAATTTACCTGATAGAGCTACAAGCCTATGCAAATAGTCACATAAATTTCCATAAAAAAATTTTTTTTATAATAGTAGAAAATTAACAGAAAAATAGATTAAAAATTTACTACTTGACTACATTATTTGTGGTATATGCATGTGACAGCAATTGAAATACTGCTTTTGATGAATAGTTATTGACAGAGTAAGTATAAGAAACAGATCATATAAGAATATGTATAACATGAATTTTGCCAGGAGAAGGAAATCAGGAGGAAAGAGAGAGTGAGATCAAGAGTAATAATTCTTGACTTCCTCCCTGCAAGTTTTTCTTGAACTGGCTGTGTCCAGTAACCATAATCATATTTCCTAATAAGACAATTGACTCTACATAATTGTCTATCCTTTCAGGTTCCAGAAACAATACTCTCATTCTCATTCATTTGTACATAGGGTTAGTGACAAGCTCTGGGTTATTGTCCTAATCTTTGTGATTTCTTTATATTCTAAACATTTGTAACTTCCCTCCATTTAAAATAAACCTCCTCAAATATCCATTGGAGTTCATTGTGTATTCAGTCTGGAGAAAATATACAAAGAAGAGGTTTAGTAAACACCCTATAGTTCTCACTTTGAATTCAAAATATAAGAATGAACTCAAAATATTTTTAAATATTTATTTATTAATTAGTTATGTTCACTGAAAAGGCCTAGAGAAAATGACTGACCCACCAATAATGAGCCTTCCCAGGATACAGATTGTGTTGATGGAATAATAGATAATACCAAGTTTGGGCAGAGGGGAAACACAAAAGATAACTCTAGAGCATCTTGATATACCAGGAAGCATGACAGTCATCAAAGATTACTGGGACAAATGAGAGAAAGGGTAGCTTTGAGCTTCTAAAAGGGTTAACATTGAGACCGTGGACTGATTGATTCAGAAGCTCTAGGGATGAGATCTAAGCTCTAGGGGCTGCAGAGCTCCTGAGGTGGTTCTGATGAGCAGCCCGGTAGGCACTCTGAACTAATGATGTGTCCCTCACTTCCTAGCCTCAGTACCATCTCAATGTCCACACCAGTCAGTGGCACCATTATTCTCCAAATGTAAGGTCATGCTTTCAGAATGGCAGGCAACATTCAGAAGGATAGGCCAGTTCAGATTGGCTGTCATTCCAATTATGCCCATGACAAGAACCAGAGGAACCTAGGATAAATGCCATTTCGGGTATATAAAGACATGACTGCACTTTGAGAAACTGAAGTATCTTACCTCCATTCACCATCATAGTATTACATTCCATGAAAGGTGTCTTGGCATCACATGGATGTATCTGCAAAAGTATCTTAAAGGAATAGTTCTGAAAGGTGTTTCCAGGGTCTGTGTGAATATTTGAAAATAACTGTAATCGCTAGTCAGAATTTACTGTTGACAGCATTCTTAATAAAATGAAGGTAGTTAAAGGCTCAGGAGAAAAGTAAATAAAAAAATAAAAGGTTAAATATTGAAATTAATCTAAGCTTGTTAAATATGTTTAAACAAGCAAGTTTTAAAAAATATATTTAAAAAAACATAATTAGTTACCTGCTGAAGATAACAGGGAATCAATTCACTACTTTGAAAACTGGTGAATTCAGAGGAAAGATATCAACATTATCCTGCCTTTCCATATGAATTAAACCATTGGATAAAAAAAAAACTAGTAGGTGAGGGGCACTTGGGTGGCTCAGGAGGTTAAGCATGAGACTCTTGGTCTCTGCGTAGGTCATGATCTCAGGCTGTGAGATGGACCATGCCTTGGGCTCCACGATTAGCAGGGAATCTGCTTGGGAGTCTCCCTGTCCCTCTGCACATACTCTGTCTATTATAAATAAATACATCCTTTTTTTCACATGCCCTCTTAATGCCCATCACCCATTTACCCCATCCCACCCACCTCTTCTCCAGCAGTCCTCAGTTTGCTTCCTATAGTTAAGAGTCTCATGGTTTCACTCCCTGTCTGATGACTTCTCATTCAGTTTTCCCTGCCTTCTCTGAAGATCCTCTGCACTGTTTCTCATATTCCAACTATGAGGAAAACCATACGATAATTGTCCTTCTTTGATTGACTTATTTTGCTCAGTATAATCCTCTCCAGTTCCATCCATGATTACGTAAATAGTAAGTATTCATCCTTTCTTTTTTTTAATTTTTATTTATTTATGATAGTCACACACACACACACACACACACAGAGGCAGAGACACAGGCAGAGGGAGAAGCAGGCTCCATGCACCGGGAGCCCGACGTGGGATTCGATCCAGGGTCTTCAGGATCGCGCCCTGGGCCAAAGGCAGGTGCCAAACCACTGCGCCACCCAGGGATCCCCTGTATTCATCCTTTCTAATGGCTGAGTAATATACCATTGTGTATATATACCACATCTTCTTTTCTTTAAGAAAACTAGTAGATGAGGGGAGTTGTCTTTCAAAAGATTTCTTAGTTTTAGATTTTTTAAAAGACTCCTAAGGCTCAACAGAACATGCTCATTTATGGATATTTTCTAAAGTCAAAGAGGATGATACATTCAAAGAAAGAATGCAGGTAGACATTAGAGATCAAGAGACATTCAGGTGTAAGCTCTCCATGGTTCTTATTCATAGAAAGATACACCTCACCTTTTGACTCAACCACTAAGATCTTTTTTTTTAAGATTTCATTTATTTATTCATGAGAGACCCACAGAGAGAGGCAGAGACACAGGAGGAGGGAAAAGCAGGCTCCCCACAAGGAGCCCAATGCGAGACTCAATCCCAGACCCAGGATCATGCCCTGAGCCAAAGGCAGACACTCAGCCACTGAGCCACCCAGGCATCCTCTCAATTACCAAGATCTGAGCAATGAATTTTGGGTTCAGAAGAGCTCAAGGCAGAAGCTTCCAGGAGGTCTTTTATACCTCTCTGGTACATAACCACTCGGGCTATCTTATTAGTTAATGCCAGTTGAAAACTCTTAGTAAATAAATTGGCCTTAGTGTTTGGGAGTCACCAGGGGAGTTTAGAATTTTAAACAATATATCATAAATTCCATTGCACTTATCTTGGTCAAGAGTCAAAGCCATACATCTAGGTATCCCTGGAAATAGAGACAACTTTCTAAGGCCAGCTGTAGATTAATTCTATCCTATAGAGCCTTCTTGTGAAATCATTCCACCTAATAAGTGAAAACAAAATAATAGAATTAAACTATCACTATTTTGCAATCCTTGATGAATGAATGGATTTGAGTATTTTGCATTTCAGCTGCAAATATAAAAAGAAATGAGATTTTCTGTCTCTTGATGAAAGAACACACCATCAAAGGAATCAATCCTGAGCCTGATGGAGTCTCTGCCTACAGTTAGCAATTTTCAGGAACTCTAAAAGACAGAGGACGATGTTATATTGTGCCATGAGAACTCAATTAGCTAATCTGGATTCATAAACTCAGGCCGCATGTCTGTAAGTTCTTTAAGATCCTGTCAGTGGTGTGTTCTTTACCTGAAAAATTATAGAGAAAAGAAGAGGAAAGCAGGGGAATATGAAGAATTTTTTTTTTAATGTAAAAGATATCAAATTAAAATTTTGGCAAGACACTGTTCTAGTGACTAGGGCTGCACACACACTTGGGTGATGAAACCATAAATAAATGCAGAGAAAGTGGCTTCCACTGGGATGAATCATGTGGTGCAGCTTCTGGGCTGGCAAAGTTTTATTCTGACCTGAGTAGGATCACAGGAGTGTTTTGCCTTATAATATTTCACCAAGCAATACTATTTTTGTATGTGTAGTTTTCCAGATCAGTGTCTTATTTTACAATAAAAAGTTTAAAAGTTTAAAAATGAAGAAAGAGCAGTTGGGGCTGTGAGTGTTAAGATAAGGGGTCTGAATTTAACTTGATAATGTACAACTATTTATTTATTGATGATCTCTAGTATAACAAACAGATTTTGGAGAAATATAGGCCTGAATATAAGAAATATATTAAAAATATATAGAGAGAAATATATATTTCTTATAAGAAATATAAGAAATAATAGAAATATAAGCCTGAATCCCAAAGGGTAATTTGAGAATAGCTGAGTAATTAGAAATGCCACATTTAGAGCCATCTGGCATTAATACTTTGCTATTCTTGAGAATTCTCGATCAGATATGAATAAAAAACTGTTTCTTCATATGTCATAGACATATTGGTGTAATAACCACAATGTATCTCTGACAGCATCACAAAAAGAGGAAGCTGGCTTAGGAGGAAGAGAGGACCTATGCGTGCCAGACATGCTGTGGTTTAATGCCAGTGAACCTTTGGTCTTCTTGTACTTGCATATTGCAGCAATAGATAGTAGAGAATGTGATCTTTGCCCCAATAATATATTTAAATTTTAAACAATTTGCTGATATTCTTTCTGTTTATTGCTACTTCAATAAACAGATTTCAAATGGGAGGTTTGATCTCCTTAAAATGATTGGATTAATAGGCAAGCAAAATTACAATAGCTTTTAATGGATTTATTGAGAAAGAGAGTAATTGAAACCAGAAGACCAAAGTGTAAAAGATTCTATCTCTGGTTATCAGAGGACTTCCCCGTGACTTTATTTTATTTTTATTTGATTATTTTTTAGAGATTTATTTATTGGGCAGCCCAGGTGGCTCAGCAGTTTAATGCCATCCTCAGCCCAGGGCCTGATCCTGGAGACCCAGGATCGAGTCCCACGTCAGGCTCCCTGCATGGAGCCTGCTTCTCCCTCTGCCTGTGTCTTTGCCCCCCACCCTCTCTCTCTTATGAATAAATAAACAAAATCTTTTTTAAAAAATGTATTTATTTATTTTAAAGAGAGAAGGAGAGAGAGAGAGAAAGAGCAAGTGGGAGGAGGGGCAGAGGGCGAGAGAGAATCCTAAAGCAGACACTGAGCACAGAGCCCATCACTGGGCCAATGTGAGGCCTGATCCCAAGACCCCAAGATCGTCACCTGAGCTGAAACCAAGAGTCAGTCACCTAACTGACTGAACCACCCAGGCATCCCACTTCCTTATGATTTCAAATGGAAGGAGTAAGATGGGGTAAGGAACAGTGGTGTAAAGAAGCAGCCTTCACTACAGTGTAAAAATAGATTTTCTTCAAACACTGGGTGGAGGATGGGTATTTGAAATAGCATGATATATAAATGCATTTAGTTTTTTTAAAGCTAGGATAACAAGTAAAATGTGGTGTGTTGGAAACATGTATGTATGTGAGGGTATTATGGCAAAAGTATAAGGGGTTGGACAAAAGAGTAGATTGTGTATAAAAGAGAGAAAGCAACACTAACTATCCAATTCTGAGCTTTGGATGATAGCAAACTCTTCAATTTAAAGTGACCTCTTAAAAAATGACCTCTTAGGTAATCTAACCATTGGTGTTCTTAAAAGAAGTGCTTTGTAGGGCACCTGGGTGGCTCAGTGGTTGAGTAGCTGCCTTTTGCTCAGATCATGATCCCAGGGTCCTGGGATTGAGTCTGCATAGGGCTTCCTGTGGTTAGCCTGCTTCTCCCTCTGCCTATGTCTCTACCTCTGTCTCAGTGTCTATCATGAATAAATAAATAAAAATCTTTTAAAAAGTGCTATAGACATTTAATAACTATCATTCCGTATTTTTGATACAAAAAATACATTTTTTCTTTTTCTTGAAAAGATGCCCTATTTCTAAGGTAATAAGAGAAGCAAAGTGTAAGTTGTTAAGATTTATACATTTCTGTAAAATAATGGGGGCAACTATCCACCCCTACACACATGCACATACAGACACCTGCATGTGCACAGACACACAATTCCGTGGGAACGTCAAAATTGGAGTTTCTTGAATTATTACATTTGGTAACATCTCAGGCTGAAGTAATACATGGTCAGACCCAGCACACATGAAAATGAAAAAAAAAAAAAAAAAGCTAAATACCAGCCTAGATATGCTTGTGATATGCTAAAAATGAATTTCAAGTACTAAAAGCACCACATAAGAGGAAACTATCAAAAAACTGCCAAGTTTGAGATTTAGAAATGTCACTCACTGATGCTGTTTCCAAACAAAAAGCTTTTATTCTTATGGCAGGTTTGCACGGCTTAACAGATAAGCTTGTGTTAGGTGTTTGCACGTCGCCTTTTAGAGACGTATTTTTTAAAACAAGAAAGTCAATGTGCATAAGGAAAGAAGTTAATGGGTTAAAAACTGTGTAAATGTTACTCCAGTAAAATTACAGCTTGTTGTTCAGATGAATACTCTTCACTTCTCGTATAGCTTTAAATTATGGACAAATGCTTGCAATTGTGAACTCCCTACATTGTGGCTGCCTGTTCCCAGGCTTCATCAACCAGGGCTGTCCAATGGGATTACTGTAAGCCTTCACGGCAGTCTGCCAGCCACTGATGAGAAACTCATACCCCTGGATGTTAGATTGCTCTCTTTATTCCATCCTTGTGATGGCCGTGATTGCTGTCATGGTGTTAGGCTAGAAATTAGCATTTTGTGGCCCAAATTTTGCCATCCAGAACATACTTTAAAAAAAAAAAATCAGAGCATGGTAATTTCTTCTGTCAAAAAAGGAATACAAGACTACCATGATACAGATGTCTGCAAAACTTAGGTCAGGGAATGTTGTTGTGTGGTCCTGGTTGGCAAAACGAATGCAGGGGGTGCTTTACTGTTATCATAGGCCTCTGCTTAGAAGCCAGTGGTTTTCATTTGATAGAACTAAGATTGAGGAAAATATGAGTTAGTCCTTGAAAATATTAAAATTAAAAAATAATCGTGATTTTAGCATTAAATTAAAAAAATCTGAATCTCGAGAGGCTCCCAAACTAATTTTTAGCACCATTTCAATTCTTATATCTCGAAGCGATGACAATATAATATGTGCTCTCTTGTAAAAGTTTCTTTCTGATACATGCCTGAGTAAACTGTGAAAACTGAAAGATAAAGGAGTTACGAAAAATAAAGTGGTAATATTCATTAATTTTGTTTGTGTTTACCCCTTAAATCATTATGACAAAGTGACCAAAGTAATGCTTTTAGCTTTTATGGCGTTCAGTGTTTTATATAATCAATGATCCTGTACATATCCTTACATTAATATTTTCTCTCTATCCTACATTGGCTTATATGTGCATACTTACTAAACAATTATTAAAAACTACTGACTTTTTAGGCTTTTTAAAAAAAATTTTATATGAACCTGTATTGTGGTTAGGACTTATATATAATTTAATTCTACTCTTTATGCTAGGGATTAATTACAGAAAAAGGAAAGAAAGAAAGAAAGAAAAAAAGAAAGAATAAATGAAAGAAAGAAAATGATTTAAATTTTCCTAAGAAAAGATGATATAGTTTCCTTATCTTCTGATTCTTCTTAGGCTATCCACAGACATGCTAATTTTTCCTGTCATTAACAGTGAGCAAGCTAGAAGGATTCTGACATGTAAGGTGCACAGTTTCTGTTAGGAGCCTTGATATTTATCCACCCAAGCTTATCCATCATCTTTAATCATGCAAAAGGCAGAATTACTTAATCATTTCATTTTATTGAAAAGAAAAAGAAAGATTTACATTAAAATGATGACATGCAAGAAAAAAATAAATTGAAAATGATTATGAGGAAAAGGTAATGCAGAGACTAAAGCTCCATTGGTTTTGTGATGCTCATTTAAAGCAATGATCTAGTCAAGCTAAGACATAAAAGCGATGATGATGTTAGCTGTTGGGGTACAGCCATCTTATCTTTACATTCCTAGTCCGCATTCTTAGAAAATTAGGTAGAGAGCGAAGACAAATAATTCAGCATTAGGCCTAATTGCCTAACCCTCTTCATTCTTATTCCAAATTGAATTATACCTTAATGATAATCTTATATAAAGAAACATTATTCCAATATTTAAATTCAACACCTTGAAGATCTTTATACAAAATACTTGTTTTAACTCCAACAGCACAAAATATGCCAAACCACTCAGACTGCAAGAATGATCAAGTTCTGTCTCTAGGCAGTAGTGTGTATTTATTTTTCACAAGCAAGCATGTTCTTTTTGTTTCTGATATATATTATCAATGTCCTTTACTTTTATGGACAATGATACATGTTTTACATAAGCGGTGTCTCTTATGCATTGCTTTCTACAGAGCTGGGTGAGCATATTTTAAAATAGTTGGTTGGTACATTTCCACTGTTCCCCTAGTCCAGCCTTTCTAGTTTATAATATTTCTATTTCTCCAGTTGAAACGTAATGATTATTTCAAAGATGGGGAATTTCAAAAAGTTTGTGAAGACACTGACAAATTTTAAGTATTTTTTATATTGTAGAAGACAAAGATTTTTGAAACAAATGGATCTTTCCCCCAATTTTTTTTTTTTTACCTCAAAATATATGTTGTCTTGTAAGGCTAACTTATCTATACTTGAAGGGAATAGTGCTTAAAACTATTAATTACATCAAATAAGAAGAGCAGTTACACACAGGAGAGTCGAAACTGAGAAAAAAATGTTTTTGGTCTTTCTAGGGTCACATAGTATTTATTCTTTTAACCTTGATTAGATAGGTATTTGACACCTACTATGTATCAAGAACTGTGCTAGCTATTGTGAGCAAAATTCTTGGTCTGCAAGATGTTTTATTACATTTTTACACATAGCATAAATTATTTGGAATCAAGAAAAAAAAGATGTTTCCTACTTTCCTACATATGTAATGGGACACATTTTCACTAAACTCGAATGTCTTCTAAACATATACATAGCTATACAAACAGTGATACTAAAACTAATTCAATATTTCAGCATACTCAGACTGTATATGGCATTCATAAAGTTTAATCTGAATTTAAACGGCACCATTTGAGATGATCCAAGAATATCACCGTTTTTCATATAAACATATATAATCAACAAAACAGCTCAATGTAATTGAATATAAAAATTAAAAGATACAATCAAAAGATTGAAATAATTTTTACATCTAAGTTACAAAGATTATATACAAACTCCAGTAATTGCAATTTTGAAAACCATATAATCTATATAATTAGGTTTTAGAAATACATGATTTATGATATCTTCCCTAAGGACCAAGAAGCATATATTAAAATTCAACTGTTCTTTTGCTCATCTAAAGTAACTTTAAATACCAGACTCTATAAATACTACTTTATACCACAATTCATTTGGGAAGATAAAGAGAAAATTCTGCTTTTTAAAAAATTTAACTTCATTGATGACTTTGCTGCTGGAAAATTCAAGAACTTCTTTTTATATTCGTAGACAGTCTTATCATTCATGCAGCCTTATTTTTAACATACAATAAAGAATAATAGAAAATATCACAGGGGAGGTGGTCGAGAGGATGGGGTGACGGGTGATGGGCACTGAGGGGGGCACTTGACTGGATGAGCACTGGGTGTTATACTATATGTTGGCAAATCTAAGTCCAATAAAAATATATATACATAAACAATACCACAATATGTCTAAATGAGTGGTTTTTTAGAATGAATTAAGCAAGTAAACTTTAATTTTTATATATATTAAAATTTTACTTTTATTTTAAAAGATATTCATATACAAGTTTTTGAAAATAGGCAACTGACACTAATTGTATGAATGTGAATGTGTAGTAGACTTTTAACTCTATTACTACAGAATGGAAACAATGAAATAAAATGTTCAAACTATTACAATTTACATGTTTTTACATAAATCCAAATTAATGCTATGAACAATTTTTTTGAAAAGAAATTCATGATTTTTTTCACAGCAATGGAAATTTTATTTCCTTTTTTTCAGTGGTCTATTTTAAATATATTGTAGTATATTTTGCCACAGACGAAATCAAATACCTATTATTTATGTTTGATATTGATATAAAATGTAATTAAAAATACAAATTTCTGCCATACTTTTTTATGATCTAGTTTTCAAAGGCAGAAAACAAATCAAGCCTAAATCATTTTATTCTTATATTGGTTATTGACCCACTGGGTATTTAAACCTTCAAATAAATCTTTTTAAATGTAGTTTTCCTGAAAAAGTTCATATATTTAAATTACTTGAAATCATCCATTACTTTAAAATGAAAATGAAAACCTAGGATAACAGACAGAAACAGAAAAAAATTAGAATCGCAGCATCAAATGCTAAGGGCATAGTAACAAATAGGGTTTACTTTAACTTTGTAGCAATAGGTGGCACTGTTACCTAAATACTCTTTGATTTGAATTGAAGAACAGTGGAAATGGGTCGTCTCCGTATATAATTTCATATACGTAAACAAATGAGAACACAGATGTAAACTTTAAAGATTCCGAGAGTTATATTGTTATCATTATTACTTACTATTTTTATTTATGTAGCCAGCAGTATGTCAAAAAGAAATGCAGATGAAAACTTATGACAGTAAGTACGATTGAACAGGTAACACTTTTAGTATGAGTCGTGAAAATGGTGAGTTTTTAATACAAATAAAAATAAACCACTTAATGTTTTTCCTCCAAAATTTTACTTTAAAAATTCCAAATCCTGTGGGAATTAGCAGTGGAGATTTTCAGTTGTTCTCAAACCCCGACAATTCAGAATGCTTAACTTGATTAACAAAACTCATTCCATTACTGCCAGGTCTCTTCTGGCATTTTTTTGTGTAGTGGTATAAATAAGAAAGGTATCATGTGATGTGTATGTTGTTAAATAGTAATTCCTGACAATATGCAATTCATTAGGCTGATAGTACAGAAGTAAAATTCTTTCACCACTGCCAGCATAGTCACTGTTAACATCTGAAGGAAAAAAGAAAAGGAATAAAACAGGCTATATATGTGTTCACAGTGTTTATATGTAAGTAAGCAGAGCAATAATGACCGAGCCTTTCTTTTTTTTATTTATTTTTTATTTATTTTTATTTTTATTTTTTTGACCAAGCCTTTCTTGAAAACACACAGCACTTCTGTAAAAGCTGGGTATGTTGACCCTATGGCAGGCAGATTGCAAGAAGACAATTCTTTCTTCTGGGGAGACACAGCCTGTCACCAGGACAAGGCTTGCTAAGTTGGGTGGAAGCTTGATTCGGTCCCCATACCTCCTGCCACCTTGGCGATGCAGCCCACTGCAAGCCACAGTTTGCACCAAGCCTTGCAAATTGATTGCTATACCCACTAACAGCTGATGTTCCTTCTCCCAGAATTCTCAGAAACGATGGCTAAGCATATGATTTGATGGTCTTCGTGACGATGCTGTCTTGTGCTTAGATAATTCTTCCTTTTCTTTCTTTCTTTCTTTCTTTCTTTCTTTCTTTCTTTCTTTCTTTTTTTTTTTTTAAGATAATTCTACTTTCTTAAGAGAGAAGCATAGCACTGTTTGCAGACAGTGATGCATGATGCAAGCCCTTGCTTCAGAAAGGAAGGGCTTGCTTCCTGCCCTGCTGCAAATGGTGCCCCATCCAGGCCTCCACCACCATGGATTCCCATGCAGATTCTCTCTGTCAAACAGAACCTTGTGGCCCAAGATTGCATTCCCTTTCTGGGGAGACTTCTGCCTAATGTAAACAATGTGGGGATCAGCCTCAACTTGGGGCAGTTCTTAACATTCACCCCAGCTCCAGAACTTTCCACAGAACTGGGTGGGACTTCCATGGAGAACGCATCACAGCTCAGCTTCTCCCTTTGCTCAGTGCTGCTTGCTCACTTCCCCTTGTACAGAGGCTGTTCCTTGGGCATTCATGGACAACCCTCTTGCACATGAACCTCCACCCGCAAGCCTATCTCCTGAGGAATCCAAGCTGTGCCCTGTATGAAGATAGGATGCCAATTGAAATAGAGGCCAGGGGACCTTTTAATATAACTTAGTTCTCTCCATTGTGCTTTACAGTGAGAAACTGTAGATCATAGCTGTGATAAGACTATTCATTTTATTTCATAAACAAGTTTTTGATCATAAAAAGACCTTAAAGAATGAATAACTGATTGAAGAAAAAAAAACTTTAATAGCACCTAACACTGCTTGATACTAGAATAAATGAGTGCTCAATAAATGTTTGGACTGAATGCTATACTAAGTGGATACAGTTGAACAGTATGGTTTTATCCATGTTTCTTGCACATCATTTATGTGTCAGTCCCTAGGGAGAACAGAGTGTTAACTAAGATGTGGCCTCTGCTCTCAAGAAGCTACTGGATCAGCAGCATTTCCAATGTGTGCACAACCCACATTAGTGTATGCTCTGCTATTTAGGAAGAATCAGATACCAATTGTGTGGAGGAAACAATTTCCCAAGCATAGTTTTATGTGTTTTTCATATGATCTAAACCAAATCATATTGGGTAATTTGAATTTTTGTGTAAAGAACGATTTCTGTTTAAAACACAGAGTTGTACTCGTTTTTTTCATCGGATCAAATACATTTCAGGTTGAATGCCATAGCTGAAATTTATTTTCAAAAAAAGATGGCCCAGAAAGTACTACTATAAATAATTTTAATGATGACCATAGCAATTAATACATTTTTTTTAGAGTTTCAAAGGCTCTTCTTTATTTATGCAATTCTGTAGTAGTAAAAATAGGACATGCATGCAACCACTACCTCTGCCTTCGTCCATGGCATCCTTCTCCTTAGGCCAGATGAAAATAGAATATAAAAATGAGTCTTAGCACGAGACTCCAGGGAGTTATCATTAATTGATTAAAATAGACATTGGACCTTATTTGCTACCCAAATCTAGTCAAATTATATCATTGTATAGTACAAGGCACTAAACTGAGATTTAGGAAAATGAAAACATTGCCTAGATATCTTTATCTAGGGTTGTAGTGCCCAATTTTCCAGTCTAGTTCCCTTTTTTATAGCACTGTCCAGGCAAATATTTGTGCTGCTGAGCTATTAAACCACTGCATTACCAAAATTCTTTTTTAATGAAAATGGGAACCAGTTTATAGATTGATTTTTGTACTAGGCTCCTAATGTATATTGTTCAAGCCAAATTGTTTGGCTTCAGAATCATTGTGTTCCATATTGTGCTGATTAATCATGTGGAATCTACAACAAGATTCCAGGTAGCATTTATCTAATTTCTTATATTAGTAAGCCAATTATCAAAGGCCAGTAGCCAATTTTAAGCTTTCATCAAATGTTGGCATTAGGCATTATTAAAATTTCTAATGATTTCTTGAATTCAAGAAGTGGATGAAGGAAAACTTGAGTGTCACTGTTTTATAACTGAGAGTGTCTTATTTTTTTTATTATAACGTATATTTTTAACTTTGTGGCAGGGGAAATGATCTACAATAGTGGGCATGCTTCTAATTCACCTTGCCACATTTTGCAGTTGAATATCCTAATTACTATCATGATTGTATTCAGTTTGTGAAGCCCGCTTCATGGAGGCATGATACTTGGAAAAGTAAAGCAAAACAAACAAACCCACCCCATTTTTTCCCTAACCGCTACAAGTAGAAACTTTAATAACCTATACATTAGAGGAATGAGATGCAATAAAATATGAAAAAGGAGAGTTCAGAAGATGGCCAAAGAAGAAGACATAAAGCAGCAACCATATCAGTACCTTAAGGGATAGGCTTTGAAAATAGTAATAGCTCTCCATGATTGATGCTTTGTGTTTTTGGGGTATTAATTGCTTTTATTTATGGTTGGAAAATGAGGTAGTCGAAGCACAGAGAAGTCAAATGACTTACCAATGAACCTGATACTGGGAGAGGTGAGATATGTGAGGGCAGTCTGATTTCTGAATTGGGATTCTGTTTTGTTTTTGTTTTTTTTTAAGATCTATTTGAGAGAGAGAGAAAGAGAGAGAAGGCAAGCAGGGGGAGGGGCAGAAGGAGAAAGAGAGAGAGAATCCTCAAGCATACACCCTCCTGAGCGAGGAGCCTGACTTGGGGTTCAATCCCAGGACCCTGAAATCTTGACCTGAGCTGAAATCAGGAGTGGCTACTAAACTGACTGAGGTGCCCCTGGGCTTCTGTGTTATTGTACTATAGTTGCCTCTTGGCAATTTTAATCAATATTAATGATGAATACATAAAAAAACATTTATATGAGGCAATTTAACATTTTATTTTAAAAAATAACAATGCCACCTAAAACAAATCTACAAAGACAACAAGATTGCTAAGTTATACGGCTGAAGGCAGCAGCTGCAGGGTTCTGGGGTTAGACTCCAGAGCTGGATTTGTCCTGAGACGACATGCCAGATGCTACATGTATGTGCAAATGGGCTATCTGTGGTGAATGAGTTCATAGAAGTCATGATGATCACAAAGAGATCAGATTGATGACATGAAAACTTTTACAATGATTTCTTAGTTTAATCATTTAACTTTACTCACAAAGATATATACATATGTGTATACATATATGCATATATATTATTAGCTAAGTCTGCATATAAAAGTAAATGAATATTCAGACTATATACAACCATACACACAGATTCCTAGTAAACGTTATGTCACATATTTTTAGCAAGAGACAATATTGTGTTATATTTTGAGTTGTCCTTTACCCTTGCAGTTATCCTAAATACTTTTATCACAAGGGAAGGTAGGCTTATCTCAAAAGGTTATGTCAGTGCACATAATTTCTCAAAAATGTTTTCATTCAGTTTTCTTTAAAGACTTTGTATTTAAAGGAACTGGAAAACTGTGATCACCTGTTGACTTGTGTAAAACTATCAAAGCAAAGGCTAGTAGGCATTTATTTTTATGCGTGGTGTAGTTTATACTTTCTGTATACATACATAATGACAATCTTTGAAAAATTTGGTTCTAAATGTCAAGAACCAAAAAGAACTCTATCATGTGTGTTATTAATATGTTTCACTATCTAAAAGAATATTCCATCATGTAGTAGGAATGTCACATTACCATAATTTTCTTATATCAAATGCATGCATTTAGCAGGTACATTATGATAGCATCTGCCCTGAAAGAAGAAAATCCGTTTTATACTGAGCTTCATGATGTGCTAACGCTGAGCTGTCCAACCTACTTTAAAAATAGATCAATATTTTAGAAGTAATTTTTGTTCCTTTGTTTAGTAATTCAATACATTTAAATAAACTGGTTTCATGTTCACAGAATACAAAGTATAATACAGTTTTGTAATTATCTTGTAAACGGAGTCACTGTGGACATAATGGATCAAAGTGGGCAGAGTTGTATCTGTTTTTACTACTCGTGAAATTATGTATTTAGTCTAAATTTAAAAATAATTCAAAAAAATTTTTAAGATTTTTTATTTATTTATTAATGAGAGACAGAGACAGAGACACAGGCAGAGGGAGAAGCAGGCTCCATGCAGGGAGCCTGATGTGGGACTGGATCCTGGGTCTCCAGAATCACACCCTGGGCTGAAGGTGGCGCTAAACTGCTGAGCCACCCAGGCTGCCCTAAAAATAATTATTAAATCTTCAGTTTTTGGTCTGTATTAGAATAGTCATTTATGATTCTTATGCTTATAAGTCAAATATGATTTATTATAGGGATTTTTTTAGATTTAAATATAGTTGAAAAAAAGAATATTTGTACATCAAAGGAAGTAAAACTGGGAAATTTTTACTTGCCTTATTATAATATTTTTAACTTAAATTTTAAAATTTAGAAATCTGTTACACATATGAATATAAATGATAGTTGAAAAATAGAAAATTGGCAATGTTCGACTATTTGGGGTCTTCAAATTTTCACATGGTTCTATTTAACATATCAAGAGATAATAATGCCATTGCTATCTTGTGTTATATTATAAAAATATAACTTTTCTTTGGAAATCAATATATCTATTTCTGTGACATATTTAACAACTATGGTCACAATATTAGTTCATCTGCCTCACATAGGAAGCCTTAGACTATCTGTTTAAACTTGATAAATAATCATGTTTTCATTAGAAGCCCCAAATTCTACAGCTAGAAAGCATATTACGCTAATCTTGCAAAATTGTAGTTGCTGTAGTAATCATCTATTATCTTCTTAGGTAGAGTCTGTGTTTTGGCAGAGATTGGGATTTTATCAGACTTCCACGGCAAATAGACTAGAAGTTTTTTGGCTCATTGCTTCCTATTGTCAAATAACACAGACTTAACCATTGCCCCGCATTGACTGTGACTACCCTGTTCATCTCTATACTTCCTCTTGTTTAGAGTTTCCAACTTGTCATCTCGGTGTTTCAAATAGCATGTCTGTGCTGTATGTCCACACCATGTACTTTTAGATGCTGCTTCTCTCTTAAACTCTGAGCCCGCATTTCTAAATTTCACATACACATACATATCACCGAATGTTAATCTTTAAGACTGAACTCATGCTTACCTCTAAAATACCTCTCCGAGACTGGCATCTCAAGACAATTGACATCGTCTTCCTAACTTCAAAGCTTTAGGATCATCGTTGACTCATCCTCTTCTTTCCTAGTTGATAAATTGAATTAGTGTTTATTTTTTCATTAAAATAGCTCAAATTTGTCTTCCCACTACTGCTGTTGATTCTGGAAATTATCATTACACACTAGGACTAACTGCAGTAGCCTTTTGATTTGCCTCCCTGCTAGTTTTCTGCTCTCCACACCATCTTTGTTATCATCACTAAATCCATGAGCAGATTACGGCCCACTTCCAAAATATTTCATAGCTCCTAACTGTGTATCAGATGAAGGGGAGATGACTTGCCTTCTTGTTTACAGTCCTCAATAATTTGATCATGCATTCCCTGACACATATTCTGTCCAGCCTCACCTCAACCTCTTTCTTAAGCAAATTATCTCTTTAGTAAAAATTTTACTTCTGGTGGTACCTCTGTTTGTCGGTCTCATTACTTGCACTTGTAATATTGCATGCACTGGAATGTTGGTTTCCCTGCCTACCTACCAGCTGTGCTCATCTAAGCTGTCCTAAAAGTTATTCTCCAATTCTTTGAGGACATTATATTTTGCACAGTCTTTTGATAATCTTTCCATTACTGTCTTGAATTACAGAGGAAAATTTATCATTATTTACTTTTTATGCTTTCTTTCCCAACTATGCTATGAATGTCTTGAAGGGAGATTAAGATGTAACCTTTTTTGCCTTTTCATTACACCTTAGTGTTTACCATAATGCCAACTGCTCAAAATGTGTTCCCAAAACACTTTTCAACTCTCTATAACATAATTTTTTTATAACATAAAATATTGAACAATCACCCAATTTTGGTTTACGCTCCATAGGCTTATTTTTCCCCCTTTCCTGAGATGCTACATACGTCTAACATATGTTTGTTACGTCTAACATACGTCTAACATACGTGTGTTAAAATATGTTTATGGAGTCACTGATGCTCTGATGTCTGATAAAGTTGTGCTTGCTTCAACTAACATTATCTCTAGACCATCACACTTATTTTTATTTTCTTGGTTTTTAACCCCTGATGGTCAGTATTTAGTTTCCTTTTTAATATTATCCATGCACCTCTGAAATCTAACAGCAGGAGAATTTAAATATCCTTTGTTCAAGGGGGTTGTGGGTGGCTCAGTCAGTTAAGCATCTGGTTCTTGGTTTCAACTTGGTTTGTGATCTCAGGGTCCTGAGATCCAGCCCCACCTCCAGCCTCCCGTGGGGCTAGTGCTGAGCTGGGAGTCTCCTTATCTCTCTGCTCCTCCCCCTGTAGACTCCCTCTCTCTCTGTGTCTGTAAAATAAATAAATAAATAAATAAATAAATAAATAAATAAAATCTTTAAAAAGATCTTTTGTTCAAGAATTCAATCATTTTGCAGATATCCTCATGAGAGAAAACTGGGAGGTGAGAGGAGGGAAGTGGATTGCACAAGTGTGTAAAACTACTAAATGACACAGCATTTGAACAGCTGTCATCTGTTTCATGATGCATCAAAACTCCCTTTCTTTGGGATGGGGGGTATAGTGTCCTGGTCGTAATCCATCTGTCCTCCAGGAATCCCTAGATGCCATCTTCACCCTTCCTGACCCTGTTCCCTGGGGTATGACACCTATTTTGCATCACCCAGTCTCCCTTCCTTTCTGGGGTTTGGTAGTGTTCAGCTAATGGGAAGTGTCAGTAGGAAATGGAAGAATGAGGGAGGTGATGGGGAGAAGTGTGAGTATTTTTTATCTGCTCCCTCCTGCTTTGGGCTGTGATTGCCCACAGTCACCATGTCCTTCTGTAACTCGAAGGCCACAATGCCTCTTGAGCAGCCCCTCCGTGCCTCCCACTCCCCCTGGGTTCCAGTAACTCTGTTCCCACTGTCTTTTCAGAACTAGCCTGGCTTCCACAGCTCAACTTCATTCCCTGAAACTCAATTACACCTCCGTTAATAGATCCTTCTTTAAAATCTCTCCACATAGCTGAGTTATATTCTCGTTCCTACCAGGAAATGGAAATGAACAATAGACCAAACGACCACTTAAAAAATGGGACGACTTTTCGATTCAGGTTTAGAATCCAAATTCAAGGGTTTCACTAAGTCTATTATTGCTTCTCATATCTTGGGCAGCATTTTTCTCTTTTTGGTTCATTTTCCACATGAAGTTAAATGAAAACTAAATTAAAATGCAAACATCTCCTAATTCTGTTAAGATGAAGAATGAAAGAAAAGAGATTAGATTTTCGTCAGAGTATTCTTCTTGAATTTAAAAAAAATGTATGTTTGGAATTATTATCATTTCTTTTGCGCAATAAAGTGCTTTTGGTAGAGTAGCCTTTTCCTTTTCCCTTTAAATGGCCGTGAGGTTGTTGAAGGATTTCTGTGTGATGGTGCAATGTTTAAATTAAATATAGATTTGGGAGTCTGAGCCTGCTGAGATGAGTGTGCTGAAAACATGAACGGACCAATCACAACAAACTGGAATGAATGATGGCCATGGAATTGTTGGCACTTGTTTATTTTGTAGACAAACAATTTGACTTTTTTTCAGCCTGAATTGAAACAAATGGCTTTAGTGGTGCCAAGATTAGATGATTTAGCCAGAGTTTACATTTCAAGTGAGTCAATTCTTAGGTTCCATTAAAATTACAATAAACTGGACACTAAAAAATAAATTTTGTCATTGCTACTTGCTTTTCCTCTAGAGTTTTGTAACACAACGAACAAGCTCTTTTTGTCTATTTTCCGTGTTGTCATCTCCAAGTCCAAAACAAACGCTGACAATCCATGCGATTACTTCTAGTCTTTAAAGATGTCCATCAGAACTTTATGGTTTGCCTAGACTACGTGCTCAGGGACTCTAGTCTTATATACCTCAGAGGCACTGAATTTTGTTCTCTCTGCACAGCTATAAATTTTTGGCAGAATAATCTAGCCCATTGTGTCTTAAAACTCTTTTCAATGTAAGGCATTTTTTTCCTCTTGCAGCCCTTTTTTGTCAGATACAGACTGATATAGAACCATTCTTTTACTAACATTTCATTAAATTTAAATAGATAAATATGAAAACATATGGTCACATCTATGATTGCCTTATTTTACAATAGGGAAGTTGAGAAGTAGACTCCTCCAAAACAAAACAAAACAAAATTGACGCCAAATATGAATTTAGTAAGGGAAGTACAAATAAAATGCCTTGAGAATTCAGAAGAAATGGATTATTAGCATTATATTTTACACTAATAAAGTCATTCTACTTGTGAAGATATGACAAAAAGTGTCTAGCTAGACTGGAAATTCTTTAAGGATAGAAACGAGCCACATATATCTCTTCATGGGACAAAGCTTTGCTTCTGGCCCACAGTAAGAGTTCAATTGCTATTACTAAGTATTGAAATGGTAGGGATATTCTGGTGCGAGAGAGCTCAAAGTGACATGGCACTTTTTCATCGAATGTTCTGAGAAGGATACTGTCCCTGAGAAGGGAACCAAATTTAAAGCAGAGATCATCAGAATTAAAAAAAAAAAAAAAAAAAAAAAGTGTGTCTGCAGGATGAGACACAACTCCTCACATCCAATGCCCCCAAACAATAGGTAATCCCAGAATACCAAGGCTATGATGATCTCTCCTTTTTCTGTCAACCTCTATCTTCTGCCACCAATTTCCCAGACCTACAACAATAGGAAATAGTCACACCCAAGTGCTGGACCTCTTGTATGTGCCACAGTTAAATTCTAAGAGTACTGAGTATCCACCTCACCCTCAATAACTTTCTGTCCTACATTGCTTCTGCTACATATCTGATGACCAAACTCTATTGGAAACAACTCTAATATTGAAATCAAATTCCATGGATCTCCCTTTCTAACCTTCTAGCTTGCACTCCAATCACACTGGCTTTCAAATAATTTTGGAAATCTTTAGTCCATTGATTGCCAGAGAGGTTAAGATTTACTGCATGTTTTGTATGTACTGAACCCTATGGATACCACTGGCTCATGGCTTTCCCCTCACACTAAACTGGGAAATTCCCGATTCTGAATCAATCCAAATATTTGTCTTTCCACATCTGCATGCAGCCTGTTTAACACCATTGGGGAAATAACACAATAGTGTAAGTTGTTGCCACTTGGATTCATGAGGAACTCTGCTAGGAAAATTCAACTCCTACCCTCATTCATGTGGTTTTCTTCTCTCCATGGCAACTGTTTTAAACATTTTCTTTTGTCAAAGTCAGTATGCTCCTTTTGATTTTCAGAAGTAAAAATGAATTTCATTCAACTTTTTAGATGAAACAGAAACTGTCATATAGGACCTCCCTCAACTTTTCATCATAAAAATCTACAACAATTCAGGTCTCTGCACCACTCTTTCTCCATTCCCTCCTGCTACAGTAGAGAAGGGGTGCATTCTCCTATCCAGAGACAGTTCTTCCAGCTACACACTTGTGCCCATGGACTGTCATCATTCATCTATCATTCCCTCCCTTGCGTGATTCTGGCCCCTTCTTATTTTACTCCCACTCAAGTGTCCTGCAGCCTCTCCCACACCCTCATTATACACAATTTAAATGGTCTTTCTGGATCTGTTCTTATCCACTCAAACACCTTGCAGTTAATTGCCTGCTTCTTACCCCTCCTTCAAAGTCGTATTTCTCAAATAGTTTTATACATTTCCTTTTTTTTTTTTGTTTTTTTTTGTTTTTTTTTTGTTTTTTTTTTTTTGTTTTATACATTTCCTATCCACTTTTTTCTCTCATGGCATCAGTCTTTTATCTATTATACCACCACCTTCTTCAAGATCACCATTGGCCTTCCTATCTCTAAATTCAATAGGTAATTAGTACTATCTTGCCTCTAAATCACATTTTCATAATAGATTAATTACTCATCATTGGCCTTACTCTCTCTAAATTCAATAGGTAATTATTATTGTCTCACCTCTAAATCACATTTTCATAATAGATTAATTACTCAAGTAATATATGTAAAAAGTAATGCTATTGTCCAAGACAAATTTCCTGCAGATTAGCTTCCAAAAAAAGAATATGACCTTTTACAAAATTCCATAGAAATAGGTCACATCTCAGTGCTCAAGACAACCAAACTTATCCAACCTCGAGATTTGGACCCCAGCCTCTTAATCATGTCATGGAAGGAACTGCAGCTTCCCTAAGCAAGAATGCTGATATGAGATATTCTGCAACAAGCTGGTTATATAATTTAGCTGCAACAGCAAGGCTTGGACCCCAACCCTTAATTAGAACAAGAAGGGCCAGTGACCATTGGCCCAAATTGCAATCAATTAAATATTGGGTTAGAGCTGGAATGAAGATTCTGCTAGATTATATTTCTATTGTATCCCCTGAGTGACTAGATGAGAGGCTGATGTTTCTCTAATCCTGCAACTAAAAAGTCACATAGCCTGAGTTATTAGGACACCTCACCTGGAGTCTGATGAACAGCCTTAGTGGAGCTCTGTGTGCTGCATAAGAAAAAATGGAAATTGGGGACTTGCTGACTGGCTACTCATCTTGGTTTGGGCAGTTTTCTCCACTGAATACTACTGTTGTAGGTAGGGGATAATGTATGCCTTGGCAATTTGCCTGTGTTTGCAGGACAATTTGTAGACATTTTTCTTTTAAAATGTAAACAGAACAAAATTTATATAATAAAACTATTAGGTTCTTTTTCTATCTTCCCAGATCTCAATCATTGCCTCCAAATAGCCATTTTTAAGTTATTGACTAATTAATAAATATTTTTCCTACTAAGGTAGAATATACAAATGTAATATGGTAAATATGTAGAGATTGAATGAGAAATACATAAGAATATTTGCTGAAAAGTATATGTAGTCATTCACATTTATTATTTGACAAATCACCTTTTTCATCATAATTTGGAGATATTTCCCTGTCAATATTCATAGCTCTGCTTCATCCTTTTTTTTTCCTCATTCTTTCTATCAGAAACTTATTATGTGTAATATAGATAAATCATAATTAGATTAGCTGTTCCCCATGTTGATGGATATTTCATTGAGTTCCAGTTTTTTATTATTATAAACAAAGCTGTAGTGGACATCCTTATAAATTGTTCTTTATGTGTATTTGTGATTTTTCTGCTGAAGCATATGAATTTTAAAGAATAATTATATTACTTAAGAATGTTATATTTTGGGGGGACACCTGGGTGGCTCAGTGTTTGGGCACTCGCCTTTGGCTCAGGTCATGATTCTGGAAGCCAGGATTGAGTTCTGCATCAGGCTCCCTGTGTGGAGCCTGCTTCTCCCTCTGCCTGTTATCTCTGCCTCTCTCTCTGTCTGTGTCTCTCATGAATAAATAAATCTTAAAAAAAAAGAATGTTATTTTTTGATGATCAGTCTGGTGTGAATGTGGAACAACTTCATAGGAAGTATTAAAGTGGAAGAGATTTATTATGTTCTCAAGTCCTAGAAGAGAGAGGCACAGCTTGCCATTCAGGAGGCCATGTAAGAGGTGCTCCAGGAAGTAGGTTTAACCAAGCAGGTGGGGAACTGAGAGAGGTGAGGATCCTTGGGCAAGTGCCTTTATGCAGAGTACACGGCAAAGACAAAACTAAAAACTAAAACTAAAAACTGAAGTGTTTAAATGTCTCTAGGCTATAGTCAAGAGTAGGGGCAAGAAGGAAAACTTGACAGGGACCAGCCTTATCACACTGGTGGGCCAGGTCACCTGGGTAGAGTGCTCACACCTTGTTTGTGGCAATGTTGAGGCATCAGGAAAATATGAAATTTTATTAATTTATAGTTCATTGTATATAAGAATGTAAGCTCCATGAAGATAGACACTTTCACGTTTTATTCTGCTACACCTCAATGCCTACAACAGTGTCTAATAACTAATAAGTAGATGCATAGTAAGTGTTAAACAAAGTACTAGCTATAGGTTGACCTGTACATTTGACATTTTGATTCATGTGGGCCAATGGCTTTCTAAGAAGCTCTATCAGTTTGGTATCTACCAACTACATATGAAAATATCTATTTCCTCACACTCACATTAACACTGGATATCATAAATATATGTATATTTTTAGTTTTTGCTAATCTAATGGGGAAAAACAAAACAAAAATCTATTACTTAAATAATGAACTTGCTAATTGATGAAGTGATTTACAGGCTTTTAAAGTATTTATTGATCATTACAGTCTTTTCAATAAATTATCTATCCTTTATTGTTGTCTTTACTCATTTACAGAAATTCATTACAAATTCAGGAGAGTAATAATTTTTCCAATGTACATTTATTTTTCACAAACTTTCAATGCTATCTTTTAGTGTATGGCCATTTAAAATGTTGTAAAATAAAATTAATTAGTAGTCCTTTTGTTGGGGCTGTTGGTTAAGCATCTGCCTTTGGCTCAAGTAGTGATCCCAGAATCCTGGAATAGAGTCCCACATCAGGCTCCCTGCTTGGTGGGAGGTTAGCCTCTCCCTCAACAGCCTAATCATGCTCTCTCTCTCTCTCAAATAAATAAATAAAATCTTTAAAAAAATTAAAATATTCCTTTTGTTGATTTCTTTTATGTGTTACTTAATAAGGCCTTTTGTACTCCCTCAGATCATGTAAGGATTTTCTCCTAGTATTTTGTTAATTAAAATATTTATTTTGTCCTCAAAATAGAGTTGGGCTACAGTCTTCAACTACGGTTAGAAAATATCAACTTCTATTTGTATTTGGAACATTCCTTTATACATTTTGAAGATTTTTTTTGCTTTAGAATTTTTCTTTCTTCTGTCATAATTGTTTCTTTCTCTCTATTTTTAAGGCTCTTAAACTCTAAAAGTCTTATTAGAGAATGGGAGATCTACTGGATTTTGAGTTTGTCCTCTTTTTTTATCCCCAAGTACTTTCCATAATTTTATTTTTCTGTGTTCTGAAGATCTCCTTAACTTAACTTAGAGTTTATTGATTTTTTTGACATCATTTTCTCATTAAGCCCATATGCTTGGTTTTTAAAAAGTTTATAATTTAACAATCTTATTTTGTAATTTTCAAAGACTGTATCTTGTCTTTTACTTAGTCATTTGATAAAGCAACTCATCATTATTGTTTGATTAAGTATTTTGTATTTCTCTGAAGACATGGATTCAAATTCATCTGTTTTCTGAATAGTTTGTTTCCTGTGACATGATATATTTTGTGTGTTTATTCAATAGCTATCTTTTGTGAGGCATATTTCCCTCAATTATTTAGAGAGATCTGTGTGTCATCCATACCTTGGGAGTTGGATACAGTTAACAGGCATGCGTCCTTGTAGTGGTACAGTTTATTTTCCAAAGGTCACTGCCAAAATGTAGGTGCTGATTTGGAGAACTGTGCATTTGACTGTATGTACAAAATTGGTTGACTATTTTAGAGTGTATAGATTTGTAGGTAGGCCCTACAGAAAATTTTAGTGTATTTCTCTCGTTGGAGAAATTTCTCTTCCTTCTTTGGGGAGTTGTGGCACTCTAGTGTTAATGCAAGCTCAATATGTGTCCCCACAACACTATCAATGCTGCTTATTAAGAATGCAATTTTTAAAAAGATTTTATTTATTTATTCATGAGAGAGAGAGAGAGAGAGAGAGAGGCAGAGACACAGGCAGAGGCAGAAGCAGGCTCTATGCAGGGAGCCTGACGTGGGACTCAATCCAGGAACTCCAGCATCACGCCCTGGGCCAAAGGCAGGTGCTAAACTGCTGAACCACCCAAGGATCCCCAGGAATGCAATTTACAAAAATTTACTAATAAATCTAATTGTATTAGTTTCCTACTACTGTGTAACAAATTGCCAAAAATGTAGTGGGTTAAAGAAAAAACTCTCACATCGTCTCATAGTTCGGTAGGTCAGAAGTCCAGTAATGACATAGCTGAGTTTTTTGCTCAGGTTCTCATAAAACCGCCATAGAGATGGCACCATAAGATGTTACCTATGGCACCATAAGATGTTACCTATGGTCTTGTCTGAGGTTCTAGGTTCTCTGCCAGACTTATTTACAATATTGGCACAAGTGAATTCCTGTGGTTATAGGACTGCAGTCCCAGTCCTTTGCTGTTCATTAGCTAGAGGCTGCTTTTGGCTCTCAGAGGCCACCTGCATTCATTTCCAGAAGACTTCTCCATTTCCAAGTCTAGCAGGAGAGAATCTCCCTCAAGTTGAATCCTTATCAGGCTTCAAATCTCTCTGATTTCTCTGGCCTTCAACCTCTAGATTTTCTTCTAAGAGCTAATCTCATTAGATGATGCTCACTTAGGACAGACTCCATTTGATTATCTCAACTGATTAGGCAGCTTCATTACACCTGCCAAAATTATTTTTGCAGTATAATGCAACATAATCATAAGAATGACATTCCACCACATTCACTGGCTGTGCCCACACTCAAAATGAGTACATAGACAGGTGCTAGGGACCCCCCCATCACCATATTTGACCTTATACTTGCACTTATGGCTCCATAGGATCAATGGAGGCAATATAATGTAGTTAAAGACCAAATGGATCACAACATATTTGAAAAATTTATTTCCTGAGTTAGACCAATAAAAAACAAAATGATCAACAATACTATGCTTTTTGTCCAAGTCAAAGGAGTCAATGTTCTTGAGAGTTCATAGTATATAGCCAAAATGTGACTAAGCCTCAATAAGTTGTGGTGGTTTTTCCTCAGTCCTCTTGTCTTGATTTCCTTACCCTCTGATTTATCCAGAGAGAGTGCTGTGTGTGGTCTCCATCAGGCTATATCCCACCATGGCTTTTGCTGGGGTTCTAAGCCTCACTGGGACCATGGCCTCTTTTTGCCCTGCTGCTGATCAGCTCTCTGTAGTCATGGGCCTGTAGTAGGGCTTAAGGCTACTATATTACCACTCCTCCAGCCTTATAGGAAATATTGCTTTTCCCTCACTACTTTCTTTTCTTTAAAATTTTATTTACTTATTCATGAGAGGCACAGAGAGAGAGAGGCAGAGACATAGACAGAGGGAGAAGCAGACTCTCTGTGGGGAGCCCGATGCAGGACTTGATCCCAGGACCTGATCCCAGGACTCCAGGATCATGACCTGAGCCCAAGGCAGACACTCAATCCTGAGCCACCCAGGCATCCCTCCTTCATGACTTTCTTTTAAAAATGTTCTCAAATTCTTATTTTAATTTTCCACTGTTTATCTGAGACCACAGTATAACATGTAGCAAGGCTTTTTTGAGAAAGAAAAAGGAATAATAATTGTAAGCAACATATAACCACCTTCTAGTCTTGACTGTTCTCATAGCCCACAGATTTAGGTTCATGGTCATGCATACAATAGATGTCAGCTTCTTTCAAGCATCGGGAATGCTGTTAAGCATATCCATGATTGAAAAGTAGGGGCTATTCTTTCCTCCTCCAGCCCGAGTCTTCCTTTTTCCCGTTACTTTCTTTCCTATGACCTGTCTATTTCCTGGAAAATTGGCAGTGTTAATATATCATCCTACTTTGGAGGCAAAATTCAGAAACATTACACTATTTTAACTGGAGATTTAACATTAAAATTCAGGTCTTACAAGATCTCTGGATGGAGTGGTGTCAGGGTGTAGTTACGTGTGTTTAAGAGTGTAACACATCCACTGAAATTTAGAAGATAGAACATTGTTCCTGCTGCCATTACTACTGCTGATAAAATGCTATTCGACATTCACAAAACTGGTGGTTAGACACAGGAATGCAGTTGGGCTACCACAACTTTCTCTAAATATTTGTGTCTCCATGACTGTCCTTGCCAGAAGAAAAAACAAAAGGAAGTTGGCTATAGTAGACAACTCTAAGATGGCTCCCAAGAATCCAGGCCCATGTTGTACAATCCCTGTAATCCTCACCTCTTGAGTGTGTGTGAAACTTTTAAATATGATGGGATATCTCTCTCATGATTATGTTACATTATATGACCAAATGGATTTTATAGATGTAATTAAGGCCCCCCAGTCAGTTAACTTTGAGTTAATCGAAGGAAATTATCCTGAGTGGGTCTAACCAAATCAGGCAAGCTCTTAAAAAAAGTCATAGAGATTCATGTTGCCCTGTTGGCCTTGAAAGTATAAACAGCCACGTTGTAAACTATTGTGAAGAGGGTAGTATGGTGAGGGATAGCAGACAGCCTCTGGGAGCTAAGAACAGTCTTTGGTTGATGGCTAGCAAGAAAGCAAGGACTTTAGTCTTGCAACCTCAAGAAACTAAATCATGTCCACATACAGTGAGGTGCTTCCCTTTGACATCTCAGTTGTATCCCATTTCAACACTGTGAGAAGGCTCAGCTCATCTGTAGCTTCATCTGTACCCATGGAAACTGTGAGATAATAAATTTGTGTTGTTTTAAGCTGATCGATTTTTTTTTTGTTTTTGGTACTTTGTTATGTAGAGATAAAAACTAATACAATAGCTTTCTGCTCACTTGTGTCTTACAAATATGTTGCATATGTGCCTAACTGGTGGAACCTTAGTTGTAAGGGAGTCTGGACTATGAAGTTCTTAGGATCTTAGCCCCTGTGCTAGTGAAAAATATGTAAAAAGGAAAGAGGATGGGGTTAAGTAATATGAGACAATATCCTGCATACATAATATCTAAATATTTCAAAGGAAATCCTGGTTTTTAAAAATAAATGTGTGGTTATGTCATTTGCCTCAATAGCATATAATAATCCAAAATCAGTTTTTCTGCATATTTTGTTTTATAGTTAAAAATTAACATTTATAAGACATCAATAATATTATCTAGGTTCAGTTTTATCTAACCTGATCCACTCCTTCCTCCAATGTAAAAAGGACATGTTTTAGAACTTTTTTGATGTCTAAGGATCTGTTAAAAATATAGTCGTGAACATTTGAGATAAATAATGGTTTGCCTCTGCATGCAGTTGGAATATTTAGAAAATAAGTCTATATGCTTTATGTGATCACCCTTTGTATTTTCAACAGAAGAGATAAATTCCTTAGAGTTGCAGCTCCTCTATATTTCTCTCTCTACCCCCTGTTCTTTCTTTATAATTTTTATTGTGATTTCTGGTTTACATTTGCAAAACTAGGACTCATTTTGTGGATTTGCTAGAAAATTTGAACCTTTTATTATCTTGGACAGTTTCTGAGGGTTGGGAATTTGGGTGCAGTTTAGCTGGCAGTTCTAGTTCACAGTATCTCATGGGACTCCGGTGGACCTGTTAGCCAAGGCAGCAACTTCCGGGAGCCTTGACTGGGATTGGAGAATCCGCTTCCACCATCACTTATATGGCTGCTGGCAGGGGGCGCTAGTTCTTCACATGCTGCTTCCCCATAGTGCTGCTCATGGTATGATTTTCCAAGAGTGAGTCATCTGAGAAACTGAGAGTGAGAGACAGGGAAAGAGAGAGAGAGAGAGAGTGCAAAAGAGCAATCAAAACAGAAACCTTTGTGTCTCTTCTATTACCTGATCTTAGAAGTGACAAGCTATCACTTCTGCCACATTTTATTGGCTATAAGTAAGTCGTTATGTCTAGCCTTCAATGGGAGGGCATTACACAAGGGCACAAATACCAGGGGGTAAGGAACATTGAAGGTCATCTGAGAGGCCGCTTCCCAAAACATGGCATTCTTAATAAAAACTAACCAGGAGATCAAAAGAGAGAAAAGCAAGGGTAGCCAAGGCAGACTTGAATTTCTAGGCTGATAAAGCTGGTTGCATAGTAAAATCTGAGCTGTATCATGTCCCTCCTTTATGTCTCACAAACATAAATGTGGCAAGACTGCTATTTGTGCCCAGATTTCCATCTCTCCATCTTACAAAGTAATTAAACTCTGGGGTTTTGCTAGCTATCTGGCTGCCCAAGATATGGATCATATTTCCCAATCTCTCTTGGAACTAGATATAGCATCTGTTGTGAATAAAAAACTGTGGACAACTTTGAGTGGTGCTCTCTTATTTCCTTTTTTTCTCTCTTAGTGATTGAAATGTGGACATGGAAGTGAGCCATCTTGGATCACATGGATGAGAGCAATCCTCTAGAGATAGCAAGACAACAAAGTAGAAGGAGCAAAGGAACTGATTCTGTGGAGATGCCATGCTAGTCCTAAATTGTTTACCTCTAGACCTTTAGATGAGAGAAAAACAACTGCCTTTGTGTTTAGACCAAAATTATCTATAATGTCTAACAGAATAGCCAAACTCATATTCTAACTGCATATTTTTTTCAAACTTCTTGGACCACTGCCCTTAGTTAAAAATACGTTTTAAATTGCAACATGTACATACACAAATATGTGAGTCACCAAGAGCTTTTACAAAAGTATAGTTATCTCTTGCATGTACACTCTGATATTTTCTATTTTACTCTACTGAATTCTATTCTATTCTTTTCTATTCCATTCTACTGTTTTATTCCATTCCATTCCATTCCATTCCATTCCATTCCATTCCATCCCATCCCATTCACTCCATTCCATTCTATTGAGACAAATAATGCTGGATACTACCTACTAAATCAATTTCAGGACTCACCAATGGGTCACAGTGTATAGTCTAAGAAACACTGTCCAAACTCTTATAATGACATAAAATGATGTCCTTGTGTCATATGCTCTATGACAGAGCTTCCACCCCCAGTCTCCTGCTTAAATAGAAGTAACTTTACATTATTACTAGTTCTCATAGGTTCAGTTTATTGGAAATTTATTATGACTTCAATTCTGATTCCAGTTTTTAAGAAATTTTTCCTAGGATTATGGAGAATATACTGAATGCCTTATGTTCATAGGTTTTGTGCTAGGTGAATAAGACATTATTTCCCTTAAAGATCTATAGACTATTGAAACAGACCAATTTGTGAGCAGATTAATTAAAATAGAATATGATTATTACTATTGTAGCTCAGAGTGGTCATGAGCTGATAAAACAGCAAAACCTTTTGTGTTTGTAGCCAAAAAAATGCATTGATAGTAAAAAGTCTGAAATATCATGAAGCAAAATTGAAAGAATCTTCACTTCCTTCTGGAATGTTTTCTTCTCCTACTAAGTAGCCTGAAACAGAACACTTACGAATTTTAGGACTGAAAAAAAAAAAAAAATCACTTGAGTTAAGAACTTCAAATTCTTACTCCTTTTCTTGTACACAGATTGTAGATCTTAGACTGAAAAACAGTGTACATGAAGACTGTGATAAATGTTATAAAACTAACATTTCAGTAGTGATTTTGCCCATGTTTATTGACACTTATTACAATGAAAATCATTTATAGCTTTAATACTCAAAATCCCTTTGTCACTTCTAATATCTATGACATTTTAAAGTGACTGATCTATCATATAAATTTTTTTCAAACCAGTCTTAGAATGTACTTACTTGTCTACTTTGTATTAACCTGACTCTCACTGGAAGAATTTCCTTATCTTAAAAGTGGCAGGAATGTGCTCTTGTAACAAAAGCTTAGGGTAAGACCAGGTTCAGACGGAATGAGACTATTTCTTATTTGGATGGAAACTGTTTGTGGACATTTGATGCCAATCTAAGTTTCAGAGTTGAAAGAGACAGTAAGAATTCAGATGAGCTTAAGCTCAAAAAATAGACATCATCAGTATATTGTGAAGAGAAAGGGGAAGAGGAGAAAGTGTAAAACTTTGAATTGCTGCTTGTTCTGTATTAATCACAGTTCCTTTTAGTATGTATCTCCTTGGAAAGGGAACCACAACACATTTGGAATATCTTATATGGGATGGCAGAGAACAGGCTATTTAACCAGTGGCCAAGAACAACCTGATGTTCTGAGCTACAAATTGAAAGTGAAGGTTACTTTCTTGTAGACTTTATCTTAAAGCAGTAAAACGGGTAACTGCAGCTACAACTGAAGTATTGATTTTGTAATTTCAGCAAATTAAGAACAAGACAGAAAACCTATTAAACCTTTCCACTGATTGCCAGGGTACTTTTTGGTGATTCTGAGGTTGACATTAAAATTACATACACCTATCTCTTGAAAGTAAAACATATACATTATATAGAAGATGATAAAAGAAATTGTGGTATGTTTTAAATGTGAAACTTGCAAAGCCTGATACTATAAATGTCAAACAGCATATCTAATTTTCTTACATTTTCATAAGTTGGGGTTAAAGTTAGACATACATTGATTATGTTTTAAAAGATTAAACTTTCCACAGAACCAAAAGATTTTTTTAAATAAAAAGAGAAAGAAACCCTGATAGTAACATGACATGTCAGAGCATTATAACTAATGACTATATAAAAAAGTATATCATAAAGACTACTGAAAAGTGATTAAATTATATTTTTTTGTATACAAGAGGAAAATAAAACTATTTTACAGTTTTGTGGAACATGTCAAACTTTTTAAAAAACGATTTATTTACTTATTTAAGAGACAGAGAGAGAGAGCATAAGTGCGTGTGGAGAGGGGAAGGGCTGAGGGAGAGGGAGAGTGAATCTCAAGCAGACTCCACCCTAAGCATGGAACCCAATATGGGGTTTTATCTCAGGAGCCTGAGATCACAACTTGAGCCAAAATGAAAAGCTGGTCGCTTAACTGACTTCGCCACCCACGTGCCCCACTGTCAAACTTTTAAAATATAATTTTAAGATTATTCAAGTGAATATATTAAAATTTACATTAATCCTAATGTCAAAGAAGAAACTGGGTATAAAAATTGATTACATGATGGAAAATAAAATTCAGGAATTTTATTCAGTGAAATAAATTTGCTGAAATTCATATCTTTCTTTTTACATTAACTCTACCTGAAATAATCATATTTCTTAGTAGGTAGATAACATTAGAGATAATAGTATTTTAAAACATTGGGAGGCAACTTTCGTCTGCAATTAGGGAAAATCACAACAACAAAAATCTCATAAACAATAAGAAAAATGTAACAAACTGGAGCAGCTCTAGGTTTAATTAATTCAATGATTCAATCACATATTAAAAAAATTCCTTCTTGGGAAGCCCCAGTGGCCCAGTGGTTTAGCGCTGCCTTCAGTCCAGGGCATGATCCTGGAGACCAGGGATTGAGTCCCATGTCAGGCTTCCTGCATGGAGCCTGCTTCTCCCTCTGCCTGTGTCTCTGCCTCTCTCTTTCTCTCTCTCTCTCTCTCTCTCTCTCTTCTGTCTCTTATGAATAAATAAATAAAAATCTTTAAAAAAATCATTCTTATAATCTTTCCATTTTGCCTTCTTCAGTGTGTCAGTTTTGTCTGAAAGATTGCAAGACAGTGTTGATAGAAACACCACAATGTTCATTAAAAGAAAAGGATCATTTCTTTCTTTGCATCTCTTTTTAAGAGCAAGGAAACCTTTCTCAGAAGCCTTCTAGATTATTTTCCCTCCTGCCTCATTGACCAAAATTTCATAAATTTTTTATGACTTCATTAATCTCTGGAAGTAGATGGAACAATCAAAATTAGCTTAGAGTTTTAATCACAGCTAATTAACACAAGTTTAGTATGAAGACCTTCCCTAGAGGTGTAATGACTCTATAGATGTGATAGATACCTGAACCAAATCATGGCTAGGAAGGAGGAATGATTTGGAGTAGTCAACCACAATGCCTGCAATAGGGTTTGTCTTTCATTAAATTGAACACATACATAGATATATACAATAAGTTGAGAAGTTGTCTATGGTTTTAGTAGTGCAATGTACACTTCACATTCATAAACTCAAAGCCGAAAGCAAATTCTTTGCAATATCTGTAGAAATACAGATGAAATTCCATCTATTTTCCAAAATACAAGTGGAAATAAAATGGTGCATAATATTTTATGTGATCATTTGAATGTTATTGGAAGCATTTCAAATTATTTTAGATCACTTATTAAAAAAATCTAATTAAATCAGTGGAACATGTGTTTTACAGTTTTTTAAAAAATTCAAACACCTGGCTTCCACTTACTGTTTTTATTTTAAGTCTACCATACTGTCAGTTCCTCAAAAGTTTGTAATCATACCATCAGTTGTGCTGATATTTGATCCTAACGGTGCTTGATTCTAAGGATGTTTGATTCTATCTCTATACAGAAAAAATTTCCACCAATGGCAAGATAATCCCTTTAGTAGTAGGCTATTTTTGAAAAAGGAAGGGCATGATAATTTAAGTCATCCTCCCAGTAGTGAAGGTCAAACAGCATTAGAGAGTATGTTTACAACTAAACCCCAGATGCATGAGCTCTATCTCTGCCTCCCACTCCCATTTTTTTAGAGAGAGAGCACAAGAGCAGGGGAGGAATAGAGAAGGAGGGAGAGAATCTCAAGCAGCCTCCATGCTCAGCATGGAGCCCAACACAGGGCTGATCTCATGACTCTGAGCTCATGATCTAAACCAAGATTAAGATTCCCACACTCAACTGATTTGAGTCACCCAGGCACCCCATCTTTATCTCTCTTTCATTAACTCATTCATTCATTACTTCATGCATAGTCATTTACCTATCATTTACTATGTATCTAGCACTGGAATAAGCATTTTGAAAGTTACAAAGATGAATCAAATAATCATTTTCCTTCTTTAAGGAAGTAAGTCTACTGAAGGAGGTAAGGTATATTCAGAAATAAAGTAGAGAAAGTATGTAGTTCCAGGAGAGAGGAACCGATGAGGGAAGTTAAAGGAAGAAAAGTTTAAGTCCTGGTGAAAGATCAGGAACTGCTCTATAGAGACAGATTTGTTACTTTCATAACTAGCTTACAATCGGAATTGCACTGCCTTTTCATTCTATTTAAACAATTCTCTATAATGAGAGGCAATAAAGCAAGGAATTTAAGAACCTGATGTGAAGTAAGACTCTATCTCATTAGATCTCCAAATACATAAAAGAGTATCAGAGTATGGGTGGGCAAAAAAGACAAGAATCTACTTCCCAAAATATAAAAAGTAAAACTATTTTAGACCAGTGGAAATATTTCCCCAAATATATTTTATTGTTACTCAAGGAATTTTTACAAATACTGGATTTACAAATTACATGATTATTGACAGAGAGATTATTTTATTGTCCAGTGACTTCCCCAGAATTCCATGTTATTAATGGTATGCAAGCAAAGTATTAGATAATCAAAACAAAAAATAAAATTTTGGCATCAAAATGTTATCTAAATAGAATAGTTTCTAATAATGGGTTTTTGTGAATTAGTAATTTGAGCCTCCAACTGAATTGATGTGATTATCACTTGATAAATTCAACCTGAAAATAACTTTAGGATCTGATTAGACAAAATATTTGGTTAAGTGTCCTTGATACCACTATGACAAAAGGTAACTGGTTAATTGTAGATTCTTATACTAAATAATATCATTTCTGATCTATTCAAGTTATACCTTAAAGTAAGTATATTCTTAAAAAAAGAATGTGAAGTAACATCATTTATAAACATAGGAAAGAGAAAAAATACAGTATCAATAAAATGTTTCTGAAACATTCATATCAAAAGATTTCTCATAATCAGAAGACATAAATACAGCCCAAATGGAACCTAATGTCAATATGTTCAGCAAGTTATTTAATTTGAGGAAATATGTTTGGGACAATCAGACAAGACTGAATTTATTTTGACATTGAAAAGTGCACAAGAAGTTTCAATTTTTCATGAAACAATATAAAAAAGAAATCATTGGCTGATAGAAGATATTTTGACAGCCTAACTAACCAGTGTTTCATCTATATTACTAAACATAACATTTGCAAAGCACCACTGAATGTGAATTTTGATCATTGACCCAAAGGAGAAAAGTGCTCCATTCAAGCCCTGTGCATTGGTCTCTATCAGATGGTTGCTAGTCTGCACAAGAACCTATGTCTGTCATCTTTTCTCCAACTTGCAGCATTGTATAGCTGTTACATCAAATTCAAATTGGATAAACTCAGGGAAAAAAAAGATAAAAAAATAAAAATCAAATTCTCATTTTTATGGTCTTCAGATTGATAAATTTTGATGCATTTTCAGCATGCAAATATTTCTAATTTAAAAAAATCCACCTGTTTCTAGACAATACCACAAACAATGGTTATTTAAGGTGATGCCATAAAATAAAAAGTTCTGCAAATAGACTCATTTTGGCCTGGATAGCAAATACATGGATCAATAGTCCTCTCTCCAATGTCCATGACAGATACTGCTAAACAGTCAGAGCAGTTTCCAGCTGAAGCCAAATACATCTTCAGAATTGTCTACAATATAATACTCCAGACATTCATTACTTTTCTATTACATCATTTGAAGTTTATTTGACATCCTTAAATTATGTCAAATACAAGTTCTATGAGTGTCTAATCATTGTAATGAATCTGAGGCTGATTTTTTAAATATTTTGAATATTAAAAACTTCCTATTTACATTTACAAGTTACTTCTAGTAGGCTATTGCTAAGATCAAGAAGAGGATTCAAACTTAAAAAAAAAGACCCTATTTGGAAGGTGAAATTTACTCAATTAAAAATGACTTAATTATATAAAACTTATAGTTTAAAAATAGTGTTTATAATAAAACAGTTAAGAAATAGAGATTAATCATAAAAGCAAACCTAAATAACCTACTAAAAGTACTAATTGTTTGGCATAGCAGGAAAACAAGTTAATCGTTCCTTCTTGGTGTGGGATCACACTATTAAATCATAAATTCAAGTCAACAAAAATATACGGGGACTTTAAATAGCTACTGGGATACACTGGACAACATAAGTGTTTGTAGATACTTGGCAAAATCTCTTCTCACTCTTGTTCAGTAGGTCTGCAGAGCCATCTTTTTTGACTGTCTCAATAGCTTCCAAGTGTATAATGCAAATTAGACATAATGGCTCCCTAACTCATAGAGTAAAGGTGGTTATGGTAGGAAGAACTAAAATGAAAGCTCCTTGAAATGCCAACCTCTACATCTACCTGTTAGCTTTTCTTTCATACACAACACTGCACCACTGCTAAACCATGAGTAATTTCCTAAGGGAATTATTGAGATAATTACCACCGTCACAAACCAAAGATGCCAAAGATGATAACACCTACCAAATGTCCATTTAAGTCTCTTTTGGATTAGTACAAAAACCACATAGGTCTTAGGAATGATTGCAGATTATTTTAAACTTTAAGAAGGTAGTGATTTTGACTAAAGTTGTCACTTCTCATACAGTAGTTATGTTTTCATTGCTGAGCAAACAGTATAGCCTCTGGCACCTTTTATGTAGCTATTGACTTAAAAACAGTTTTATTTAACCATATTTAATAAGGACAATCAGAAGTAGATTATTTTCTTTTTTTTAAAGATTTTATTTATTCATGAGAGACAGAGAGAGAGAGAGAGGGAGAGAGAGATGCAGAGACACAGGCACAGGGAGAAGCAGGCTCCCTGTAGGGAGCCTGTTGTGGAACTTAAATCCAGGACCCCAGGATCACGATCTGAGTCAAAGGTAGAAGTTTAACCACTGATCCATCCAGACACCCCAGAAGTAGATCACTTTCATCCTTGGTGGGAGAGTAGTACATCTTCACCATTTTAAATTACATTTATAATCAACTCTCTGTTTGGTCATATTATAATTGGTAGGAATGTCGAGCCTTTTGATAGTTCACAAAAATCCACACTGGTCCACTTTTTAAAATGCAAATATACTAATTGGACTTGAGAAGCAAGAACCAATAAGTATCCTAAATACTTTTCAAAAGCGGAAGCATGCTAGAGTATGAGATACTAAGTCAAGAGAAATTCCAGACTCCTGTCACATAAGTGAAGTTCAGTTCAGTTTTCTGGGGCTTGATGGAGTAAACCTTTCAGATGTATACTTTGCTCTTTGGCTTTTGGAAGCCATATGCATCACATTTGGGTATACTATTTTTATCCTTTTTTGGAGTAATATACAAGACTGCCGGTTTGAATTGGGACCCAGAAAAAGAGAGAGCTCTTCAAGTCCAGTCTTGAGACTCAAGCAGCTTGAGACTTGAGTCTTATGACCAGTGATACCTCAAGTTGTCTTTTGCACTTAAGGATGTTTTATGGAGTTACAGGCGACCTCCAATAGGAGACTTATGGGGCAGATCCATAATTTGGAACAATGCTTTCTCATCCTCTGTCAATGATGATTTTCCATTTGAGAAGCAGCTCCTGGCTAATGGATGCTGTTAAAGATTGAACATCTGATTACAGATCATTTAGTGAATATTAAACCTAAGTTGCTTATCACAAATTCAATGTTTTCTGCTCTAATAAACTATTAAGTTTGGCATGCACCACCCAAAATTGTGATTGTAGATGAGAGATCTGCTGGGTCCAACTAGATCCAGAAGACACAGATAGATTGCACTTATAGTTTACTCAGACACTCATAATATCTTTCCTTCTTGCTTGGTTACTCTTCTCTCTGACCTCTCCTTTGTCTTTTAGATAGTTCAGATGACCAGTTAACCAAAGACAAATATTTGAAGGTGTAGTTTATGGATGGATCCACATGGTATATTGGCACTCATCTCAGGGTAACCCTGAAAGATAATATTGTGGATGTAAATCTTTCTAGTGGTTAGAATTTTGAACAGTAAATTCAAGGTGGGGGTTTTCCTAGAATGTGGTATATGCGTAATACTAAAAACAAATATATATGGTGCTATTTCCATCATAACTGTAATACAAAGGGCTGGAAACCAAGGAATGGAAGTGAGAGTGCCATTCTATTATTGCATGTTACAACATGTTCACAGAGGAATTCTTCATATATTCCCAGCCTTGGAATTGGAAGGCCCTTGTTTCCAAAGGAGGAAACTCCTATCAATGATCACAGCAACAATGCATTTAAATTGGCCACTTATGGCTGTCCATGCCTATAAATCAATAGAGAAGAGGGTTACTAAGTTGGTCAGTATAATTTAACTTGTATTTGCTTGTTAACATTACCAGAAAATGTGCTAACTCAATGTTGAATGTGGGACTGAGAATCTAGAACTTTTAGAAATAAAAATTGGGGGTTACTCCACCAGGTACAAAACAGAGGAATCAAGGTGTTGGAGAGGTCAAGGAAAAGATGGATGGAATGAAGCTCTGATATCCCTGACCAGCTGTAGAAGTAAAGACCATAGGAGCTATGCCAATTTTATGCTGAAGGTATATACTTTTTTAAGTCAAAGGAACATTAAAATCTAAATTTAAAAATAAACTGAATGTAAGTAATATAAAATGAACTACTGATGGTCATGCAACCAGTTAATGGCAGAAGCCACAGTTGAGGGAAGATGAAAGAAAGAAAAGGCTCTGTGAAGCCTGGGGCCAGGGATAGGGCCCTGATCACCTGGCCTAGAGACAATTCTGCATTCGGAGTGTTTTCCCCAGTCTAAGGTACCAAAGGTAGTTTTGCCATCTCTCCTGAAATGCTCCTCTTAGGTCCAAGCTTTAGAAAGAAACATGGGAATGCACAAATAAGCAGAACAGATTTACATCTCTTCTGAATTTCTGTATCTTGGTTAAAAAGAACTTTATAATTTCCTCTAAGGATAATCTTTGCTTATTTGGTCATCATTTTTTTTATAACTTGAGAGCTGATTCTAGTGATTTTCCTCAATTGAAGACTGTGTATCATACAAGGGAAATGATGTCTTTATCAGCAACTTCTAAGTAACACTTTTTTAGTTTAAAAAAGTATATTATTTATTCTTTTTCTTTCAGATTGCTCATATGTGTGAAATAATACAGTGTTTGTCTTTCTCAGTCTGATTTATTTCATTTAGCATTACACCCTCTAGGTACTCAAAAAAAATAATCACTATTGTAAAAATCTAGAAATTTAAGTATCATTTATATTTTTGCTTTATATAAAAAAAAGAACATTGTCATCATTCAGTTCCTTTTCCTCTTTAAACACAGAATTATACAGTATATACTAAGACTGCAATTTCAAACATAATAAACTATCATTTGTTTCTTTTTATATTTTTATATTCTTGTAATGGCTTCACAATAGCATATAGATCTATCACAGATTAACCAGTATGCTATTATTAGATATTAAATATTTTGATAATTTTATGACTATAAAAACCACCAAAATGAGCATGTTTGCATCTGCATATTTATACACATTAATAGGTAGCTCCTAGGAGAAAAATTTTGAAGTAAATCACTAGGTGAGGGAATATATAACATTTTAAAATGCCTGCATTAAGATATGGAATCATATCAATACATTATATCCAAACAATATTAAAATACCTATTTAGTAATATAACTTGTCTATTTATTCTTCTTTTATATCCCTCAGCAATGCCCTGTAATTCTTTTTTATGTAAATTTTTGTGTATTTCTTATTAAGTTTACTACAAACTATGCCATATTTTTGTTGCTATTCTGAATGGATTTTCTGTTTCATTATGTGCTCAAATTAGTTACTACTTGCATAAAAAAAACTATTGATTTTTACCTACTTATTTGAAAGCAGATACCTTTTTGAACTGTCTTACTAGAATATTCAAATATTTTTACTAGAATACAGTACTTTTATTCCAGTAGGATATGAAAATTGTGTTTTAGATCTCAGGGGTCTTGAATATCTAATTTTTAAAAAAATAAATGATGTAATAAGTAATAAAAATCACTCACCTAGGTATAAAATTCTTGGACCACAATATTTCCCTCAGATTCTGGTTTATTCACATTTCAGTCAGATATTACTCTCCAGTCTGCTATTGGGAGGTTACTTAATACTCACAAAATCCTATACAATTTTCTGATCTGAATGGACTTCATTTAGCACACCGTGTCTCCCTTGTGATGATTTTTTTCTCCTGCCTCAATCGTCTGAAGATTTATCACTGTGACTTCTGAAGTCTATAGTAAACCTCAATCCCAGCAAACCCTGCTTCTAGAGAATTTTCTATCCATAGAGACATGCATCCCAGTACTTTGTGACATGCTCAGTTCCTTTTCTTGAAAATGTTCTACCTAGGTGTTGAAAGAGGCAACTAGAACATTTGGAAACTTACTCTGGTTGCTTTGGAGATTTGCACTTGTGGCATTAAGGTATAGTGATCCAGTTTCTGTTACAGATATAGACAGCTGGGTATCTGGGACTTGAGACAGAGAGAAAAGTAGAAGAAACCTTCCAAGTTTTTAAACTAAACCATTTTGTGAATGTCCTATGAGGAAAAACTTTAATAGATTTTTTTCTCCACCAAGTGAAGAAATATCCATTTTATTTTAAGGGTAATGGAAATGTCCAATATGCTGGTATAAGGCCATCTGACAGTGAGATTTCTTCTTCTTTTTTTTTTTTTTTAAGTCTCTTCTTGTGAATTTTAGTGGAAAGTGAAAAACAATATTAAAAATTGCTAGGCAGGTGCCATTTTGGAATAGGTTTACTTGCTATTGAAAGTTTAAAGTAAAATGTACTTGTTTTACTATAAGATGTCATTCTTATTTAAAAGAGTTTCTCTTTAAATGGTAGATACAGAATTACATAATTTTGTTTTCTGTAAAAAAAAAGGTGCTGAAATACCCTAAAAGCCAAATTTATGGCCAGATAAAAATGTTAGAATTATTACAAATACAACCTGAAAATTATAATGGAAAACTTGACATTTTATCCAACTTCTTCAAAGTGTATCAACTTATACTGCTATTTCTAAAATTTCTCTTAATTCTTTAGAGACTCCTATCTGGGACTCTTTCCATTTTGACTTTTTCCTTCTACTTCTCTTTTCTTTGCTTTGTTCCCCAACTACTCAAATAATCATTGTGTACATTCAGTAGGCTTACAACATATAATTCTCAGGCATCAGTTTGCATTTTAGTGACTTTTCTATTTGCTTTCTAGTTTTGCTATATTGTGCTTGTTAATTCTCTTACAGTATACAAATCTCTGGGTAGTTTTTAGATAATTTAGTTGGTTTCCTGAATCTGTCAGAAAAAAATCACTAAAATATTTCTTCAAGGGGTGCCTGAGTGGCTCAGTAGGTTCAGCATCTGACTCTTGATTTCAGATCAGGTCATGATCTAAGCTCTGCACTCAGCATGGAGTCTTCTTGAGATTCTCTCTCTCTCCCTCTGCCCCCTCCCCCACTGTCTCTCTCTCTGTCTGATGAATAAATGAATCTTTTAAAAAATAAAAAAATAAAGTATTTCTTTGTGGAATTCTCATCCTCTCACAATAAAGTATACATTGTTACACCTCCCTATAAAAACATTACACTTGTTTTCTCTGTACATGTAATCCCTGAATGAAGATTTAAATTTACACTTTTAACCTGATACAACAAAAGCTGAATTAAAAACCTCATTACAAAAACAAGTTTCATTGCTTTAAATTAAGCTCTACTATTTAGGGCAGCCCCTGTGGCACAGCGGTTTAGTGCTGCCTGCAGCCTGGGGTGTGATCCTGGAGGCCCAGGCTCGAGTCCCAAGTTGGGCTCCCTGCAAGGAGCCTGCTTCTCCCTCTGCCTGTGTCTCTGCCTCTCTCTCTCTCTGTGTCTCTATGAATAAATAAATAAAAATCTTAAAAAAAAAAGATTTAAAAAAGCTCTACTATTTAAATTTATTCTAAGCCATTGGGCATCTATGGGATTAAAAAATTAAAGGACAGGTAATAGACTTTTTCAGAACTGGCAATATTTTTACAAGTGTGATAGGTACTATGCTTTTCTGGATGGAATGAAATTCTGTGAATGATTCAGTTCAAAACAAATTGAAGAAAAAAATGTTTATATGTGGGGATTTATTTTCTATTAAATATATATATCTCCCATTTTTTTGTATTTTACATTTAAAAGGAGTTGTTTTGGTTGCTACATTTTTTTCTTTTCACCTAGTTCTACTTTTTGTCATGGCTTAAAACATTATATTTCAAAGATAACACTGAAAGTTCTCTAGGGATTGGTGTTGCTTTATTGAGTGATCTTTGATCAGATTGTAATGGAAAATCCCTGCAGGTGATATAAAATGTGTACATATATTTGAATACATAAAATATGTATTTTTTCTTATTTCATCCATCTGACACTTCTAAATATGGGCTTATTTAGCATACTGGCCAAAAATGATGGGATCATCTTGAGGGTATATTTCAAAAGAGTGACAATTTTAAAAATTGATGATGAAAATAATTGGATTTATAAATTCTTTGAAAATCAGGGAGTATGTGTCTACAACAACAGTAAAAGCTGCTATGGAGCCTATAGAAACTCATTCAAAAGAAACATAATATTCTTGTTCCATTACATATGTTTTAAATATTGTTAAGCATCATGGTGTTCATAAGCTTAGATGGCTTAAATATTGAATATTAATACGGTCATTTATTTAAGATACTGAGAGACAGTTTGTATATAAGAGAAATATGTGCTATTAGCTTTATTGACATTAAGTCCAACAATCCTAGATTTTATATATGTATTATGTGTTTTTATGTAAATTCACATAAAAAAAAGAAAGAAAAGGCAAGAGTACTAAAAATTAGGATTATCCATTTCTTTAGATGTCACTCATTAAATTATCATCTTTCCCCTGAGGCTATATTTACAAGGTTTGTGCTACATTGTTAGATGAGGAGTGCTAGGAGCCACGCCTAAGATTTGAAATAATTGCAAGTAGTCATATTAGGATTTGTAGTCAGAGCCAATAAACTGCTTCAAAGTGTTTTTCCCTCTGTTAACTTGTGAAAATAGAAGTGATAGTGGGGGCTCAAAACACCCTTTTCAGGAAAAAAAGAGAGAGAGAGAGAATAAACCACCACTACCAATAACAAAATGCTGATAGAAATACTTGAGGTCACATTGAGCTCTTACCTGTGGGTCCTGTGTTCTCATGGTCAGAGTTGATGAACTGATGGTCAGTGAACCTCGGACTGACTGTCAGTGAACCTCGGGACACAGGAGAGGTGCAGGAAAACACAGCTTCTTATACTCACGGGTTCTACAGATACAGAGTTACTGCACACTGTAAGGGACCATGTGGAAAGGTTGGGGGGTGAGCAAGTGGACTCAACCTAGCACAGCAGGAATCCACAAACACAGTGCCTTTGTTGGAGGTCAAGGTGGAGTACAGGAGAAAGGCAGGAGGAGATTTCCATGGTGTGTTTGAATGTTACTAGGTCATGATCCCGGCAGGGCAGGAAGGAGAACTTGTGGTAAGGAAAGGTCATCCTTATCACAGTGGTGCACATGGTCACCTGGGCAGGGTGTGCACAGTGCGGATGTTCAGTCAGCAGAAAAAAAAAATGAAGTTTCAAAATTTACAACACACTTTAACACTCCTAAAGATCCAGAAGTGGCATTATTCTATGAACGGCATTGTATCCAAGGTCCACAAGACCACTCTCAGGTTCAGTTGTTCGCTAGAAGGATTCATAGAAATCAGAAGAGCTGTTATACTTAATGCTTTATTACAAGGAAATGATGCTGATCAAAATCAGCAAAAGAAAAAGGTGCATAGAACAGAGTTCAGGAGAGACCAAGCACATGTTGTCCTCTCCTGGTGCACTCATACAAATAGTGCTTAATGATTCATCACACATCAATGTGGGACAACACATATGACATAGTGCCAACCGGAGAATTCATCTGAGCTTTGGTGTCTGGGATTTTTATTGGAAGTAGCCATAGAGCATCCTTTGCAGCCAAACATAATAACTCAGGCCCCAGCCTCTCTAGAGGTTGAATGGATTCCAATGGCCTGAGGCCCCACCATAAATCACACTGTTAATTTAAAATAATTTAAACCATCCGAGGTATCCCAAGTCCCCAAGTAAACAAAGATACTATTATCAAGGAGAATATTCCAAAGGCTTAGACATTATCTTCCAGAAACAGATCAAGAGGCAGACCTTTCTTTGGAATGTGCAGGGCTTGAACATCCTAGACTTGCTGGCCGAACTTTTTTTTTTAGATCTATTGAGGTACATATAATTGATATTTAAAAAATAGCATACATGTATACATCTTGATGAGTTTGGACATATGTATACACCCATAGTCATTACAGTTACCATAACCAATGTTCTAAATGGTTCATCACCCCCCCCAAAATGTCCTTGAGCTCTTTTGCATTTTGTTTTGTTTTGTTTGGGTTTGGTTTGGTGAAATCCATCCTATTAACATTTTTTAAAGTCTATAATACTGTGTTGTTAACTTTAGGTACTGTGTTATACAGCAGATCTCTAGAACTTATTTATGTTGCATAACAGAAACTCTATACTCATTGAAACTATTACCATTTCCCCACCACCACCACTCATTCTTGACAAACACCATTCTATTCTCTCCTTTTCTGGATTTGACTCATTTAGATACATCATATGAATGGAATCATGTAGTATTTGTACTTCTGTTATTGGTCTACTCCACTTTGCATAATATCCTCTAGGTTCATCCATGTTGTTGTAAGGGCAGGATTTCCTTCTTTCTTAAAGGTTGATTAATATTCCATTGATTATATATTTCCCCATCTTTATCCATTTATACTAAGATGGACATTTCAGCTATTTCCATATTTTGGCTACTGTGAATTATGCTGCATAAATGTGGGGGTGCAGATTTGTCTAAGATACTGATTTCAACTCTTGTGGATGCTCCCTCAGAATTGAGACTGATGGATCATATAATAGTTCTACCAACTTTTGAGGAAGCTTCATACTGTTTTGCATAGTGGCTGTACCAATTTGCAGTCCCACCAAAAGCATATAAGACTTCTTCCCACATGCTCTTAATACTAATTTTTTTAAGTAATAGATGTCCTAACAGATGTGAGGTGACATCTTAAGGTGGTTTTAGTATTTGTCTAATAATTAGTGATTTTGAGCACCTTTTAATATATCTGGTGGCCACCTGTATGTCTTTGGAAAAATGTCTACTTAAGTTTTTTGCCCATTTTTTAATTGGGTTATTTGTTTCTTTTGCTGTTGAGTTGTAGTAGATTCTAACATGTTTTGGTCATTAATTGTGTATCAGGTAGATGATTTACACATATTTTCTCCTCTTTTGTATGTTGTCTTTTCACTCTCTTGATTATTTTATTTGCTGTGCAGAAACTTTTTAGTTTGATGCATTCCCACTTGTTTACTTTTTATTTTGTTGCCTATGTTTTTGATGTCCAATTCAAAAAATTGTTGCCAAAACCAATGTCAGGAAACTTTTTCTCCTGTATTTTCTCTAAAGAGTCTTATAGTTTCAGGTATTAATATTTAAATCTTTAATCCAGTTCCAGTTAGTTTTTGTTTATGCTGTTAAATATGAATTCAAGTTCATTTTTTGCATGTGGATGTCCAGTTTTCCAAAACCATTTGTTGAAGATACTATCCTTTACCCATTGTACATCCTTGGCACCTTATTGAAGATTGGTTGGTCATACATACGCGGATACATTTTTGTACTCTCTATTCTGTTCCATTGGTCTAAATGTCTGTTTTTATGCCAGTGTCAAGCTGTTGTTATTACTGTAGCTTTGTAACATATTTTGAAATCAGGAAGTGTGATGCCTTCAGTTTTGTTTTTTTTTTCAAGATTGCTTTGGCTATTTGAGGCCTTTTATGGTTCCACAAGAATTTTAGTGTTTTTTGTTTTTGTTGTTGTTGTTGGTGGTGGTGGTGTTTTTTTTTTTTTCCTATAGAGACAAGTGTTGGAGAAGATGTGGGGAAAAGGGAACACTTTTTGGGGATTCTCTTTTAAATTTTAAGCTTTTTTTTTTTTTCTCTTTCTGTTTCTAAGATTCTCTCTTTGTCCTTGATTTTTCAGTTTTATTATGTGTCTTTGAGAAGATCTCTTTAGATTGACTTTATTTAGTGACCTTTGAGTTTCATTAACTTGGATATCCAAATTTGTCCTCAGATTTGAGAAGTTCTCAGCCCTTCTTTCTTTAAGTGAGCATTCTGACTGCTCTTCTCTCTCTTCTCCCTCTGGGAGTCCAGTAAGTCTTATAAAGCAGGTCTAGTGTGATGATCTCCATCAGCTTCTGTTTTTTGTTTATCTCTCCTTCATTTCTGAAGGACAATTTTGCCAGTTACACTATACTTTGTTAGCAATTTTACTTTCAATGCTTTAAATATATCATCAACTCTCTTGGCCTGCAAAGTTTCTGCTGAGAAATCTGCTTTGGTCTTATAAGCTTCTCTGTATGTGATGACTCACTTTTTATTTGCTGATTTCAATATTCTCTCTTTGTCTTTGAGTTATGACACTCAAAGACACTGTACACTCTGGTGTACAGCTCTTTTGACTTATCTTGAAGCTTCACAAAGCTGTGATGCTTTCAGCCATTCTTTCTTTTTTATTGAATATAATTGACACATAACATTTTGTTAGTTTCAGTTGCATAGCATAACGATTCAATATTTGTATATATTGTGAAATGATCACCACCATAAGTCTAGTTAATATCCATTACTACACATACTTATACATTTTTTTCTTTGGGATGAGAACTTTTAAGATCTCTCAGCAAGTTTCAAATATACAACACAGTATTGTTAACTATAGTCATCACGATGTACATTATATACCCGTTACATTTATTTTATAATTGGAAGTTTGTACCCTTTGACCACCTTCACCACTTTCACCTACCACTCACACCTACCTCTGGCAACTAACAATCTAATCTTTGTATCTGTGAGTCTAATTGTGTTGTTTTGTGTTGTTCTTAGTGAGATCATATGATATTTATCTTTTTCTGTCTGACTTTTTTCATTTGGCACAATGCCCTCAAGGTTCCCTCCATGTTGTCACAAGTGCTAAGATTTCGTTCTTAATTGGATGAATAAAATTCCATTGTATATCATCTACCACAATGTATTTATCCGTTTATGTACTGATAGATACCTCAGTTGTTTCCATACCTTTGCTATTGTACCTAATGTCACAATGAATATGGGAATACAGACATCTTTTTGAATTAACATTTTTTTCCTTTGGATAAATATCCAGAAATAAATTGCTAGATCACACGGCAATTCTATTTTTTTTAAGTAATAAAAATTATTGAGAATTCCTGGGATGGTGGTTATCACCTCCCAACCTGGAGGGAGGAACCAACACTACAGGAAATCACTCAGAAATCACACTGTCCCAACACCTGTGGTCAGCACGTGGAGGAGCAAAATGATTCCCCTTGCCAAAATTAGTCAGGCTTTGTTCATCCAAGAAGGGTTGGGAGGACAGATGTAGAAGGGACCATCAATGATATTGGGGGTAGGATGAGGGTGTGGCAGACACCAAGCTGGCTCCTCAAAAACAAGTGGAGAAACAGATCCACCTCTTCTCTGGGGATGGAGTTCCTGGTCATATGTCTCATTTCTTACCCTTCATGAGGCTGTCACTCTCTTGGGTAAAACTTGGGCACAGATAGCTTGTGCCCAGTCACACTTTGGTCTCCATGGCAATTCTATTTTTAATTTTTTGTTTTGTAATTCTAGAGTGTTTTGTTTTCTTACATCCCTGCCAACACTTGTTATTTCTATTTTTTTTTTGAAGATTTTATTTATTCATGAGAGACACGGAGGTGTGGGGGGCAGAGACACAGGCAGAGGGAGAAGCAGGCCCCATGCAGGTAGCCCAACATGGGATTCGATCCCGGGTCTCCAGGATCATGCCCTGGACCAAAGGTGGTGCTAAACCACCAAGCCACTTGGGCTGCCCACTTGTATTTTTTGATAATAGCCATTCTTAACAAGTGTGAGATGGTATCACTTTGTGGTTTTGATTTGCATTTCTCTAATGATTAATAACATTGAGCACATTTCCATGTTGGCCATCTGAGTATCTTCTTTGAAAAATGTCTATCCATGTCTTCTGTCCATTTCTTAAACCAAATTCTTTTTTTTTTTTGCTATTAATTATAGAGTTCTTTATAAAATTTGGATATTAGCCCCTTAACAGATGTATGATTTGAAAATACTTTCATCCATTCAGTAGCTTGCCATTGCATTTGGTTTCTTTTATTGTGCAAAAGGTTTTTAGTTTGATGTAGCTCCATTTATTTATTTTTGCTTTTGTTGCCTTGGCTTTTCAAATCCAAAATAATGATTGCCGAGACTAATTTCAAGGAACTTACTGCCTATGTTTTCTTTGAGAAGTTGTATAGTTTAAAGTCTTCCATTTAAGTTTTTAATCCATTTTGAGTTATTTTGTGGATGGTGTAAGATAATGTCCAATTTCATTCTTTTGCATGTGGCTGTCCAATTTTCCTAACATTTATTAGAATGCCAGTTTGTTTTCTATTGTATATTCTTGGCTCTTTTGTCATAAATTAATTGACCATATTTGCATTGGGTTATCTCTAGGCTCCCTATTCTGGTTCATTCACTTACATGTCTGTTTTTATGCTAATACCATGTCATTTTGAATATTATAGTTTTATAATTTAAAATCAGGAAATGTGATGCCTCCAGTTTTGTTCTACTTTCTCAAGATTGCTTTGGCTATTTGCAGTTTTTTTGTGGATGCATATGAGTTTTAATTTTGGAATTTTAATAAGGATAGAATTGGAACTTTGAATTGAGCTGGGTAGTATGGACATTTTAACGATATTATTTCTTCTAATCCACGAACATAGAGTAGCTTTCTATCTACATCTTCTTAATTCTTTCATCAATATCTTATAGTTTTGGGGCACTTGGGTGGCTCAGTGGTTGAGTATCTTCCTTTGGTTTAAGTCATGATCCCGGGGCCCTGGAATCAAGTCTTATATTAGGCTCCTCACAGGGAGCCTGCTCTTCCTTCTGCCTATGTCTCTGCCTCTCTCTGTGTGTCTCTCATGCATAAATAAATAAATAAAATCTTTAAAAAATATATATCTTATAGTTTTCAGCATATAGGTTTTTCATTTCCTTGGTTAAATTTATTTTATTTTTATTATTTTATTAGTTTTGGCATTTTATTATTTTTGATGTAATTGTAAATGGTATTTTTTTCTTAATTTCTCTTTTTGACATTTTATTGTTAGTATATGGAAATGCAACTGATATTTGTAATTGTTTTTTGCATCCCAAGCTTTACTGAATTCACTTATTAGTTCTAAGATATTTTGTGGAATATTTAAGGTTTTCTATGCATAAGGTCATGTCACCAGCATAACAAGATACAGATATAATCTTACTTACTTTCTGGTTTGGATGCTTTTTATTTATTTTTCTTGCCTAATTGCTGTAGCTAGTACTTCCACTATAACTGAATAGTTGTGAAAAGAATAGGTATCAATGTCTTGTTCTTCTTGATCATATAGGAAAAACTTTCAGCTTTTCACTGTCGTGTGTAATTGAATGGTTGAGTCAGGATTTAAAGCCCAATCAGATTTTCCCTCTATATGATGCCAAATTTTATAGTCTAAAGATTTAAGTATGAGTCACTTAATTTTATTTAATATGCAGCAGTGTGTATTGAATGTGTTTTGATACATACCATTCTAGATCCAGGGAACACAGTAGTTAAAAAGGTAGAACAGATCCTTTTTTTTCCCCCATGAAATTTACATTATATAAGGATAAGGTACTAAAAAAACAACTAAATAAATAAACATAGTGATGTCAGAGCTTTAAATGTAATTAAAGTAATAAAAGTATATCACAGAATTGAAAGGTATTTGGGTTCAATGAATTATTTTAGTCTATTTGATCAGATCAGTTAGGATCTCTTTGAAGAGGTGATATTTGAATAGAGATATATAAATCAATCACCAACAGTAATATAAAAATAAGAGAAACACGAAAAGTTAACCATTAAAGGTAACCAGTGGCATATACTCATTAAAAATGTGTTTCAGAAAAAAAGAAGACTAGTGTAGTGAAGCTAGACTTTACAGGGCATGCGAATCTTGATGATATATTGAACTTGAAGACAAAGGCAAAGTTTTTGGGATAATAACTCAAAGCATAGATGGAGGAATGAGTATGACTTGGTGGTGGATACCACATCAAGACTATTTTATAAAAAAACAAACAAACAAACAAAAAAACTTAAATAAAAACATTGCCATTGTAGATGTCAATCCCCAGAACTGTTATTTTGTATGTTTGTTTTGCTGAAAGTGAAGTTTAACAAAGGGATATAATGCTTTTTTCTTTCCTTTTATTTCCCACTAGAAAGTTCTAGTCCCTTCTTACGTATAAGGTTGTTAAGGCGTGGTAGAAATAGTGATGGATAAGTGTATAATAAGGAACTAGAGCCAGTTTAAAGGGTGCCTTCAATGACAGTAAATGAGGCTTTCTTGGACATTTATTAGTATGTAGGACTAAAGAGGTATTAGTGTGTTCTTTATATTGCCACTTAACAGTTAGTGGAGCAAAGGAATGAATGGGTCAGAGAGGCAGGAGGCTAACTCCAAAATGCTTTATAAAATGTATTAATTATTGCTAAATATGACATTAATGACTAAAAAAATGGCATTACTAACAGTGTAGCAGTATAATGCGGTGTAAAGGGCATAGGCCTAGCAGGTCAGTAAATCTATGTCTGCCATTAGCTGCTTGTGTGACCATAAATAGGTCACTTTACATCACTTAGCTTCAGTTATTTCATTTTTAAATTAACCTCTTAAGGTCATTTTGAGTTGAAAAATTCTATGATTTTATGATACATGCTTTGTAACAAGATTTAGTTCATAACCTGTGTTAAACATTCCTCAAAGAAAGAATCTGGGAGTGAAAACATTTGCATTTGATATTATTAAAGGTTTATTTTTGTCTACTTATTATCTGTACCCCAATGTGTTTGTCCATTAGTAGTTATTATGAATAGTATGTAGGAAAGAGAGTTTGCTCTTTTTCTCGTAGTAATTCTATGACTTAAATTCCTAGAGTTAACATCACACTTTTGTATATGCTTTACACAGATTTCAAGACACTATTAAACAACGTAAAATATTTATGTTTATTGTGATTTTGTCATCATGGGAATAATATCAGACAATGTTTAGAGTGGCATATGCTTTATGAATGAATGAGATGAGTCATGGATTGATAAATATCCTGGATAGATCTTTTAAAAAGAGAACAATTCAATTGTAGAATTGCAGAACTGCCTATGAGCGTCACTTTGGAAGTCTGCCATTGCCATAGTGTTAATTTTTCTCTGTTCTCTCTTCATTATTAATTTTAAAAGGGGATATTCTGCAAGCAGCAAAATCTTTGTATATGCACATAGCAATTATAAAGGAAAAACACAAAGTGTTAGTAAATCCAGTAAGAATTCTAAACCAGTAGAAGGTTACATACCATATACATATTACATTTCTACTTTTTTTGGAGAGTAGCAAACTTTTCGCAAGAAGTTTGCGTTTAATAGTTCTATTAAAATAATATTTTTGTCTTTTAAGATGATATATAATTTCCTGGAACCACAATTTTTATCATTATCCTAAGAGATATAAGCAACTACAATATTTGTGTATTTAAGATATCATGCAAATTATCAATACACTGAAGTAATTGACACCAACACATTCATGTAATTGACACCAAGACAAGTACACAGTCAAGAGAAGAAATTATTCTGTTAAATCAAATATTCTATATCTTTGAGCATAAAATTTAGAAAACTAATTAACTTTTTTTTCAAGCAAGCTCCCCTCCTCAGCCTGAAAACAATGGTTATGCTTGAAGTTGTTTGTCTTATACATGTACGCCTAGTCAACTTCCATCTGTATTTGGAATATTTAGCATCTACTGAATTCAAGAAATATGATTTCAAACTCTCCATGCTCTAGTGCACATGCACACATCCCCTAAGTTGTAAATAGCTGTTATCACTTGTTAGGATAACTTAATTAAACTTGCTTATTAAAAACCTTTAATTCGTTAGTGATAAAATCTTGATTAGTACATTTTCCTGCTAGGTGACCTTCTAATTTAATAGAAAATGAATTTTTAAATGGGGAAAAATGCCTGTGGCAGAGATTTTGTGCTAGTGAATAGAGTTTGCAATACACATAGGGATATATTTGAGCCTAATTAGTAAGGGTGCAAATGAATTTTTATTTCATACACCAGAAGTGTCATTGATGAACCACGGTGAGGAATTTGAAATGCATTCAGATTGGCAGTGTGGGACTGAAATCTGTGGGAAAATCACAAGCTAATTCATTGATTGCCCCTTGGAAATTACTGCTGTTAATTGTTAGGTAATTAACATGGAGCTACAATTATATTGGCCTAAGGGGGTGATTAATGTTTCAACATGTCACATTAGCAGTGGCTGGATTTTCAAAGCTTTTCTTTTCACATGGTTTAGGAGACAGATGGTATATTGTGTATGGATTTTTTTTTTTTTTACTAAAGTTTAAGCTGAGAGCAAGTGTGTGAATTTTCTGTTCTTGAACCTCTTTTTATAGATATGAATTTTAACACAAGAATTTGATAACTTTTATGAAATAATATAATAGTTGCTAATAATATTCCTCTACCTAAAATATATATTGTTAAACAGGAAAGTTATTTTAATTTTATGTATTGGTGTAAAATCAAAACTGTCAAATTTGAGGAGTTGGCATTTTTCTTTGTGACAGGTCTTAAATTATTTAGTGATGGTAAGAACAAAAAGAATTGTACAATATCATATTTATAACAATCAATATAATTTAAGCAGAAATAAAATAAACCATGTTGAACAAATGCATTTAGTAATAGTAATATAGAGTACATTAATATTTCTATCCTTCAGCATTTCACTACCTCTGTCACTTTTTTTTTCTCCTTAAAGCTATGTATTCCAAATCCCATTTTAGCTATTCACTGTGGCACAGATTTTTCTGGAACTCTCCTCTGAAACCATGTTGATCCCTAAACATCAAGGCTAAAAATGAATGGACAGAATGGATCAAGTCAATTGCTTATTTAGGGAGGACCCATTGAGAAAACAATACTACTTATTTCAAAGCTGGTTTGAGATATTACCTTATAGGTTAAGGACTTACTTATACCAATACTTTTATCTCAATGTCATGGTTTTTTAGACTATCACCAAGTTTGGGGTACAACTATCTCAGTTATGAAAATAACTAGAAAATCATATCCTAGTTACTTCTGTGACTGAGAAAATCATTTTTGATTATGCAAAATTAATTTTTTTTGAGGATTAATCAACCCTTTGTGAATTCCATGGATGCAGACAGATTTCTAGAGCAATATTTTGCAGCCCATTTGTTTTTATTCGAAACACATTTTAGCTGAAATGGTTAAAAAAGTTTTCAAAATATTTTATTTTTTGATACAAGTCAATGTGGTACCTTATCTCTTATTAAAAAGATATATTCAACACTAAAACCTAAGTGAATTCCAAAAAATTTGTAAGGTCTCCAAAGGTGGCCTTTAAAAAAATCCAATTAAGGAACATTATCTAAAAAGGTAGAATGGATTTCTAGCAGTTCAAAGAATAGCTCCTTTTATAATTTTTTTTCTGTGAAAATTTGAGATGTCATCTTTCTTGGTAGCCCCATACTGAGGTCTTTGTTGTGACTGCAGTCTCTAGCTTTTATATTGATTTGTACTACTTCAACAAATGACAGAAATCTTTATTATCTACAGCCATGCCATCTATTAACTTTTAATGTCCATTAAAACCAAAAAATTGTGAAAGCCAGTACTTTTAATTTAGCCTTTAAAAATAGAGAATTACTGAAATCTTGATTTTAGACAACCCTGTATTCAGATCTTTCTGCATTTCTTTTATATTCAAAATCAATTGCAATTGTTCAAATGCCTATTTTACTGCCAAGTTGACATTTCACCTCAGCTCTTCTTTTCTTTACTTATTATAATTTTATTTAAAAAAAAAAAAATACTTGCCATGCTGGAAATGGCAGAATATGCAGTATGGCTAAATTAGGTACATACATTTTTATTGGATAGAAACTTTCATCAAATGTCTCCTTTCATCCTGTTCTAATAATGGGTGTAAGGTTAAGCAAGGAATTCTGACTTTGATTAGAAATTGTAAGCAATAAGTTAAAATTTGCATTTGAAAGTTCCCAAAGGAAAGTGAAGGATATAGCCACTTAACTCGGGCAGTAGGGGTCACTCTAATCCTTTTAAGATAAAGCCATAGGAAGATTATTAGCCACAGTTAAGACTATTCTTAAAGCTACTTTAGGGGAGCAAAGAATATCTTTTCCAAATAGAAAGAACAATGAATGCAGCTACAAATTTGATGAACATCTCTCTCTCTCTCTCTCTCTCTCTCTCTCACACACACACACACACACACACACACACACACACCTACCTATATACAGTTGAATAGAATCTACAATGAACATTATGGTTATTCTGCATTAGTCTTTGTTGATACTTTAGGACTACTGTCATTGTAATTTCCCTCCTGAGTTGTGATTTGCCATATATCAAAGGTTTCAAGAAATTCATGACTAGGTCACTTCATGAATGTTATTTGCATATTGTTACTGGTTCTTTTTATTTTACCTTATTGTAGCAATCTTCATACTTCTTTTTTTTTAAAAATCACAATTAAACTACAGTCAGAAAATTGTTTAATGTTAGATTTTTTAAAACGAAAATTTTATTGTGAATACAAATGTTGCTTTGCCATTCTTTGTGATCAGTTCAGTCTAAAATGTAAAAGAAATGGACCAGCCACCCAGAATGGCATGGCACATTGTACCATCATCTTGTAACCCTGAAGATAATATGATGTAAACATCAGTTATATCTCAAAAAAATTTAATGGCATGATGCAGTAAAATTATTTTGCAAGTCTATTAGTTTGTGGTTCAAGCCTTTGAGGATCTCCACATTTGGTGGGAAGGACAGATATGAAAATAGCCATTTCAGTGTTAGGAGTAAGAGCCATTCTCCCCCAAAGGATAGAAGAGAGAAGAGAAGAGAAAAGAAAGAACTGAGTCTATTGATATGCATCACTGGCAGTTTTCCAGCCAAAGGAGGGTAGTGTCTTTCACAAAGTGTGACACGCAAGGCACTAAAAATAAAAGGCCATGAGGGTTTTTGAGAAAATAAGGAGGGTGACAGAACATGAGAGACTCCTTACTCTGGGAAATGAACAAGGGGTAATGGAAGGGGAGGTGGGCGGGGGTTGGGGTGACTGGGTGATAGGCATTGAGGAGGGCACTTGACAGGATGAGCACTGGGTGTTATACTATATGTTGGCAAACTGAACTCCAATAAAAATATACGAAAAAAGAATATGAATAGAACAAGGCAGATTGGAGCTCACAGTTCATGATTGTGGGTGTTATATTTGGTGGGAGAGGTTATGACAAGAGATGGAAATGAAGCAGCTCATCAAGGATTTGGTACAAATTATTTAGTAAGATTTACTAAGTTCCATGGGAAATGAGGATCCAAGATGATAGTATGTTGCCCTTTTTAAAAAAATGTCACAAAACTAGTAGCTTACCTGTCCATTATCTAAAAATTATTTTTTTAAATATCAAAGTTAGGTAATTTTTCCTTATTTATAAAATCTGCACAAATTTATTAAGTGCTTACATTTGCTAGATTTTTAAGTGCTAAATTTACAGGAATCAACAATGCAGATGAGAAGACTGCTCTCATACAGCTTGCCTGCTGGAGGAAGGAGACAGATTACAAAGAAATAGAAAGAAAGCAATTAAGTTGATGTTAAGATAGTGAAAGGGCTGTGGAAAAGAAACAGTGCAGTGGGGGGAGAGAATGGCTGGGATAGGGGAGCCACCTGCATAGCTCGGAGAGAGAGAAGGTCTCTAGAGAAGAGGGCAGATGAGTTGTCATCTTTGCGTGGATGAAAAGAAAACCAGCTAAGTGAGGATTTGGAAGGCTGGCTTTTCAGGAAAAGAGCATAACAAGGACAAAAGCCTGAAAGCAGTTTCACATGAAACATTCTGAGAATTGCAAGAATGGTTTCTCTGCCCTACTTGGAGGCAGAAAGCACAGTGGAGCCATTATGAATATAGACTCTGGTGTTCATCTAACCTGAATTCCAATTTGGGTCAGCCCTTCGTAGGACCATAGGCAGATTATTTATGTATTCTGATCCTGAACTTTCTCTTCTTTAAAATGTAATAATATCACATATACCAGAGAATTTTTGTCAACAGTGGAAGGTATAACAGTGATAGAATTTAGCAGAATGCTCCATACATAGGTAGGCAGTTAATAAATAGAGCTTACTTTACCTTAACCTCTTCTGACTCAGCACCTCCCCTGCAGTAGGGAACTGTGCTGCTTATGAACCCAGCATGTTTTTATTTGTTAGTCCTCAAATAATCTGTGTGTTTATTTTTGCAATTAACTTTTTCTCACATTATTAATTCAAAATTGGATTGCTATAGAAAAAAAGCTAGTTTGTAGAAGAGAACATGTTCTCAGCTATTCTTGACTTACTCATTCTCAATATCTCTCTTAATTTAAGAGGGAAAAAAAAAAACCCCAACATATTTCATGTCTGTATAAGGAAAGATCATGTTTGGGAATAAATACTATTGTAGATTTGTCCCAAAATTTTAAGTTAAGTAACTGCTAAAATAGACTATTTCTATAGCCCTGCCAATTTTGAGTGAGTCTTTTCAAATCACTTAGCTAGCTCCTATTGTTATTGCTCTACCTCTGATTTATTTGTAGACATTGCTTCTAAATAAGACTTTTCTTATCCCATAACTAAAACACTTCCTTTGGCTTCAGCATTTCCAACAATCCTGTTCTTAACTTTTATTCCCTTCTTTTGTTGACAATATATCTCTTACTATTGAGCCTCATTGCTGATTCCCTAAACCTCTTCTTCAAAATAAATCCTCTGACCTTCTTTTTCTAAAGTCTAATGACCAAAACAGACTCCTCACCAGCCCTCCAAGTAATCTTATCTTTTCTGTCACTGCCTGTATAAATTTACTCCTGCCACAGGCAAACTGACTTCAGTCATGTTTTGTGAATACTTACCACAGAACCTCCTTGTACAATGGTGTCCAATTTACTCTTCTTTTCTCTTTTCTCCATAGCTTCCTCTTGCGTTTCTCTATAATAGACTACACAGTGCATTTCTGGAATGTTCCAAGGGCTATAGAGGTAAACATCCTTATTTTATGGCTTAGGTCTATATTTCACACATCTTTCCACACATATTAAAAAGATAAGCTGTTACAGCAGAAAGGAACCTTACAAATAATGTAATTCAATCTTTATTTTATATAAGAAAACTGAAATAAGAGGAATTCAGGTTATGTTTAATATCTAGATCTTTGTAACTTATTCTATTTTCTTTGTGATTTACAAGAGATCCTAAAGTTATGATCTGAGGACTACATCAAACCAGCAGCTATGCTTGATTTGGCCCTCATAGAGACTACTAAATATTTTCAGCTATTTCCAAACTTTAATATTCAGGTATATCCTATAAAACTCTGACGTCTAGGTTCTCTTACAAATCAGATGATTTGGTAATACTGATGCTCACGAGTAAATGGCAGTATTTGGCAAAGTAAGTGGTAGCAGCTCTATTAGTGAGGTAGTGCTCTCTAATTGTCCAGTATCAATTATTCTCTAATATTTCATGTTCTTCTTTGTATTACTCATTTATATTACTTGCCTGTCCCCCATAACAGTTTGACTCCTGTCATTCTTTTTCTGTATCCAAGTGTTTTCATTTGAGCTGATTAAAACTTGAAAGATTTGACCTAGGTCCCACATCTTTGGGGATTGAGGGCTGCAAAGAAACCCCAATCTGTAGCTCACAAGTGTACTGCCTCATAGGCGAACGAAGATGTTTCTGTGGCTCAGTGCAATTCCACAAACATGTCCCAAGATTTGTCTCTTTGTAAGGCACTGAACTAGGCACTCAGGTCTCAATGACAAATAAAACCATCCTGAGAGGATTTTATCTGATTATAAAAACTGGATTGAGTGCTATTTCTTATTTGCATTAAAACTGTAGAATAACCAGCACAAGATACATTTATTTCTGTTATCAATATAACGTAATCCTAAGAATAGAGCTTCTTTAATAAAAAGTGCTTTATAAAGCAAATAATATTAAAAATAATCAGCCAAAAATAGCACAGATGATGAAACTTTATTGGACCATTTGACCATTGGTAGTTATCATTTGAAATGAGTATTCCTACTGGTCATATTAAACAGAGTACTTTAATAAGTACTTCCTTTATTTAAAGGTGTACAAACATTTCATAATAGAAACACAACCCTTATGTTTTTATGTGTTTGTATCCTTAATGTTGGGTACTATGTAAAGATTCTTTGAATTTAAACAACTACTATATTATATAGTAAGCACATTGGCGTTGCTTTGGTTAAATTAAACTATAATGAAAAACTATCAAACTAGCTCTTCTTTATTAACCAAACAGATGCCATTCACTATTAGTAGAATATGCATACCAAATAATTTTCTCAATAGTGATGACAGATTTTTGCAGATCAATTTACTTGCTGTGGCTTACTCACCCTTTTGACTAATGGAGGTGTGTGTTAGGCATCTGTTTATGTTATGGGTAGAACCAGTGCCTTAGGAAAAGCAAAGCCATTGTGTCGCACAGGATTTTGCCTTCAATTACCAACAGAACCTAATCAACTGAGGCCACCAACATCCAGCATAATTAAGATATCAAAATTCCATCACCAAACTTTCCCTGAATGATTTCACTAAATGAAAAAGAATATATTGAAGTTATTTATGATGTTTATTCTCATATTCTCTTTAGAGGAATGGCATGGGGTGGCAGAGGATGGGAAATACAATGCTTCCTATATACCCTTTCTAAGCTCAGTGAAATCATTCATACAAATAATAATACAGTGAATTCTGATAAAAACTCGAGATGAAAAGACTACAGAAGATCAAGATCTTCATTACTCCTGTTTGTTGAATGCCAGGTAAGCCCAATACTCTTTAAACCATATTGAAGGACAGGGTCTTTGTCCCAGAGCCTCTCAGATTAAATTAAACAGGCAAGGACAATTATATAAGTTAAACAGGTGGCATGCTCTAAAATAGGGTTTTTAAAAAATAAACATTTAAGTAAATTTGCCTATTTTTTCTGGCATTCTATACTTTTGTTTCCCAGGCTTCCATCTTTTCAGAATAAAAAGAGATTAGGCCTTGCCTGTGACAAGGATCATGGAAAATTTGATTCTGTGAAAAAGACTTTTTTTTAAACAAATGTAAAAATGGACTAGATGTATGGAGGAAGATGGATTGCTACACGCATAGCTAGAAAAATAGAAAGCGATGCAAAGTTGGGTTGGAGAGACGAAACGTGTAATGAATGAGTCTGCGTAGATAAAAAGAATGTTGAGAAACTAAGCGCAGAGAGCTGATTTAGCAACACACAGAAGTCTGGTTTTCTTCAAAATGAAAATGATGATGTGCCAAACTGAATTTCTATCTGTCTAAGGGTTTTCCAGCTTTTCCTATTATGCCCATTTAACAAACAACAATGGTGACTTTTTGAAAACATTCAATAAAATATCTTGGATATTTTGTTTACCCCAATCTTTTCTGAAGTTTCATTTGTATGAAAAACAGCTTGCCCAACGAATTAGGTAGCTTTTATTATACATTATAATTTGTAAAAGTTTCATATTTAGTAAGAAGATGAACAGGCTGTTTACCTAAATTAAAGAGAAAACTTCCACTTGAATTATGCTCTCAAATTATGATTTTATTTTTAATTAATGACTGTAAAACACATAGGCATTTTTTTTCTGTATATATGACATCTGGCCTTGTTAAAAATATTCATTTTACAATTTCTTTTACATTTAAAATATTTTCTTTTGCCTTAATTAGTTTTTGAAAGAAATATTCCTGAATTCCACTTCCCAAATTATGACAAATCAAATATGTAACAAGGATTAAACTAAATGTGTATTAGAAGAGTAAAGAATTCACTGAGGCAGGACTAATCATCATTTAGATTATCAGCAGAAAATTATTAATAAACAATGGATTGTAGGACAAGTTCTGTTGATTCTGTGTTTGGGTAGCCAAATGCTTTAGTTTTACAAATGAAAAAAAAAAAAAAAAATCCTAAGCAGCTTATGGGAGAAAGTAATCATTCCAATTACAAACCTAAAAATTTCAAATTGTATATTTCATCAAGTTGAGCTTATTTTAACTAACTGAGTAGATTTGGTATAACAGAATAAAATAATTACTTAGTGTTTCAAGTAAATGAAAAACAGTCTTATGCTTATCATTTGTTTTCTGTACAATTGCAACTGTAGATAACTTTGAGGAAAATTGTTGAGAACATATTTCTAGAAGATAGTGGTCAGAAGTATGTTCAAGAATAAGTATTTATACAGATATTTTTTTCTTAGAAATTTCTTTTGCCAAGATAAATTTTTTGAAGTGTTCTACTTTTTGGAAATTTGATGTCTAAAAACAAATCCGAAGATATAGTAGGGATGAAATCCAATAGGTTCTCGAATTGAAGCTAAACATTTGATTCAAAAGGGTTTTTCAACAAATTATTTGTGTGCATATTTGAACTTAATATCTTCCAAGTATTTGATATGCTAAATCTTTTTTAAATTTCTAAAGGATTTTTAAGAATAAAAACTCCAGAGTTGGATAACTTGGGTTCAACTCTTGGTTTACCACCTAGGTAATAATGCTAAACAAATTATTAAGTTTTCCAAGATACAGTCTTTTTATCTGTAAAACAATGATAATAACAGCATCTACCTCATTATTCTTATGATAGCAACGAAGAAAAAGATGTAAAATCTTGAGTACTTAAGATATTTATGCACTTCCTAGTAAATGTAGATTGTTGTTATTATTATTATTTTAAAATTTTATTTGTTTATTTGACAGAGAGAGCGAGAGAATACAAGCAGGGGGAGGGATAGGCAGAGGGAGAGGAAGAAGAAGGCTCCCCGCTGACATCAGGGCTTGATGCCAGGACCCTGGGATCATGGCCTGAGCCCAAGGCAGGCCCTTAAGGACTGAGCCACCCAGGCTCTCCGATTGTTACTGTTATTATCATTATTATCAGAGTTTTTTTGCGCTGTTAATGCATTATAAATTTAAGTCATTTTCAACTGTCTCAGACCTTCAAAAGAGTGTAGAAACTGTCTTCCATCAGAAACTGTCTCTCTCTTTTTTTAATTCTATGAAACAAGACAAGGGAAGTTAAACTACAATAAGACTAAACATTATTTCTAAATGAATGTTCCCTAGATGTCCTTCCTTAGTTTCTACAAATAATTTACTAAATTATAGGCTTCAACATTTTTTTTTAAAGATTTTATTTATTTTTTCATGAGAGACATAGAGAGAGGCAGAAATATAGGCAGAGAGAGAAGCAGGCTCCCTGCAAGGAGCTTGATGCAGGACTCAATCCTAGACTCCGGGATCACACCCTAATCTGAAGGCAGATGCTCAACTGCTGAGCCACCCAGGTGTCCCAATATTTTTTTCATAGAGATTTGAAAAAGTTAGTTGTTTGGACTATTTTTAAAAAATAATCCTTACTTCTCTTAAAAAAATAATCTTAGTTTCACTGGCATCATGGTCTTTCTATGGTTATGTGAGAATACTGAATTTTTCTAGTGGTCATTATGCTATACAATGCTATGGAACATGATTGAGATTTTCATGGTTATTAAAAGAAATTATGAAATCATTATCTTTCAGGTCTAGACTTTGAACTAAGTGACACTTGGTCAGTCACCCTTATTTTTCAAAGGCTTATGGCTTGAACCTAACTTATGTGATAATACTAATATTACCCTAGCAATAACCTGCTACCATAAGATAAATATCACTAGAATACCAAATGTAAAATCTAACTCTGGGAGGAGGCAGCTAGTCCTAGAATTAAAACATTCATGTTACAAATTGCAGTGGAAACTGAATAATGAAGAGGAGATTTTACTGCTTTTAATGTTGAATCTATGAAATTAAATGAAAGTAAACCCATTCAAATTAAGAGCAACTGACTCTGAGCTCTGTAGTTGTGTGTGAGGCAAAATGAATTGCAGATTAATCTTGTTAATGTATTTCCTTTTGAAGTTTTAAAGTTTATGTCATATCGTCTTCTAATATATCCTCTTTATGTGGGTTATTAGGGACTCAAATATTTTTATACTTAAATAATTTCTTTGCTTTACCTGAAAGAGAAATAGCAATTCAAGTTTTTGGTTGAAGTGAGTCTTTAAGAGGAGAAATTGAGGGCCAATTCTTACCTGTATTCTTTTGACAATTTTCTTCTGGCTGACAACTTCATAAAGAAATGATGGCAGATTAGGGGAGATTGGCTGCAAGAGAGTTTCTGATTTGATACTGCTATATTTTACACAAAATTTATGACACAAAACTTTTTAATAGATGTGGCTTTGAACCTATCTTCTGCAATCAGTAGCAGACATACATCACTGCCTTGCAACTTGTGAGAAGTTAATAACTAATAATTCATGGTTGTTTTTTAAACTCCTTCTATACAAACAAGAGAAAGAAAGACAGATTGTGAAGAAAGGCTACAAAATCATCCAGGGTACAGATGAGTATGCATATTCTTATAGTTCAAATCTGGGAGTCGACTTCTTGTGAAAGCCCATACCCTTCAAAAGAAACCTGAATTTCATGATGCTATTTAAATTGTCTTTGGCAGTAATAACTATTCTCCAGCTGTACCAGGGAAACTTTGCCTAGAACAGGCCCAACACATAAGAGGCAATTCATAAATATGTTTAGTGGCTATAAAGCATTGCTGAATAAATTACTAGTGGGAAATGATCATTTATTCATTTAAAATATTTATGAAATTCAAATGCTGCTCTAGGCACTAAAATATAAAGAATTAATAATTACCAACAAATATCCCTGACAATTTAAATTACTTGGTATTAATTGGTATTAATACCAAGTTAAGGGCTTACTTTCTTCTTTTTTTCTCTTATAGATTTTATTTATTTATTCACAAGAGACACACAGAGAGAGGCAGAGATATAGGCAGAGGGAAAAACAGGCTCCCTGTAGGGAGTCTGATGTGGGACTGGATCCCAGGACCCTGGGATCATGCCCTGAGCCAGAGGCAGACACTCAACAGCTGAGCCACCAGGTGTCTCAAGGGCTTACCTTCTTATTGTACGCTGGGTTCTAGCAACTTTAGCAAACTTAGGTAATTAAAAAATTTGCAACCATTTTATCACTTTGCTGAGGCTTACACATTGAATAAATGGTATAGTCATAATTTGAAACCAGGATAATCTGTTATCAAGCCCATGCTCTTCACAATTATGCTAAACTATCTCTTATATAGATAGCCCTGTACCAAATATTTCATACACATTGTCTAATTTACCTCTCTCCAAAACTTTCTGAAATGATTAGAATAGTATTATTAAATTTAATGTATAGATAAAGATAAAGAAGATAACGAATGGCTGCAGATGCGAGACAGGCCTCTATCCTACCCTTACTTCTGCCACTCGACTCCAACTGTTTCCAGTTAAAGAACAATTTAGGGGCAGCCCCGGTGGCTTAGCAGTTTAGCACCACCTTCAGCCCAGGTTGTGATCCTGGAGACCCGGGATCGAGTCCCACGTCAGGCTCCCTGCATGGAGCCTGTGTCTCTCTCTGCCTGTGTCTCTGCCTCTCTCTCTCTCTGTGTCTCTCATGAATAAATAAAATCTTAAAAAAAAAAAAAAAAGAACAATTTAGCTGTGTGTCACCAACTACCACCCTTTCCAGGACCTATGGGAATTAGTGTTCTAGTCCTGAATGAGTAGTCTAAACAACCACTATATCATATAACACCTATGCACCCTCCTACTTCAACTCTGTAGCATTTACCTTGTTCAGTTTTTCTTGTGAGTTAACATAATTGTCTGTCTTCTAGATGTCTCATGTTCCATGAGGGCCTGGATGGAGATCTCTTTCACCTGACATTAGATCCTAGAGGCAAGTACGATATCATGTATTTATTAAAGGGACTAAGAGTAGAAAGGAACAGGCAAGAGCTCAGCTGGGCATAAGCCAAACAAATCAGGTTTCTTTTACACAGGACTACTGGTGATAACAAAGTGGGAAACTTTTTCCTACTACTCTGATTTGACCAAGATAGAAGAAGCCAGAATGAGACACTTAAAATAAGCAGCATAGGATCATTAAACTATACAGCTGAAACTAATATCACACTATATGTTAACTGACTGGAATTTAAATAAAACTTTAAAAAAAGAAGCATAAGAGTAGGGTAGCCAGGGTCCTATATTTTACCATTTTGGGGACTGATTCAGGAATTAGGTCCCAATATTGTATCTAGTTAGGCAAAGAGGTAGAGCTTGTGATTTATATTGGCTTTCTCTATGGTTATGGTCTCTCAGCCAGCCTAGGGCAGCATGTGGACTCTTAGGTTGATAATGACTCTACATGGGCTAAGCATCAGCTCTTGGCAGCTTCTGGGGGCAACAGTTTGGATTGCTTGTCTCTGCAAGTAAATCCAAATCATGGAAAACTTCACAGTGGGTTTCGTTTCTTCTTGCTGTCTTTTTTAGGGCTCACAATAAGTGGATTGTGGCTTTCCCCAAGCCTCCTAGGTAATTGGAATTTTTAAAAAGATTTTATTTATTTATTCATGAGAGATACACAAAGAGAGGCAGAGACACAGGCAGAGGGAGAAGCAGGCTCCACGCAGGGAGTCCAATATGAGACTTGATCCGTGGGCCCCAGGATCACGACTTGAGCCACAGGCAGATGCTCAACCACAGAGCCACCCAAGCATCCCAAGGTAATTGGAATTTGTAAGTCAAAGTCATTGTCAACACCAAAACTGGAGGATAATGCCTCTAGTGACAACTCCAGACTATGCTTGCTTTTTTTTTTTGAGAATATATTTGCAGACTTCTGGGGTTGTATTACTATGTAATAGTTATACTACTGCATTTAGTTGATTCATTTTCTTTTGTCTTCAGGCAGAGCACCATTCTGTAATATTCCACTAGTTAAGATTGAGTTACTTTATTAATCTGAGGGTACTACTGCAAGAATTTTCTTTGTTGTTGTTGCTTTAATTTGCAAAACATCTTTTTATTTTTATAATTAGAGCAAAGAAAATTATTTGTGAAGTGTTCAATGATTTGAATTTCCTAGAGAAACATTGCTAGAAAGCTTTTAGAAATTGTCAGGCTGTGACATAATTTATTATTACTAGAAAATGATGTGGAGTAAAAACATATTGTCCATTGCAAAATGTTTCTAAGAGTTTATATGTTTATAAAAACCATATTTTCTGAAATAATCTCCCTCTTTTTAAGAAATATTGCGAATACACACAAGTTGATATAATTCTGGTGATGAGTTGCCACTGATTGGGCCAACCCTAGAGGCTTGAATGCCAATCACAGCAGCCTGAACTGTGATTCTTAATCACAAATCTAAGATTCAGCTTTTGAGAGCCTGGGAACAGTCACATGAGAGGTGTGGGTGGCATTCTGGCCTTCCTGCTCTTATGGGGGAGTTCTCGCCCCTCCATCAGTAGGCTTCCTAAACCTTCAGAGCCACAGAAGACAGCTAGGTGAGAACAGAAGAGAAATACACAGAAAAGATGGCTGGAGCTGCAGGTTTTCTTCTCAGAACCAGAAGAGAGTGAAGGTCTGCAAGAGTTTACATTGTAAAAGAACTACAGTCACTACAGCCATCAACCCACTCCTGTTTGGTAAAAGAGAAATGAATGTCTGGCATGGGATGGACTCCGAGCATCTGTATTTTGGTGGAGCAAATCTAAGTTGTCTGGATCAGAGAACCCTGGGAAACCTCTTCAATTACAGAAACTATGTAATATTTAATATAATCAAACAGTGTTATTTGCTCTCAATCAGATCTAACATTCATTTTCTTATAGATTTTTATTTATTTTATTTATTTACACTTCATTTTCATAGCAAATGCTTTGCAATAACCCTAACTATTCTGCAATAAAATTCATTCACATTTTCAGTTACCAATATATGTGATCAAGTAAAAAAGAATCAATCTAATATCTTAACTATAAAGGAGAAATATAGAATAAAATAATGCTTAATAAAATAATATATTTTTAATTCACAAAAGCCTGTGATAAAAGACATAAACAAGTAGTCAGAGGCTAGCACTTATGTGTAGAAATTTATGAATATGACAATTATAGACAAGATCTATACAGGCAAGTTTACTGATGACTCAGATCCCACAGACAACCTTACCTTTAAAACCTGTTATTTAAAATGATAATTAACTCTTGGTAAAATTTCAAGTAAGACAAAGTACAATCTTCCTTTGATTTACATGTTAGATATACTTCTGGAAATTTCAATAGATATTAAAAACTTGCTCTAAATACTTTGTGCTTATATGTAAAATGGACCTGATTCTTAGGATAAAGTTCATTTAAACAGAGTATCCATAATCCACATATAATGTGTGTGTATAGACCACAAACACACACAGATTATCCTTATTTATTTATTTATTTATCTATCTATCTATTATTTATTTATTTATTTATTTATTTATTTATATTTGGGTGTGGACATCTCAGACTCATACCATATAAATGGTTCAGCATGTCTCATCATTGCTATAATCCAAAGTGTATCCACAGATTTCCAAACCACAAATTGAGAATAATGGTTGAAAATCACTATTTTTGAACCTCTGAGATGCTTATTGGTTTGATGCATGTATTCAGATTGTCTACTGAAGACCTAGAGGGGAAAGCTTTGTTAGTTGCAATATATCCTTTCTCCCACAGTCTCACCAAATAACCTTTATATATCAATGTTTATGCTGCACCATATGAAATTTTTGGATAATTTTCAAATGTATATAGCAGATCTTGTTATAATTTATAAACTAACAAATTTAAAATTATTTCAGTATTTGTGGCAAATTTTTTGATTATATATTTTGTTAGCTCAGGAATAATAAAAAATATCTATTAAATGGGAAACCAAGAATATTTCTTAAGGCATAAAGAGGTGTTCAAAACAAAAATGTAGCTTTGAAGTGAAAGGAATAATTATGAAGGAAAAGTTGATTTATCATCAACAATATAATAAAGATAATGATATCAAGGTGAGGGCCAGGACAAAAGGTAAGGAATCATGTTATAATGGCCACAGTTTGTAGCTCATAAATGGAGGCCATGCAGTAGTCACTGACAAGTTAGTTAGGAGGTAGATCAGCAGTCAAAGTGCCCCAAAAGCTGTCAGAAATGTTATTGATTAGCCAATGATCAATTTTATCAATGTCAGGATTGTGGAGAGGGCAAATTGCCTTCTCTTTTTAAATGTCTCATTACCCTCACAACTTACAGATACACTTAAGCATTTTATAAACTACTTAACAATGCACCAATTTTAATAAAATCAGTATATTTGATATAAAATATATAAAGTTGTTTAGTTGGTTTTGCATCCCAAAAGTGATAAGATGATTAACAGATGCTTTACTTCCTGACTTGTTTTACTTAGTATTAAGCACTTTGTAGCAGGTACCTTTCTGCATTTAGCTTATTTCAGTTACAAATTATCCTGTCTTGCAAGTGTTATCATGTCCATTTACAAATAAAATCAGAGACTTAAGGAACTTGTGTCTTACCTGAGGTCACACTTAAGTATGCTAAGAATTACAGTGTTCTTAACACGAGATCAGAGTGGCTTGATTCAGGGCAGCCTCAAACAGTGAATGAGAAATTCCGAGGTGTCTCATCTATAAGAGAAATACTAAATAAATTAAAGCCTATCTTACAAGCTGATCAAGTCCGTGAGTAATTTAATTGCTAAGATTTTGTTTTAAAGGTCCTCTGTTTCTCTCTTCCACTTTTCAGGGATGCCCCAAAAGAAGGGAAAAAAATGCACAAAAGATGAACTATGTGCGTATTTCATAGCAGACATTTTTAGTGATGATTTTAGATCTAGGCTTTGCAATGAGAGCTAAAATAAATAATAATAAAAATAAAACAATAGAAGTTGTCAGAGTTGATGTCAATTAAATAATGTCAAACTCAATAAATGGAGAATTCTACATCAGTGAATGGTCATTTTTAAAGGTGATGGTCATTTCTGTAAATTGACAGCAGTTGAGTCAGCATGAAAATAAAATGAGCAGGGGTTGCCAGGTTTACTTTATAGACATGCTGAATGTTGAATTCTGCGAAAGTAATTTTTTAGACTTTATTTCTGTAGAAAACAGTTGATCCAATTTTTAGTCTTCTCAGCTTTCTAAATTGACAAATAGAAGCACTTCTACAGCCAGAATCATGCAGAAGAAATATTTATGCTCAGTACTGGAGTCTTTTAAAGATTTTTGGATGTTTGACTCAGAAAACAAATAGAGTTGTGAGAGGTTGGGTCAGAGTTAAGAAGGAAGTAATTTTTTTTTTCCAGAATCTTGTTCCAAGGCAATTACATTTGGACTTGAATATACGTGTCAAGAGTAGTGAGTTTTGGATTACTTCCTAATAGTCCTGAGTTTATGTTATTTTTGTGAATACTAGGCTTAGTCTAATGCCTACATCACATTCTTTCTGTTTCAATTTTAAAGTATTTTTTGTGAATGATTTTGAACTCTTCTTTTCCCCCAAAAGAATTTGTCTTAATATCTCAACCAGCTCACAAAAGTAGAATGTTATTTAATAACATTTTAATGTTATGTTTATTTTTATAATTTAGGGTATCATTAGTTTGGTTAGAATTGAGTAGAAAGGGCTGTTGGACCATTAGGATAAATGGTATGATTTTTGTCAACAATATAAATAGCATAATAGAATATACATTTTTCCAAATTTTATTTGGTCATCACTTCCGATTTAGCGTTTGAAAAGCAGGCCTATTATTTATTTTCCTGTTCTTCTTCATAATAGTCTCATCTGTATGAATGACATCACCCTATTTGAGGGCAAACTGTTAAGTCTTCTGTCTAATTTCTCTTGCCTTTTATTCAATCACTCCCCATGTCCTGTGGCCTTCTACCTTCACAACTCCCCAGACAGAGCGTGCTCTCCCTCCATTCCTGATTATACCACCTGAATTTAGACCTAAGGATAGCTTCACCAACCTTGCACATCACCCAAAGTTAATTTTCCCAGAACATGACACCTATTTGCTCAAGATACAATGTCTAATAATTTCCTATTGGATATACTCTAAAGGACTTAACCTGATATGTGATTCCCAGTCTAAATTTTTCTCCAATAATTTCAGACTTATCACCTCTTCCCCTTAGTTTCCCTTTAAGTTCATTACTTTTTCCTGAGGTGGAGTTCCAGCTGGGATGTCCATCAGAAATTGCTGAAGCAAGCATTCGATGCAGGGAGTTCCCAGGTCATTCTGTCTGCACTCTCCCGTGAAGTTAGACTCATCAATGCTAAGATCAGTTCCATCTCAGCGTTTTATAAGATCTTCAGAGGCTGAGATTTTTTTCACAAGATTTTCCAAGATCAAATCACACAAAATTTTAACAAGAATCTTACGAGAAGTTTTTCTTTCTTTCTTTTTTTTTTAGTTGATACAGATGATGTTTTGATTTCATGCCCATGAATGAATCACTTGGCTTTACCCTGCTTGGGATGGGGAAAGTATGATTTTTATCTGTATTCCCCATCAGGATATGGATAACTATGAAGCTCTGGCTGGGATAATTTGATGTGAGGCTTTTGGCTTCTTCAAGCTGCTAGGCAGCATGAGGCAGTGATGGCTCTAGCATGCTCTGTACTCCATTGCTTGTCTCTGTGTGTGTTTTCATCATTCACACAGCAGTGGGTGTATGAATGACTGCCTCAAGGACTTCCATGAGCGCTTATATTCTGTTGAGGTGAAAAATCTTCCTGGAAGTGAAAAATTTTACCTTCCCATGGCAAAGTAAAATGGAGTTAAAATTAATGTGTGCTTGTGTGTATGTGTCCATACCAAAATTCTAACAGAGAAAGCTAATCAAGCTTTCTGTGATTGACTAAATGTATGTACATAGCTGTCAGAGCATTATGTTTCAAGAATTATTTCTGACCGTGGATATGAAAATAGGTGAATCTAGGGATCCCTGAGTGGCGCAGCGGTTTGGCGCCTGCCTTTGGCCCAGGGCGCGATCCTGGAGACCCGGGATCGAATCCCACGTCGGGCTCCCGGTGCATGGAGCCTGCTTCTCCCTCTGCCTGTGTCTCTGCCTCTCTCTCTCTCTTTGTGTGACTATCATAAATAAAATAAAATAAAATAAAATAAATAAAATAAAATAAAATAAAAATAAAAATAAAATAAATTATAAAAAAAAATAGGTGAATCTAGAAATGCTGGCTCTTTGTTTTCAATCCCTTAAATTCTATAAAGTTCTAAAAGGCTCCTGATAAAGACTTTCTTATTTATTAATACTCCTTTATGAAATCTAAGTTGGTTTTCATTTTTTTCTATAGTTTGCCAGAAATTAGTTTAATAACTTAATCATTGCTCTAGCTTGATATTTATTTCATCCTTCTTCCCTGAGATATGCAAATATATGTCTCTTTCCTAATATCTTTTCTTCATTCTCTAGTCTGAAAGCTGATGCAGAGAAGTCATTAAAATTGATAGCAATATCCACCACTTCGGTGAATAAATTACACTTCCATTTCATGGAGGTCCCATTATCTCCAGCCCTGACCCCTTCTTCCTTCTCTACTTGAAAGGATCCTGATTTATCTGAAACTCTTGCACAATCTCCCTTTCATTTTCTCCCCTTAATTTTCTTATCATATTTTTTACACTTTTAACTTCATTCAGTCACCTCAGTGCTTCTCTCCAGCTCATGTTTTATCCTGTACATTTTCTTCTTTCTTGGCTTTGATTAGTTTTTGGACTCTCCTTCTTTGCCACATTGACTTTTTATTCTAACTAAAACCATATTTATTTCTAAGTGATATGCATAGCCCGTGAACACACTTTAATTCACCCTCAGCATATTTCATTTGCTTTCTTAAAGTCCTTTAACTTTCCCCCTTTCTTTTTCATTTGGTTAGCATATATGTCTCTACTCAAAATTTACTTTTCTTTCTATTAAAATCATACTTTTGCCTTTTTTGTATTCCTTTGGTTGCTCTGTTGGCCTAACCCAAATCCAACTTTATTACTCTGATTTCACTGTTATATACTTTTTTTTATCTGTAATAATATCTCCTATTACTTAAACTACTTTTGGAATTACAAAGAAAGCACACTTCCTTGGCCTTTGAAAAATGTGAGAAAGTATTGTAAGCAGAAAAGTGGTAAATGCAGGAAACACTGTGTTGGTAGAATCTTTGTTGAAACTTTCAGCTTTGAACTTCATACACAGAAAACCATTAAATGCTGGGATAATAGAACCAGTTTCATTGTATCCCCTTTGTTTGGCTATCTCTGTGCTTTATCAGTCCCCATAGAATATAGGACTGGAGGGGGTCTCCAGAGGTCATTTAATCTATTGCTCTATGGCCTAAAGGTTCTAAGGCCTCATAAGCTCTACAAGATACCTTTTCACTTTAGTTCTTACGAGTTTAAATGGTATTTGGAATTCTTGGTAAATATTTGGGAAGGCCACAAATGTCATAAGGAAGAAAGAACTTGTATAGACAGAAATTATAGAAATGTCACCTACTATAAATTTTGAACACGAGGTTGTTAGAATAATCAAAGCATTTAGCAATTAAAAAGTATAGGTCTCTGTCTTACTGCAGAGTTTTGATACAAAGCAAGGCAATAGATTTTAGTGGTTTGGCCTCAAGTTTCATAGGGATGAATATTCTCTGAACTAATAAAAATATAGACTTTTATGTCATATGGGCAAAAAATGAGTCAAATGTATTGAGAATAATGAGTCTACCTACATTCTATATAACATTGCTATCCATTTCAGAAATGATGACTTATTCTTTCCATCAGATTAGTATTCTGAGAAGAAACAGGAACTATAGTGGAAGTTCTTGCAAGAATGCAAATACAAGGTCATTATAGATTCAACTAAACAATGATAATTTAAAAATGAGTCATTCTGATACTAACAGTACTTGTGACTCAGTCTCTGATTCATATTATTAAAATGCCATAAGTCTCCAAAACCAAATTTTCAACTGATATTTCAAGAGGTAGGGTGGGGGCAGATTGAATAGAGCATCTAATTGTTTTTATGGATGAAATAGTTGCTAAGTTTAGATCTCTACATATTCAATAGTTTCAATTTTAGGATGACTTAGTCAGTTGTTAGTGACTCATTGACAGAAGTAACAGCAAAAGAATAAATTAAAACTAGACCAAACAACAATGACCATTACTTTTAACCAAAATGTCAAAATAAGCCTTGTATTACTCATTTTATATATTTAGATAATATAAACTCTATAGAATTTTTTAAAAAGTAATAATCACTTCGAGAGTTATTAAGAATTTCGGGAGTAAAAAAAAGGATTTCAGGAGTAGTATGAAAGTGATTTGGAATGAATGAATGCACATCAATATAAATATTGAACATTTACTGTGATAGATGTGTTCATTTTGGTGGTAACCAAATTTTTGAAATTCAAGGGAAATCCATAAACATCCAGTAGCTGTGAGTGATTAACAAACAGAAGTGAACAAAAACTGGAGAAAACATTAAATCCTCACATGGAGACAATACTACAACATTTTTATATAGAAACAAAATGTAGTCATTCAAAATATGTTTGATATCCATGTTCACATTCTTTTGGCTTTATGAAAGCTTCTGATATAGGTCTTGAAGATGCTATTTTAAGATGAGCATGATTGTAACAAAGTATTTCATTTATCACAGGAGAGTTTCGAATTAAAGAATAATCCAACTGGGCAGCCCGGGTGGCTCAGTGGTTTAGCACCACCTTCAGCCCAGTGTCTGATCCTGTAGACTCGGGATAGAGTCCCACATCAGGCTCCCTGCATGGAGCCTGCTTCTCCCTCTGCCTGTGTCTCTGCCTCTCTCTCTCTGTGTTTCTCATGAATAAATAAATAAAATATTAAAAAAAGAATAATCCAACCTATGAAGAAAATAGGTGAAAACTTCCAAGGCAATTTGGGTAATATCTAAGTTACACTAAATAAAAATAACTATAAACAACCCCCCCAAATACGTTTTCAGCACTAATATTTATAGATATTAAAGTTAACAATACAGAAAATTGATATCTGGCATGATAATTAGCATATGCTAACTTTGGTATCAAGCTTCATGTTCATAACAACATAGTTTTGGGATCATCCAAAAAAATTCCATTTATTTTACTTCATTAACAGTAGTTTAGAAGAGACCCTGTCACATATTCATTACCTAACAGGGGTAATCTTGCTTAAATTCTTGGACTCATTGTTTGTCTGTACAGTCAGATAAGGATGTTTAGCTTGAAGAATTGTCATAAGAATCAACTGGAATAATGCTTATATATAAATTATGTAGAACAGTAGCTGGCACATATTAGATGTACAATAAATTATAGGTCTTCACTGCCTAGTCATTATCATTTATGTCCTAAACAACTGTAATCGTTTCCTTGCCAGGCAATGTTCTTGAATGTTCTCAATACCATTCTACATGCAATTTTCAAATTAATATTTCCCAAACAACATGTCAGTTGCATCGTGTCCCTGGTCCAAATTGTCTTCTCATTAAATTAAATTTTAACAACTTAGCCCCAACCTCATTTTTCCCCATGCTGTTATACTGCTCCACTTTTTTAGCCTAATGTTTCCACGTATTCCCCATGGAACAACCAAATTGCATTGTTATCCTAGCACATATTTGATACTTCCTCACCTCTATCCTTTACTTATACTATTCACTTGAGAGTGCAAGGTGGCATCATGGAATGTGTGCTGTCATTTGCCTTTTTTTGCTCTCAATTCAATTTCCTACCCTTTCCCTCTTTCACACTGCATCACAAGGAACTACATTTCCCAGATAGCCTGAGCAACTCATTTCTGAGTAAAACTAACCACTGAGAGGCGATGCAGGAAAACTGGAAGGTGAAAGGAAAGAAGAAGTAAGAGTATTTCTCTATCTTTTTTTCTTTCTGTTCCTATACCAATTCTGGCGTTTCCTTCATGTTCCCTGATTTAGCAAGTGAACCCCTTTGCTCTATGATCTTTGATTCTTCTGCAGGCTATGTATGTTAGGCTCCAGATAAACTATCTGTTTCCCTCCAACCTTAGGATGGAGTTACCTTTCAGAGAGAGGTTTTCTCAGGAATAGCTGTTATGAATTGTTTGTTTCATGCCTGAGGTCTTCCATCACCTGCATATCCACTTTCCTGTTTTAAGTTCTCTTAGGTTGAAGAATTTAGAGTAGTTTCTTTTCCTTATGGGACCATGATTGCTACAAAGTTTCATAGATTTGTACATAAGTACTGACTTTGTGATGCTAAGGAAGCTAATTCTTTGAGTCTCATCTTTTTTTCACCAATAACCTAATAGTGTTTTGTGGGGATTAAATAAAAAGCATGTGTGAAAACACAGAGATAGTATTAATACTTGGGTTTTCACCCCTCATTTTCTATGCTCTGAATGCTTTAAACACATATAGGCTGGAATTAATTATTTGAATGTAAGGGAATAAAGAAAAAGCTTTGATAATATTTATCCTTCAGAAGCATCTTATTATTTATATCTTTTATGCTCTGAAATTGTGTCTTATTATTAATTAGAATCTGAAGATGTTTTAGTAGTAAGCAGTATTAGATTTAATGGATCTTAAATAACCATCTTATAATAAATGTCATTTTCTAGGTAAATACAGAAGGTTCTATACCAAGAAAATATTATGTCACTCAGAGGATGTTTGCCAGGTGAATATGGGTGAACAAAGGGCGAAACAATTCCATAAGTCCAGAGGGAGACAAGTAACAGGAGGAGTAAGGGATTTATTGGGTAAACATTAAGGTCAGGGAATTAGAATGAGGAATAAGATGGAACTTTCCAATTACTGAGGATTTTCTGTTTCTGCCCTTAATCCGAACAAAGAACTAAAACATTCTGGGACTGTTTCCCACCAATGAAAGCCACCCAATTTGGTGGCTTTCATCAGAGACATTCTCTCCTCTCCTATAATGGAGCCCTTCTGTGTCTCATGATTATTCTGAGGACATCTCTTCAGACCCCTAACTATTTTTCTACTATTTCTCCCAGAACCATCTAGTCTAGTCTAGTGTTGCTTGTGGCCATTCATTTATATTCCCAGTCATCCTGGGAAGAGTACTTACCAACACATACTTTGTCTCCTGCATTTTAGGTGTAACGATTCTGTAAGCTCTGACTGTAGGAAATATCCAATTCTAGGATGATGTCTGCAAAAGAGAACAAAGGTTGTATCTAGGTCCCCCAGATAAATAAACTTCTGCTTTAAGAATCTGGGATCTAGATAACTTCATCTAAGCATTTACTTGCTGGGTTGGAAAGGATAAATATAAACTCTTTTTAAAACTAGAGCACTTGGACCCTACCATAAACCATTGTATGTGTCTGGGACAAATTTTGGTTAGATATAAGAAGAACTTAACTCAATGCTTTTTCAGGATGTTGGTATAGGAGTAACACAATATCCCCAAAGACTTTTCCATCTGTGAATTAAATGTAGTGGTCAAAATAGGATGAGAGCGGCAATAAGCAAAAGTTCTTTTAATTTGTTGTGACTTGTCAGCTATATACCTCAAGAGAAATTTTGTTTCCTGCAAGCCAAGGACTCACTGGCCCCATTACCGCCAACTTTTAGGCACCTATCCTACAGAACATTCTGGGACATTGAACAAAAATATATTAAATATTTGATTGAAGCAATACAAGTTATTTTCTGAGATGATCTGAAATAATGTCTGCCAAACATATTCTTGCCTATCTCAATATAGAGGTAGCTAGGCAATTTAAAACATACTCATTGCTCCTGAAAATATATACTATTTGGGGTTTTTACTCTAATTACCTTGCTATTAACACTGTAGTAGAAGTTAACTCAGATTCTTGATTTAAAATTGAACCAGTTGACTTTATTTTTTTAAAGATTTATTCATTTATTCATGAGAGACACACAGAGAGAGATAGAAAGGGAGAGAGAGAGAGAGAGAGAGAGAGAGAGAGGCAGAGACACAAGCAGAGGGAGAAGCAGGCTCCATGCAGAGATCCTGATGCAGGACTCGATCCTGGGACCCCAGGATCACACCCCAGGCCGAAGGCAGGCACCAAACCACTGAGCCACCTAGGGATCCCCCAAACCAGGTTACTTTAAACCATAGCAATATTTTTTCTTTAATATCTTTACTTGATTTGTTGTGTTCCTAATGGGAACATTAGTAGTAGTAAAGTATAAAAGTATTAGCCACCAGGATCAACGCATGTGATGAACTATGTATGATATGACCCAGGATTAAGTAAGTGCTAAAAGAGAGATTCTGTAAAGGAGAGCAGACAGGACAATTACTTCTGATTAAAGTATTAGGGAAAATGTAATGGAAATCACATTTAAGTCAAGAATTTAAACATTGAGAGTGTTTAGCTAGGTTGAGAAAACAATGCAAATAAAGTCACAGAAGCTGGAGAGTGGAGAGGATATTTGGAGCACCATTTGATGTGTGTTGGAATTTATAATTCTAGCCAGAATGAATGGAGAAATAAGCTTAGGAAGATTAATTTGAGACATAAATCATAGGATTTGGATCTTGAGACTACAGGGCTTTATTATTTTAATAAAGAGATACCTAGGGCACCTGGGTGACTCAGTGGTTGAGCATCTGCCTTCTGCTTAGGTCGTGATCCCGGGGTCCTGGAATTGAGTCCCGCATCAGGTTCCATGCAGGATGCCTGATTCTACCTCTGCCTATGTCTCTGCCTCTCTCTCCACGTCTCTCATAAATAAATAAATAAAATCTTTAAAAAAGAGAGAAGGAGAAAGATACTTTTTCAAGATGTTGAATAGGTATACAATGCTATTCAACCTCTAGTTTGGAAAGGGAAATGTATGAATATTTTGGAAGGTGCATTGCTGAGGAGAGTAGGAACAGACCAGACAAGAGATGTTGAGTGCTTGGACTAAGTTCAATAGTAGTGGGAATGTAAAGTATGAGTAAACAAGAAAAACATCATAGTAGTTGAATCAAAAGAACTAATAACTAATTGGAGTAGTGAGGGTCCCAACTGGACAGAGAAAAATCATTTCAAGGTTTCAGAAAGTCATAACTGAAAAATGATTGCAATATGAATAGGCATGTAGAACGCAGTAAGTAGAATAGAACATCAAAGAGAGCAAGTAGTTTAAGATATTAAATTGGAAAAATCTGGGAGTACTTGTATATATAAAGTTTTTGTGAGCCTGCAGCTCAGGAGACCGGCTGAAATTGTGGCTGTCTTGCAAATACAGTGATTCGTAGGTTTTTGTTCTCAGTCCTTTCTATCTGACACAAAAAGGATTCCCAGTCATGCCCATAGGAGTGATCCTTCAGTAAGCTTCTCCTGAGTCTCAGACCCAAATGTTTAATTACCTGTTTGTTGCTCCTATCCAGACATTTAAAAAAGATATGTCAAACCCTGCATGTCCAGAACTGATATCATTCCCATTCTCCTGTCAAACCTGCTCTAACTCCTATAGGAATGGCCATGCCAGTGAATGTCATTCCTATCAATCCAGGCATCAGCAACTTCAACTATAGCAACATGAAACAAAACAGATATATAAGCTTTTGAGACATCCTGGACTCTTCTGCATCCTGGTATCACTAGTATAGGCCCTCATTCTTTCCTTCCAGGATTATTGAAACAAATTTCTATCAGAAGCCCTTCCCTCTAGACAATCTGTCAGATTCACTTTTCCTACAACTTACCTGATCTAGTTGATGGTACAATATGATTACTCCACACTTACTACATTGCAGTCTACTTATGCACCTATTACTCTCTCCATTCATTAAATTCTATGGAAGAAATGTCAACTCTGTTGTTGTTCATGATTACTTTCTGGAGTAGTATTCCTTAAGGGCTTTTAAATGAATTAAATATTCATGTTTAGGAATAGTAAATATTAAATGGGAGTGGAGAATGTCCAGACTTAGAATAAGGAAAAAGACAGTCAAGGATAAAACTTTGAGGAGATAAAAGAGACAAAGAAAATGAAACTGTAGGACACCTGGGTGGCTCAGTGGTTGAGTGTCTGCCTTTGGCTTAGGTCGTGATCCCAGGGTCCTGGAATCAAGTCCAGCAGACTGCTTCTCTTTCTGCCTGTATCTCTGCCTCTCTCTGTGTGTCTTTCATAAATAAATAAAATGTTTAAAAAAAGAAAGAAAATGAAACTGTAGAGGGTATTAAGAAATGTGTAGTCATATGAAAATCAAAAGAAAGTAGTATTTAAGGGAAGAATGTTTTAAGAAGTAAGGCTTATTTACTTAATTCGCCTCCGCAAGCAAATTATTATCACTCTCTTCGACACTGCTTCTTCTTTCCATTTCTCAGCCTGAAGTGTTTTCTTCCCTTCTCTCTAAAAGTGGCATACTTCCTGCTGTTGTCCACAGCTCCATCCCATGCCAACTTCTCCTCCCACTCTGTATGATCTCTATGGGAACCTACTTGCAATTCATATTAGGATATAAATTATCATTTGTAGTACAGTGACTCCCAATCTGTATTTCCAGACCTCATTGGTTACTGTGCTCCAATTCTGTCATCCCCCTTCTACCAGCATTATACCGTGTCCATATTCCTAAAGGGAAAACAGCCTTTCTCCCAGTTGTGTTCATCTCATTTCTACCATATTCTATAGATCTTGTTAAATGTAATTATTATTTATATTTCACAAGTTTGGAATGTGCTTTCCTTAACTCCTTCCTTTCTTACACCCCATGTCAGTCACCAAACTTCATCAACTTGACCTCCTAAATGTCTTGCATTTTCTCCTTTACCATCTCTACTTCTGTTTTCATTCAGTTCTTCACCATATGTTGGGTAGATTATTGTTGAGGCCTCAGAAGATGTGTTCCCCACAGTCTCTCCTAACCCAAAGTACCCTTCATATGACTGTCAGATGTCTAAAGTATAATGTTGAACAAACTAATCTGTTTGAAAAAAAGCAAAAAATAAAAACTTAACTCTTTAATGATCAGAGAAAAATTTCCAAACTTACTAATATCTTATATTCATGGACTGTTCAGATATGATGGCAACTATATTTTTAGTATCATCTCCCTAAATGCTTTTTCCACATCACAAAAATAAGTAGAAAAATTCTCATTTTCTTTCTTTCTTTTTTTTTTTTTTTAACTCTATATGCCTTGTTACATTTCTATGCCTTTCTAGAATCTATATTCTTATCATGGAATTTTTTCTCCTGCCCACTAATAGTTACTTTTTGGAGAATATCTGCTTATCCTTAAGGAATTGTTTAAGTGTCACCCCTTTTAAGGAAATCTTTTCAGATTTAAAGTGTTAAATCCAACTTTTCAAAGATGAAAGCCACTGGGCTACAGTTATAAGCTATGCATTCTTACAAATTTATATCTGTGACAACCATTTCAATTGTGATGCTAATAAAAGTTGTCTGTTCAAAAGAAAATTACCTCTAGTTACTTTTCCTGTGCTCTGAATTATCTCATTGGCATAGTGTTCACCTTTAATTTTATTACTTTTTCAATGAGTGTTTGCTTTTGTTTCACTGCTGATATTGAATGAAAACCTAGAGCTCTGGAAAATGCAAATACATGCATTTGTGCCATAATGCATTGCTTAGAGCTAATTTGTATCAGATGCCCAGCCATTAGATAAGGAGGCATTTCTTGACTGGAAAGAAAACTATGAAATTGTTATCAAGAAATTGATCCCATTTTTTTTCTTTATTTTGTCTTGCTAAGAAAATAAAAGACATAAGCTTTACCTTCTATCAGTCCTATACTGATATACACACCCCCCAGAGAGCTACAAGGCATATTTAACAACAAACAAATAATCAAGAAGCACATGATGCAGAGATGAACCCAGTCTACAGATGACCGTCTCTGCCAAAATGCCATCTGAACCATGATGTTCCAAATTTTGGCCTAAGTAACCAGAATGAAAGAGAGCTGTGTGATGCAGAGGGAGAACCAAATGAAATCCTATCATGCTAAGCATTACAATTGTAACGTCAGGTTGAATAAGAAGAAATGGAAAGCTATTCATTGAAGCTGCCTCCACATGGGACAAATGATTCTTATGCTTGAAGTAGATTTAACTGTCCCCAAACAGCAATCTCAGTCTCGCACAGGAAATGAAAATAAAAGCAAGCAAGCAGCCGGTCAGAAACAGTCACCACCTTCTGGGTACAGCCACTTGAGAACTAGTAGAATGTGTAGCACTGTAGGATCCACGCAATTATAAAAACATCTGAACAGGAATACTTGAAAATGGTCTTTAACTCTACTGGGATGTTGAAATGACTTTTTTGAACTTTTCTCATTTTTCTCAGGTTTCTTTTTCCTGACTCTCCAAGGTAAATTATGACTTAAATGTTTCGTGCTAGGCTTTCTGTGTTGGATTTGGGGGCTTATCATAATTTTATTTCATATATGTTGAGAGGTTTTAATAAATTGTGTCAACCAGAAAAACAGTGGGAATCATTGTTTCAGATGTGAAGTGACAGCCTGCAGGCCTAAGCTGTTATTACTTTAAATTCCATTGAATTCTAAATTTCAGCACTTTTTTTTTTTTTTAATTTAGCTGGTCATACTTCATATATGTTTGCTAATTACAGAATTTAATTCTGGATGACCAAGCATTATCTCACAATTAAAACCATGTTGTAAATGGGGAAGCCAGTGGGGTTGGAATCAGATTGAGTCTTTTTATTAATTATGTTTGTCTGTTATAGTGCCTGCAGCTCAATATACCACAGACTAGGATAACTTGTAAACAACAGGAATTCATTTCTCATATTTCTGGAGGCTGGAAGTGCTAGATCTGGATGCTAGCAGGGTTTGGTGACTCTTCTGGGTTACAGACCTCTCATTCTATCCTCCCATGTTAGAAGGGGCAAGAGAGCTCTCTTGGGCCTCTTTTACAAGGGTATTAATCTTATTCAAGAGAGACCAACTCTCAACAGAGACCAATCAGGCCTCAGTGGCTCCACCTCCAAATAACATCACATTGGGCATTGGGATTTCAACTTATGAATTGGAGGAGACTCAAGCATTTAAACCATAGCTCTTTGGTGTGTGTGTGTGTGTGTGTGTGTGCGCACGCATAGTTTTAATTGGATCTGCCACTTACTAGCTATGATGACATGGTTTGGTCCAGGGAGTCTCCTTTTTGAATTTTCAAGATGTTTATATATTAGCAATAAACCCTGGCACACTCATATCACAGATTTATTGTGAAAATCGTAAGAGATCAGGTGTTAGGTCAGTTTGTAAATTCTAAACTAATACACAATGAAATCCTTTGCTATTTAAATGACTGCATTGTTAAAGAACATTAAACTAGGGGTCATGTGATTAAAATTCTAATTTCTATTCTACCACTTGTTTGCTTTGTGACCGTAGGTGAGTCAATTAACTTTTCTGAGCCTCTGTAAAAAAGAAACTGGCTTTACTGGTTCATGATCATTTTGAAGACATCTACTTGCTTCAATTTTCCTTTTATAATTTTTGACTAATAGTTATAAAAACAAAACAATCACTGAACATAGAATTCAATATTAGTGAGATTATCAAGAAGTCAAGATTATAATTAACAAAGGCCATACATGATCCAGCTATGGATCATAGGAATTTGATATCTTGATGGAGAGTTTGCTTTTGTTACTCTCCTTTGTGCACAGTTCTTGCAGTCTAAGATATTTTCACATATTAGAAATGATTCAAACATGGCCCCTTATATTTCCTAGAGCTGAGGTGACATATTAGAAATTAGCGACAAAATTTAGAATTGTGATTTGGGTCAGAGAGCAGAAGAGCTATAACAGTAATAGAACAATAGTAATTAATACCTAATTAATTACTAGATGGTTTTTGTGACTGTGTGCTGTCATCTTCACAATATCCCTAGGAGATAAGCAGTATTATTATTTTTATTATTCATATTTTACATATGAATTTTTCAGATGGAGAAACTGAGGAACTGAGAGGTTTATTCCTCTTAAGTGGAGACAAATCTAGATATGAGCCAAGGCAGTTTGGACTCCACAAAACCACTGTGCTGTTCTAGCTGAGAACCATGATCTAAACAGTTAAGCCAACCTGAAAATATATACTAGTCTTATTAGTTTTTACCTAAAATGGTAATATTAATAACTTGCTCTAGCAATTTTACAAGTGGATTTTCAAACATTCCAGGGGTACTTAAATGAGAACATTCAGGTTATTATACTCATTCCTCTATGTTATAGTGTCTTAGTTTAGGCTACTATAACAAAATAACATAAACTGGGTTGTTTATCACCAAGAAAAATTTATTTCTCACAATTCTAGAGACTGAGAAATCAAAGATCAAGGAATCAGTCAATTCTGTGCCTGGTTAAAGAGGGCTATCTTGTTTCTGTGTCCTCACATGACAGAGAGAGCAAGCTAGCTATCTGTCTGGTCTCCTCTTAAAAGGGGACTAATTCCATTGAAGAGGGCTCCACTTTCTGACTTAATCATATCTGCAAAACTCCACCTCCACATACTGTCCCATTGGAGATTAGATCTCAACATATAAATTTGGGGGAATAAAACATTCAGTCCACAACAGATGATTTGATGTAGACATGGACTTTCTTATATTCCAAGCAAGTCTTATATTCCAAGCAATGTACATCATCTGTACATCCACAAATACATATATACGATTAAAATTAGAACAAAACAAAACAAATATACAATATATTGTTTTTAATAACAGGTCTTTCTGTGCAAAGTTCTTGTAGGTAATTTTTCTTAAGAACAAAAATGATCTCATAAGAAGAAATCCTCTCCCTCATATTTATTTCAAAAACTTTCCTTATACAAAATTTGTAGGCAATTTTCAGCTAATCTAAATTTTGGAATGGAAACCCTGTGTTTCTTTTGGTATGAGGCTCTTATATTTTTGGATCTCTAGTTCAGTAGTAGTATAGACAGTCTATCAATTAGTGGATGTGTATGGGACCCTCAAAAATTATTCCACTACACTTGTACTTTTACAACCACTCAGCAGTTTTTAATTAATAGTTGTTGATCTGCTAGCAATTTTTCTACTTTTTCCAAGCTTTCTTCACTTTCTACAACTACTTGACCCTCAGCTGATTTACTTATTTCCCTTATTGAGAAAATTGAAGTTATTTGACACCTGATCCTATTAATTTCTCACAACTCAAAATCTAAAACTGGCATGCCTTTTCCAGTGTTTACTCTCAGTGGACCAAGCCCACCCATTCACATTTTATTGAAGATGTTTTTAGCAACTTTTATTGGTGTGAGGTAAAGTTTGGGCCCATTATCAAAACCCAGTGAGGAAGGTGATTATTTCCAGATTTTACATATGAAAGGATTGAGATTGAGAGTAGCTAAGAAACTTCCTCAAATCATAAGTAAATCAGAGGTAGAGCTAGGATTAAAAACTAAGGTTCTTCTTTCTCATTTTGAAGACTATAACTCTTTTTCTTCAGACTGCCAATTAACTCAGACTTGTTTCAGTTTTTTACTCTCTTTGCTATACTTCTTTTTACAATTCTTAGAGCATGGTTAGATCTTTTATAGACTAAAAGGATGCTTCTTGCAATTCATTTAATTCTTCACGTCATTAATTTATCTCTTTACTTCCCTCAATCATCAACAGTTTTGAAAGAGTAATTTGTACCTTCTTTCTACCTACAAATAACATTTGCAAACTGGTTTTAGCTCAAATGTTATATAAAGCAAATCTTCAAAAGTTATATCACACAATGATGACACAACTTTCAAATCCTTGACATCTTGTTAGCACTTTGACGTGCTTGATCTTGATCTTGCACTCATTGACTTGATTCCATCTCCTTTAGATTTCAAAGCATTTCAGAATGCAAACTACTACCTCTGCATCCACCCTCCACAGTATTCCTTGACTAATTCTCTTTATCATCCACCCAGCCTCAGTGTAGGCATTCCCTGTGTTTCTGTCATCTGCTCAGAGCTCCATATGCTCTTTTCCCTTTGCCTGGCTAACTTCAATCTTCAAGTCTCAGATTCAGATGTCCTTCTTCAGCGTAGCAGAATACCCAGGGATGGGGAATTTTGAACTTTAATATTTAAAGGAAACATTTCTTAGTTGAATAGGGTAATGAGTTCATTGCCTAATTATATAACCAACAGTAGAATATTTTTTTGGCTGAACCTTCCAGCACTTTGGTCATGTTATGAAGGGGGAAAGCTATATGTCTATATGAGTAGATGCAAATAGTTGTAACAGGGATTCAGGACAACGTTGTCAAGCAGGTATAATACTGGGGTTGATAGAAATCTCTGTATGTATCTGCGTGTTTGTGTATCTTGTGATAAATTCTACTTTATATATCTAGGATAAGTGGCGATTCACTTTTATTACTTAGTTTTAACTAAGTAACCCCACAAAATGAACAAAGAAATCCTGCAAAAAATATGGACTGAAAATTATTTTGATACCATAAGTAGAATCAGACCAGAGGTAAGTGGTAGTGCTGATACTTTTTTCTTTAGTCAGAAATGCTTATCAATTACACAAGAGCTAAGCACTGATGATCCAAAAAGTTCTGACAATTTTTCTGAAAGGATATTCAAAATTAACAGAGCCCCTTTGAATATACATTTATACTTTTTTAGTAAGGAAGTTCACTGTATTTATTCCATGCTGCCAGTAAGATTAGAAAAAAACATTGTATATTTTAACTTTATTTTAAATAATTTCAAATTTACATGAGGTTTGTAAGTATAGCACAAAGAATCCCACTTAACTTTGACCCAAATTTGTCAGTTTTTACCATTTTATGACATGTGCTTTATCATTTCGCTCTCTTTCTCTCTCTCTATATATATATGTGTATATATATATGTATACACATATATATATATATATAAATTATTTTGAGAGTTAGTTACAGACCTTATGCATCTTTACCTCTAAATGTACTTCCTAAGAACAAGGATAATCTCTCAAATAACCAGAGTGCAACAATCAAATTCAGGAATTGTAAATATCAGTAAATAAACATGTAACTACCCAAGTACAAATTCTTTTTTTTTTTTTTTAAGATTTTATTTATTTATTTGAGAGAGAGTGCAAGCAGGGGAGCAGCAGATAGAGGGAGAAGGAGAAGCAGACTCTCTGCTGAGCAGGGAGCCCAAAGCAGAGCTCCATCCCTGGATCCTAGTATTATGACCTGAGCCAAGGAGGATGCTTAACTGGACTGAGCCACAAACTTAAATAACTTGAAATACTTCAACGTTGCTTTTTTCTAAACACTAAAACTTAATGACTGGGGTTGGGTAAAGAAAAGATTCTACTCAAAGAGTTCATTACTTGCAATTTCTCAAGATGCAGACTTGCAATATTCCCACCATGTCTGCTTCCTTGTTACTATCTTAGTCTAGTGATAGATACAATTAAGGGCAGTACTTTAGGAATAAGGACCATAGACCATGACCGGAAGAACTTTTTATGGCTCTGGAATCACATTTAAAATGACTTTGTACTTTAATACTGACCCTGGAAAGGCTTGTTGCTTTTTATAAGCTCCCATGGACAGGTTATTTTATTCTAGCTTTGCTCTGTACTCTACTTAGCTCTAACCCCCTTTCAAAAGAAGTGGTTCTATCCTTCATGGGTTTATATACATATATTACACAATAATTATTGATTGTTAGTAAATGTTGCCCAAATCATAGCACGATGCTTTGTATCCTAGCAATGGCTAAAGCCCTTATTAAAAGTTTTCATCTTGGGGACTCCTGGGTGGCTCAGCCGTTAAGTATCTCCCTTTGGCTCAGGGCATGATCCTGGGGCTCAGGCCCCCAAGGAGTCCTGCATCTGGCTCCTTGCAGGGGAGACTGCTTTTCCCTTTGTCTGTGTCTCTGCCTCTCTCCGTGTCTCTCATGAATAAATAAATAAAATCCTTTAAAAAAAATAAGAGTTTTCATCTTGTAGCTTTTACTAAAATGTTCAGACGCTTTCATCTTGCTTTCTACATTATAAAACAACAGTGACAACAGGTTGTAGAAAATGTGGAGTGGAATATTTCACTTCATTAAAATATAAAGCAAACACAACACCAAGTCAAAATCTATGGAAGATATGAAATATGTAGCATGCTAGGACTTGGACATACAATATAAACAAGACTTAGCAGACTCTTTTCTAATGAAATGAATGTTTTCGTGAAATAGTAGTTAGGAAAAAAATATTTTGGAGGAACAAATTCTTTTTTAAATTACCACAAAAAGAATTCCTAGGAATAATGTAACAAGAACTATTCAGTGCGTATATAGGGAAACTTTTGCAATTCTATAGAGGAATTTAAAGAAATGTGGCAATAAATAGAAAAGGCATATATTTACTTGAAAAATAGACCTATGTATTGAAAAACTTTAACTTTCTCCACATAAGTGAAATACCATCCAATAAAAATATATGTGTACATATACCTATGTGTGTGTGTTTGTGTTTGTGTCTATGTGTGTATATGTCTATAGAAAATGAAGTAAATAGAAATATGGAAATTCTAAAAGAGAGAATTGAGGGATTGAAGGAAGTAGCTCTATCAAATATTTAAAATGTTTAAAATTTATTGTAATTAAAACATTGTGGTCCTGATATATAACTAAGAAGACAGATCAATGAACAAAATAGAAAGTCCAGAAATAGAATGCCATGAATGAGCAACTTAATATATCTAATCCTCTTCAGAAAGCCTAATTCTTTATAAGAAAATAGAACATACAGAAAAGTGTTAAGATAAAAAGCCTATTACCATTTTTTTCCATGAGAAAATGTAATTTGTTCCCTGCCATATAAAATCACATTACTTTTTAATATTTTACATATATTATAAATTATAGATTACATAAATAAGCTAAATAGAAATTAAACTGAATAAAAATTAATAGTTGTTTAAAATTTTAAATAAGTTTCATTTATTTTTTATTTTTTTAAGTTTTTTTTAAGTTACATTTATTTAAATGAAATTATAGTTAATTCGTGTGAGGAAATAGACAAAATTGCAGGGATGGAGTACCTTTTGCCCCTTAAGCAAAATCTATTCATAAGATTTATTTTCTCTAGCTATGTAAGACAGAGGAAAAAATACGCTCAAGCTTTTTTTTTTTCACACAATATCATTAATTCTTTTCATTCAAAGTAAAATGTAAAAAAGACAATATTTGTAGAAATTGACAAACTGACTCAAAACTATATGGAAATGCAAAAAAGCCAAAACATTTTGCATTTTGCAAAAAAGAAGCAAAACAAAGATAGAAGACTCTCATTACTAGGTACTGGAGCTTACTGTAAAGGTATAGTAAGGACAGACATATTGACCAGTGGAACAGAAATTGGGTCACGCTTATATAGTCAAGTGATTTTTTGACAACTATGCCAAGGTAATTCAATGGGGAAAGACTAGGGTTGTTTGTTTGTTTGTTTGTTTTTCTAAGAAATGGTTAGCTATGTAAAGAAATGATTCCCTAACCTTACCTCACAAAAATTAATTCGAGTGAATCTTAAAGGGCTTACATATAAATTACAAAGAAAAAATTATGAAAGCAGGAATACCTGGGTGGCTCAGTGGTTAAGCGTCTGCCTTTTGCTCAGGGCTTGATCCTGAAGTCCAGGATCAAGTCCCACATCAGGTTCCTTGCAGGGAGCCTGCTTCTCCCTCTGACTGTGTCTCTGCCCCGCTGTGTCTCTCATGAACATATAAATAGAAACATTAAAAAAAAAGAAAAAATTATGAAAACATAAAGTATTTCTACCTGGATGATAAAAACACAATATGTTAACATTCAGCTACAGTAGTACTGGGAAAAAAATGTATGACTTTACCTCCATTACTGAAGAAGAAATGTGTAAAATCCACAGCTTAAGTTTCTACACTAAGAAGTTGGGAAAAGAAAAGCAAATTAAACCCACAGTTTTTTAGGAAAAAAAGAAAGTAATAAAAATAGTAGAAATATACAATTCTAAAGATCTAAAGATCCATCAAATAAAGAGGGATTAACGTATTGCAGTTTATTCCAATAATAATATACTGATGAAAAAATACTACACAAAAGACTGGAAATACTTCAAAAATATATTAAACAAAAGAAATCAGACACACAAGTACTTCATGATTTTATTTATGTGGAGTCCAAGAACAAGCAAAATTAATATATAATGAAAGGAATTAGAAAGGGGTTGCCTTCAGGAATGCATGTATTGATAGGAAATATGCATAAGAAAACTTTCTGGCCCAATGGAAATGTTATATACCAGGTTTTGGGTAGCAATCATATGAGTATACAAAATTGTCTAAATTAACCTATCTAAGCAGCTCAGATCTGTGTGTTTAATTTTATGTAAATTATATAATTTTATGTAAATTATATAATAAGAATTAAATGAATTTATAGATCAGTTAGAAACAGACTAAGATATAGGCCATTAAGACTATACTTTAGGATTTTTAACAGATATTGATGTGAGAAATCTTAACAGCTAGAATCAATGGCTAACAGGGTAGTAAATAAAATATTAGAATAATGGTCACATGGAAATTATATAGTATACTTTCTTAAATTAAAAAAACAAGTGTAACAATATACTCTTTTCAAATACATCCTTATATACTTATAACTTCTTTTTTTTTTCTACAAAATAAATTCCAGGGATGCCTGGGTGGCTCAGCAGTTAAGTGTCTGCCTTCAGCTCAGGGCATGATACTGTAGTTCCCAATTGAGTCCCACATCGGGCTCCCTGCATGGAGCCTACTTCTCCCTCTGCCAATGTCTCTGCCTCACTCTCTCTCTCTGTGTCTCTCGTGAATAAATAAATAAAATCTTTACTTACAAAAAAAGTAAATTCCTGAAAGTAGGTAGAAGTCATGTGGGAAAAGTTAACTATAATTAGAAGACATCAAATTTGCAGACATCATCGACTTTTAATAAATTCAGTATCTGTTTTTATTGCTTATAGCTGTGTTATGTGTGCATTTTAATTTCACTGTGAATGGGGTCCTTTGCATACTTTTGACAATAGACAGAGAAAGTCTTGGTTGTCAGGAAAACAAACCACGAAAACTCTTGCTGAGTGTGCAGTAGCTGACCGAGTTTTACATGAAGAGGTCAGAATTTTCTTGAAGAGTCACTTTCCAAGTATAGCATGCTTACAATAATTAGTATCCTGACTACTCAGGACATGGTTGTAGACACAGCTGTTGTTTAAGGTAACGGGCACATCAATGGCAAGGCACTACATATTGATCTGTGCAGTGACATCCTTCTAACTATGTCATCTGAGTGAAAGAAGCCCCAAATTAACCAATAATAAAGCGTTAGAAGTTGTAGTAGCTGATCTCTTGGGACTTGCTCTAGAAGAGTATAGATGCCCCTCCCTCCAACAGGCCATCAATCCTGCCAAAGGACTTGTAGTGACATTAAGTTGATCAGTAGACAATGTAAAGCCTACCATAATGCTAAATCCCATTTAATATGTATGTGTCTGTGTCATTTTACTATTAGTTTTCTGTGTGTAAATACATAATAATGTATGCATAACTACATAAATAACATAACACATATATGCTGTCATGATCTGAAGAAACCTGAATTAATGAGAATAATATATAACAGTAAAACTGTCAGATGTTATGCATCTTTGATAAAATAATTTCAGTAATTTGAGAAAACTTAATTTCAAAGGCAAAAACTAAGTGATTGTATGCATATTTCCATCAGAATTAGATAAGGAATAAACTTCTTGGCAAGATTTATTTATTTATTTTATTAAAAAAAAATTTTTTTTTAATTTTATTTATTTATTCATGAGAGACACACAGAGAGAGAGAGAGAGAGAGAGGCAGAGACACAGGCAGAGGGAGAAGCAGGCTCCATGCAGGGAGCCTGACATGGGACTCGATCCCGGGTTTTCAGAATCACACCCTGGGTTGAAGGCGGCACCAAACCACTGAGCCACCCAGGCTGCCCAAGATTTATTTTTTTATTGTTGTTGTTATTTTACTTTCTGATTTGATCATACTTTCTATGTTAAATATGGGCCCTCACTACCCAGTTTACAAAGTGTTCACAAATAAATCTGAGTTGGACTATACTAATGTCACTAAAGCCAGAGGCAACACATGTTTTAAAAACAGTCAACAAAAAGAGTATATTTGCATTTATTTTTGTTCAAGTTATCTCTTGATCTATCTTTACATTAAGAATAACTATTCATTTGTCAACTTTTGGATACTGTCTTATATTTTGACATAAACTTTCAGAACATATATTTTCTTGTGTTGGTCTCTCAGTGTTTGTGGTCCTTTTGAGGGTACTCAGTGGACAACATGGATTTACTCTAACTTCTGTCTCACCCAAAATTAGATCCCATATTACCATTCTCCCCTACCTATTAGACATGAGGTTTTACTGTGACGGGTTTTATAAAAATAAAAACAACTTTGGTAAACAGCTTTTCCCTTTCTTTAAAAAGTAGATGCTAATATCAACAGGAGTGATATAGGCATCCACAAACACAGGGTTCCAGCTTGCAATGGGCCTTTGTAGCTCATATCAGAATCTCTACACAATTCTTCGATTGTCTTTAGCCTGTTATATGGTCCAGTTTGCTATTAAGAAAGGGGAATCAGCTTTATAACGTAGACCAAGGAAAATTTTATCAACTTCTTGGGGAAGCTAATTTTTTGCTGAATTTTCCTGGCTGTTAGTCAGTAAAAACATAAGACCTAATTTCTCCTCTGATTGCTTTCAGGAAAGGAGTGAATGCTGAAGAAAAATCTTAGCTGGATTATTGGCTATGGGGAACATCTGGTCATTGGTTATCATCTTTGTCAGTTTGGTTACTTTCCCAGGCTAGCAAGTGAGCTGAGATTAAAATTTGATCTAAAATAATGCTTCCTATTAGTGAATCTCAGGTTTGTCAGAGCCTATTATTCGCCACTTATCTCTTAGGACCATTCATTCCCTTCCTTTTTCTTCCTCTTGCTCCAGGGAGCTGGTTATCTACAGTTCCTCACTGTGCTCTCTTGTTCTCTTAGTTTTTATGGGTTTGTCCAGTGTAAGGCAGCAGGGGAAAAAGGTGTGGGGAGACAGAACCCAGGGTATTGTTCCACCCTTCCTTCACTTCCTTGCAGTTTTAAATGGTGGTTGCTTCTTTTTATAGCCACAGCTCATTTCTGGTGATCCTAATTTTATGGCTCCATTTTTCTTGGTTTCTACTTATCTCAGTAAGTATGCTAAGCCTATGCCTTTAGGCTGGGAGTAGTAATGGCTGCATGTAATATTATGATGTTAAATTATAGAGCATTTATACATGTGCTAAGCAGGGCTTTAGCACATCCACATTTCCATGATAAAGATCGTGAAGTCCATCACATTGGTTTTTCCATAGATTTAGGTGGTCTGTCAACAAAGCAGTGCATTGGGAAAGTCTACAAATCATGATTACATTTCATGAGTAATCAGGAGTTTGAGTCCCTGTCTTGGACAGCTTTACGGCTTGAGTAACTTATTAAAATGCTCCCATCCAGGGGCACCTGGGAGGCTCAGTCAGTTAAGCATCCTTGTACGCTCAGGTCATGATCCTAGGATCCTGGGATCAAGCCCTGAGTTGGGCTCCCTGCTCAAGTGAGAAGCCTGCTTCTTCCTCTCCCTCTGCCCATCCACCTGCCCCACTCATGTGCTCTCTCACTCTGCTCTATTTCTCAAATAAATAAATGAAATATTTTTAAAGAAAGCTTCCATCCATCCAGTCATTAAAACTAATTATATCCCAATTTATAACATTTTAGAGAAAATAATCATATAATTTTATTATCTACTGTGTATCATAGTAACTTGGCTAGGTCTTGAAACTTAAATGATGGGGTCTAGGTTTCCTCCTCTTGAGTCTGGGCAGAGGCTTGTGACTGCTCCAAACAATGGAAGTGATACTCTGAAGCTTTCTAGGCTTGTTCATAAAGTGATACATCTTTAGCTGAGCTCTCTCTCAGACATCAATTTTGGGAACTTGACTGCCATGTTAGAAGTCTGGTCATCCTACAAATGCCATCCTAGACAGACCCTGTGAAGTAATAACCAAGACAGAGAGCGATGCCTGAGCTGAGGAGCTTTAGCTATCTGTGTCTTCTAAGATAAGGCACAGTCATGTGAGAAAGGATGCCTTGGAGAGAACTTCAGCCACACCCACCAAATGACTGCAACCCATGAGAGTCTCCATGCTAAAACCACCAGATGAACCTCCTCTGAACTATCAACCCACAGAAATCTGGACAGGTATTAAATCTTTATTTTTGTTTTAAACTATTTTGCTTTTAGGGATGCCTGGGTGGCTCAGTGGTTGAGCATCTGCCTTAGGCTTAGGGCATGATCCCACCGTCCTGGGATCGAGTCACATATCAGGCTCCCTCTAATGGAGCCTGCTTCTCCCTCTGCCTATATCTCTGCCTACCTCTCTCTTTCTGTCTTTCATGAATAAATAAATAAAATCTTAAAAAATACTATTGTGCTTTTAAATAAATTGTTGCATAGAGATCATAACTGAAACATGCACCAATTTATAACAGAGGGTATTGAAAAATAAGAATGTCTTCAGATTTCTCAAAGTTACCCCACCATCTGGATTAGAACCTCCTAGAGTGATCATTTTTATAACAAACACTTCTGAATTCCACCTCAGGTTTAAGGATCTTTTGGGCCTAAAACCCCCAGAATTAGCATGCCGTTTTTTTCACTGTCTCTTTTTCTCTCTCCATACACACAAACGTAATACTCATTTTTGTTTTTACCTCAGTCTATCCCGAAGTACAATAGTCTGCTGTGGAAAACTCCAAATTGAAAAAGGCCACAACCATTGTAGAAAGATCACAGATTTGGAATCAGACAAAGCTAAGTCCCACTTGTTGACTCTACAACCCACTTGTAATAACATAACTTAACTTTCTTAGCCTCAAGTTCTTTATCTCCAACGTATTGCTATGTACCTTGTACCAGGATTGCAAGGGTTAAACTACAGAAACAACATATAAGAAGAACCAACCTAACTAAATCCTCACTTAATGCCAATTCTTACCATTTCTTTCCGTAGTTGTAATACTCTAAATAGGATGTTACAAATGTTCAATGACACACTAGCTGAATTTAAGAAAAGAAATTATTTGAATTGAATATATTAAAGACTGTAGTCAGTTTTTCACGAGGGGTTTCTTTCTTTTTTTTTTTTTTTTAAAGATTTTATTTATTTATTCATGATAGTCACACAGAGAGAGACAGAGAGGCAGAGACACAGGTAGAGGGAGAAGCAGTCTCCATGCAGGGAGCCCGACGTGGGATTCGATCCCGGGTCTCCAGGATCACGCCCCGGGCCAAAGGCAGGCGCCAAACCGCTGCGCCACCCAGGGATCCCTCACGAGGGGTTTCTTAACAAAGGTTCCACCTCTCTTGATTTCACTGCCTTTGTTTGCTTGTTTCCATATGGTTCATACCAGATATGATTTTTTTTAAAAAACTTCAGGTTTAGCTGCAAGATTTATAAGGAGATAATCACACACAATTTGATCCTCGGCAGAAAATATAAAATTAAAATCACATTCTTAGCATTAAATAATTTTTGAGGGCTTTATTTCTTTCACTAGTCATGAAATCCATATGTGTTTTTTATTTAAGATTTTTAATGTGATTGTAAAAATATACCTTATAAAGATTAATTGAACAAATCAAGATCACACGACAATGTAAATTACTTAGTGATGTTGACTTTTCTTTTTTTTAAGATTTTTTTAAAATTTAAATTCAATTTGCCAACATATAGTATAACATCCAGTGCTCATCCCATCAAGTGCCCTCCCTAGTGCCTGGCACCAAGTCACTCCATCCCTCCATCCTCCTCCCCTTCTACAACCCTTTGTTTGTTTTCCAGGGTTAGGAGTCTCTCAAAGTTTGTCTTCCTCTCTAGTTTTCCCCACTCAGTTTCCCTCCTTTGCAATCCCTTTCACTATTTCTTATATTCCACATATGAGTGAAACCATATGATGATTGTCCTTTGACTTTCTGTGAAAATTTCTTAGCAAAGTTTCCTCAACCAAAATCTATTTGAAGACCTCTCATATTTACCTTTGAAATAATGTCAAATATATTATCAAAATATTTTCAGCAATGAAGATCGGAATATAGATGATATACAAATATTGGAATTTTGAGGAATACATATCTGATTGAGACTTTATCATTTACCTGTAGTCCTTAGTGGAACTTAGTGAAACTTCACTGTGTTACCATCTGCCCTCAGCTTCTATCTAATAAACTTTCCTGAAGGCATAACACTTTTTTTTTTTTTTTCTACAGAACTTACTGGCAATTGACAGTCTTCAGAAGGAGGAGTAACATTAGTTGCACTAGGAGACCAAAAAATACAAGCATCAGTTTAGGATCTGGAACATTTCTGGAACAGTAACAATTTCCAATAGTAGCCCTGACATGGAACAAAATACATAGATCATTGAGTGTGCTTTTATACTAGAACCACAGGAAATACTTCCCAGCCCCTGTGGATGCTCTTATGTAAGATGTAGTTCTACAAATATGGGCAAGAAGCCAGATGGGCTAACCATAATTCTCATGTTAACATCAGATGCAGCTTTGCATATAAGGCTATTAATAGACATTTATATTTATTCCTTCTTGCTTCCTTAAAACCAGACATTTGAGTGAAAACTGTGTCTTGGATGCACTCTCATCTATCACATTAAAATTTCTTTAATAGCTTTAAGTACAACTTTTCCAGAAAGACTGTCTTTGCAACATTTGACCTACAAGTCTAGACTCCAGGGGGGATAAAGTCCAGAGATGTACTTAAGTAGCACTTTGAGCCCAGAGAGACTTGACACATTAAACTAATAAAAAATGACTGTAAAACCATCTGTAAACATGAAGTGTCATATAAGTGCTTATTAATAAGCATTTTTCTTCAATTTATATTTATTTTTATTCCAAGATGCCTCTTAAAAAATGCATTATGGTTTATTGCGTATACTGTCTTTCAAACAAATTGTATTCAAGGTATTTTAGAGAGTTAAATACATGTCAGTGTGTGGCATAAATTATGGAAGGACACTTTGAATGGGAAATGAATTAGTGCATTCAGTCATAAGGGCAGAGAGAAATGGGTTGTGTAAGCGTCTGGCTTGAAATATCTAGACTCCCTGGAACCAACACTTCAAATCCCAGCAGGCCAGCTCTGTCCTTCATCCTTCTGAGATAAGAGTCCATTCAGTTTACAGTCTGCTGGTTTTTTGAATGATCCCTTGGAACAGTAGGCATGTCGGCTCTGTGTGAACATTTTACAGAGACAGGACAAGGGAAAAAAAAAAACATTCAAGAGAATTTAAGCAGAACCGAAGTATCAGTTTATGCGGGCAATATCTTGGTAGTGAAGAAAGGCTAACTTAGAACATAGCAGGAGTGAGGGCTGGAGAAAATTCAAAGTTTTGAAAGAGGAAAGAAGTTAGTATGTGATTGATTGCTACTACTGACCCCCAGAACGGTTTTTAAAATGGGGAAATGGATTCCAATATAATGATAGACTTTAGAGCAGTGTGGAATTGACCTATGCTACCTAGTTGATATTTTGGATTGCCCTATGATTTTTTATGAAGCATTAATCTGAATCCATAATGAAAAGCATTTATTATCTAGACAAAACTTACGAGTATAAGGCAGAAGAATAGGGCTCTATAACGTAATAAAAAGGACACAAGTCACATTTGAATATGGCCTTTCTAAAGACGAGCATGGTACTTCTAAGTGGCGATTTTCAACTTTCCCCAGCCTACAAAAACTCTGCCAAGTGTCAAACATATGATTATAAGAAAGTGGAATTTGAATAAGCTCATACAGGGGACTCTAATCTTTCCCAGATAATGACTTATGTTGAGTTTTCCCAGATTCATATTAGGGTTATGAGGATGCTTACAGCATAAATCAGAATGAATAATGGAGATAGCTCCAGTTTGCTCTTCCTTCACTCTGACACTTTCTACAAGTCCTGGTGGTAAATGAAAAGCTATGATAATCTAGGTAGATCTTAAAATTTTACCAGCGGATTTTGGCTCACTGGTGATTGTGATTAACTGTTTAAGAAAACCTTATATTTTTTCCTGAAAACTAGTATTTGATATATTAGTTTTCTATGACACCACCTTAAGCCTACCTCTTTGAGCTTCCACTATTTCTGAATTTCCACTTCTCTTTGCAAAGGGTAATAAAAACAATCTATAGTACTGAACAGGTGCTGTGCAAAAAGCTAGTAGGACGATCAACCTTCCTGGGAAGAGTAAATTCACAGAAATGAAATAGTAGCAGACCAATCTCTGGACTTCCATTAAATGCTTCACTATGATGCAGGTATTGTATGGACAATCCTGATGCAATGTAACTGTTGCTGTCTATCTCTGTATGACTAATGAAGAATTATATTATCACACCAATAGATACCTTTCTGCCCTAATTTAATCTTTCACCCAGGCAAACCGTGCTCTTTTTTCAAAACTCAAGGCTCTCCTCTATTAAGAACTCACTTCTCTGGCTTATATCTCTTCCTATTGCTCTAGCAGTATCCATGTGTCCCTCTCATATTTCCCTATTCTTTATGCTATCATGGGGAAACTAATATAGACTTTCCTAAATTATCTGACTGAAAATTGCAAATATTTCCCAACACTGTGGTGCTGCCGAATCTTCTTTTTTTTTTTATAATGCTTATCAACTTCCACCTTACTATATGATTTATGTGTATATTTTGTTTATTTTCTATCTCCTATCACCATAGAGCATAAGTTTCATGTGGGCAACTATTTTTTTTATTTTTATAATTTATTTACTTTTATAACCAAGTATAGCATATGATAGCAGTCACAGGGATCCCTGCGTGGCGCAGCAGTTTGGCGCCTGCCTTTGGCCCAGGGCTCAATCCTGGAGACCTGGGATCGAATCCCATGTTGGGCTCCCTGCATGGAGCTTGCTTCTCCTCTCTGCCTCTCTCTCTCTCTCTCTCTGTGACTATCATGAATAAATAAATAAAATCTTTAAAAAAATGATAGCAGTCACCGAATATATTTGTAGAATGAATAAATATATGCATATATGCATAAATAAATGAAAAGTGTATTCAACATGTCTACAACCTGTTTTGAAAGATATACATTAGAATAATCTAAGAAGTAAAAAAGCAGTACATTTAAATCATCCTAATATCTGTAATACAAGTTCTGAGAGGAGACAAGGAAGAAGACTGAATCAAATCGTATAGAAATGTGTGGGGTCATAAGCAACTTATTACTGATTAGATTTACCACGTGGGAAATTCATTTGCTCTATGATCACTGATTTGCATTTTAACTTAAATGACAAATAATATCAATAGCTAGTAATTTTGAATTTTCAACTTGTGGTAGCTTTTTCTTAACTATTCACTGGGTCATGGGGATCCCTGGGTGGCTCAGTGGTTTGGCACCTGCCTTTGGCCCAGGGTGTGATCCTGGAGTGTGGGGATCGAGTCCCATATTGGGCTCCCTGCATGGAGGGAGCCTGCTTCTCCCTCTGCCTGTGTTCTCTGCCTCTCTCTCTCTCTCTCTCTCTCTCTGTGTCTCTGATGGATAAATAAAATCTTAAAAAACGAAAAACTTCATTGAGTCATGAAGTGCATTTAAGATACAGATTTCTTGGCCTTGTAGGCAAAATGAAGGACATATTTTTGATACAAATTGCAAAATGACACAGAGATTAAACAGAGATAGGGGTTTCAACTATCTGTATATCTGATGAATATTCATTAAAACATAGTACTTCTTATAAAATTTAATGGTTTAAAATACAAAGGGCTTAATAATGAGAACCCTAATTATATATTTAATTTTAGTTAGGCTGAAGTAACTGGTTTTTATAATAGAAGTGATTGATAACATGGAAAAATAAATGCCATTTCAGTCTTTATGACCAAACAAAACATTACTGGAAAGAGTACAAGATGTGCCCTATACCATGGTGAAGTAATTTAAGAGTATTTCAATGAAAAGCCAGATCTCAACCCATAAGTGGTATTCTAAACAAGATACATCGCAATTTGGTTTGTCCTCAAATTTCAAGTTTCAAATGATCTTGAAAAGAACAATTGATTTAATCAGAGAATATCTAAAATAACTATGCTTCTTTATAGGGGATTTTTTTATATTCATTTAGATTTTGAATGGTATTCAAAACTATATTCACAAATAGACTAGTAAGCATAAAATCAAAGACAAACAGTAGAGTCATATGATTTATAAAAATACCAGAAGACCAACAATAAAGGGCGATATAAGGGAGGCCACTGGTAATTTAGAGAATGAAGAGAGACAAGGAAGACACTCACACAAGTTTGGGGACTGCAGAGTAACGTTCTTGGATTACAAAACAAGCAGTAGTTACAGATAAATCATATATCAATAAAGGCAGAGAACAAGAAAAAAAACAAAATAGAAACTTTGGACACATTATATTCCTTCAGTTTACTCTGCCAAGGAGAATGTTCTGCAGATATAAAAGGTGAAATGAACACTGATGTTAAGAAATTCAAGTCTGGATATGTGAGAAAGTGTAAGAGAGAAGTAGCTACTCCAAGGTATTCATAGCTCCAACTCAGAATAATTTTATCTACCTACTGAGAAAACCATTTGATAAGATTCCTGAACTATAGCTCATCATCTCCCACTTATCACCTCAGCATTTGAAAAGTAAACATGTACTACATGCTTTAAAGTCAGACATGTATTTTCCAGAGGATCCAGGGAAAAAGAATGGGTTATTTCCTGAGATACTCAAAGCAGTGGAAATAGAGTAAAGCCTGAGAGGTATGGCTGATAGAGTTATATTTAATTCTCTTGGTGTGGTGGGCAGACTTTTGAGGATCTCCAATGACCCATATGCTGTGCAATTCTCTTCCCCTGAGAATGGGTGGGACCTATGAGCCATTTCTACGGAATGAAGCAAAAGTGATGGGATGTCCCTCCCAGGATTATGTTGCATTGTATGGTAAAAATGAAGGGATTTTGATGCAATCAAAGTCCCTAATCAGTTTATTTTTAATTAATTTAAAAGAATATTATTTTGGGTGGGCCTGATTTAATGAGGTGAGCCCTTTAGAAAAACACTAGAGAGTCCCTGAAATCGAAGACTCAAAAATTAGCAACCCTCTCACCTGATGTCTTTGAAAACAAGCAGTTATAAATTATAGACACAAGGAAATGAGTTCTGCCAACAATCCAAGGGAGTTCCTATGCAGATCCTTTTCAAATCTATTCTCCAGAAAAGAATGCACCTGACACCATGATTTTAGATTTGTGAACAGAGAACTTCATTAAGCTGTGGTCAGACTTCTGGCCTACAAAAATTTAGGTAATAAATGGATGTAGTTTTAAGCCACTACATTTATGGCAGTGAAAACAAATACATAGAAAACAAATACAATGGGTGCTGTAGATTGAATGTAAATTTGGCCAAATTAATCCCCTTCCTGAGTTTCTAGCTTTTATGCTGTGATTCTGAATAGCTTTCCATTGAGAAGTGGAGTTTATTTGCCACTCCTTGATTCTGATCTGCGTCTGACTTGATTTAATCAATAGGAGTCGTATGAGATTTTGTGCCATTTGCAAGTCTCCTATTTTTGTTTGATCCCTGCTTCTGTTGTGACAAGTATCAGATAGTCTACTGGAGAATTAATGATCATGTGGAACAGAGCTCAACTGTCTCAGCTGAGGTCAGCCTAGACCAGTCTACAGACAGCTGTCCATAACATATGTAAGAAAGCCTAGCCAAGAGGAAATTTAAGTTACCAAGAACTAAAAAAAAAAAAAAAAAAAAAAAATTTGGAAATTTACTTGACCAGAAACTTTATATTTGTTTGTGTAATATAGTTGACAAAAAATTAAATGAGTGTAAGCAACCACAACAGCTCTGTACTATCTAAATTAATATTTCTTATTTGGTTTTTAGAATGCATATTGAAGTAGAGTGCTCTGTCTGAGAGCATTGATAAAATTATTTTCCTCAAAAGGAGTGTATACTATGATGTGAGTTTGAAACCTTACTTATGGAGAAATAGATTTTTTAAAAGACCTAATAAAGAAATATAGATGATAAAATTTCATCACATTTGAAGCTTTATTATGCAAAATAAATCTTCAATACTTGGTATTGTGGTATAGCTAAAGACCAAATATTTCTCACCTGTGAATGCAAATTCACAGGGAAAAAGTTGTAGGTTCAGTTTAGAGAGTAATGTTCTGAAACGCAGAGCATTAAAACAGAAACAAACAAACAAACAGAACCCTCAGAAACAAGTGCTTTCTCAGTGGCTGGAATTTTTTCAACCCTGGGATTATTGCTTCTCATGCGATCACAGGAGCAGACATGTGGGATTACTTCCCACATGCCATTGTAGGACTGATAAACTGGACAGAGGATAGAAAGATTTCTAATATTACTTCCAAGTTTTAGAATGTTTATTAGTTTGCATCTTGGAGTTTAACTATATTAAGATTGCATCTAATATTATAATTTATTTTTGCATTTCCTAATCTCTTACTCTTTTAGATAGCTTTCATAAAATTAGCAATAGAAGCTTAACAATGATTTCAGTATGGAATTTTTTCATAAGATGTAATAATATTGCTGGGTCTGGCCATGCAAGTTTCATATTCAGAATATACAACAAAAATACAATATGCAGAATAGTTACTTACTTTAGGGTATGATTTTCTTTCCGTCTTTTTGAAATTCAGATACATAGAACAGACACTTATATTTTTAAAGAACTCTAAATACAAAGAACAGCAACATGCATTCACATTACATTTTTAAATAGAATAAACAGATCATGAATATTTATGTGGTTTGGAAAGACGCGTATTCCACACTCTGTATCACCAAACCAAATAATTATGCAAAGATAGTTTCACTTAAAATTACAAATGCCATATTTTAGTTTGTGTTCAACAGTTTTAATGCATATTGATAATGGAAGGAAATAGCATCTATTTAAAAACAATACATTTAAGTTGGAAAAATGCCATTACAGCATATTTTAAAATGTTAAAATGGCTGGAATTGTGTTAGGCTAAGAGCTAACAAAGGTCCAAATGCTGACTGATGTTTAAGAACAAGACATAATTGCCTCTTTTGAAGATAATATACTTCTAAGATTTAGTCTGATAAGTCCTTATGCTCTGGTTTATGCATTTATTGTGTTTAGCTTGTTCAGTTTGACCTGTACATACAACAAAGTGCACAAGGAACTCCAAATAGAGGTTACTATGAGTTAGGAGCAGAGTGACGTATCTGTAACAGAAAATCATGTGAATGGCAATTTAGTTCCTTTATCTTTTTCCAAGATGGATCATATAATTATTCTTCAAAAAAAAAAATTTGCTGTTAGAACATCTACATAACATTCTGCTAGGCGAATATGTTACTAGAAAGGAGATAAAGAGCATGCCTGTGAAATAGATAGTTCTTGTGTATGTATGAATGCATATATATATATATATTATATATATATATATATATATAAAGAAAAAGAAACACTTGCATTTTATATTTACAAATATGTGCTGAAATGAAGCAAATAGATACTAGTTTTAGAATGTACAGAGCTAGATGATGGAGAGCAACTGTTGCTGCTAACAAGAGCATGAACGTTTAAACTTACACTAAATGTTAACATTTTTGATCCTGAGAATTAAATGTTTTCAGATCCTGAGAATTAAAACTTCAGAGGACATATAAACCTAAAATATTCAAGTGGTTGAAAGAGTAATCTTTTAAATCATTTATTCATTGTAAAATGAAGGCATATGATCAATTTAACAAAATCTTCTAAGGCAAAATTCTCAAAAATATAATTAGAGTCAGACACATATCGTTAATTTTGGGTATAGTTAAACTTCACTTAACATCTATTTCCTCAGGTGTAAAATAGTTTAATATATCTGCTCACTATGTCTTTGGAGGCTACCTTAATTATTAAATGAACTGCTCTCATTAGGACAAATAGAAGATTAATATGCTATAAATACTTGATATTTTCATTATTGTGAAAGTCAATACCAAGAACACTGGTTCTGTAAACCCGTATAGTATTTTTGTCAAGTGCTCAGAGAAGATCATAAACAGAAAGCAGTAATCACAGAGGAAGAAGGAGCAAGATGATTAGATGTCTCTGTTTCAAGGAATATTGGGAAACTTGAACAAGGTTCCAAGCAGAGCCCTAACAGTAATATTTAAGAGATGGAAAATATGTCTCATGAGGACAGGAAAAGGAAATTGGAGTAGTTCTGTCTTTGAGATAGAAGAATAAAAATTGGTTTATTGTCAGGATTTTAAAGGCCTGTCAGAGTATGCCATTATTCTATATGTCCCCATTTAAGAAGAGAAATTGACATAAAGTAAGAGGTTTTGGATGAATATAAGAAAGATCATGCATGATAGCATCAATACCAAAGTGAAAAAATAGAGAGAGTAATCCAAACTTATTTTTTAGTCTGTTTATGCATCTACATTATCTATGTATCTATGTACCTATCTATCATCTATCATCTATCTACATCATCTCCACACATGGTTTGGAGATGTTTCAAACACAGATGTTTGAAAATCAAGAACTAAACCAGTTTTATCTCTGGAATTCCTTTAGTTCTATCACTTCCAGAGATAATAAATTTGTGATTTTTCTCTTCATATCAGTCTTTTTTTTACTAAATCAACAAGATAAATGGAACCTAAATTTTTCATTGTTAATGACTTCCAATTATAAGTACCTGACTGATTGTGTAGTATGGCTTGTAAAATATCTGATGATTTCACTAGTTTCCCTATCAGTGTTTTCAAGATTATGGAGTGAAATGGAGTCATGCAGAAACATGTTCAAAATATAGGAGGCACTCTATGTTAGAACCATTTAAAATTAAGTGAAAAGAATGAACATGATTATAAAGTAGAAAATATTATGCCAAGAATTTGTCTAACTTCTTTGAAAGTGGTTAAGGAAATCAACAGAATTTGAAATATGGGCTAAAATAGGATATATTATGCACTATACAGATAGTTCTGAAGTGATTTTTTAAAAATAATATATGATAATATTTTCCGTATTTGAAATTCAAAATTATCCAGTTCTGTCTTGATTGACTCAAAACAGTCAACAGACAGTCAACAGAAACAGACAATTCAGTTAAGGCAACTAATTGATTTGAGGAATTTTCATTTCAATAATGACCTTGAGCCTTTACTGCCTAGAATGCCCTCAGATCATGTCATGGGGCTCTAGTAAAGATCTATCGTCAAATCAATTACAAAAAGCAATGGAACATCTGATCCTTCCCTTGAAATTAACTAGTGAAAGTAGGTCAGCACACCTTCAAATGACACAATGAATTATTATGTTCTCAATGACCCAGGAAAGAAAGCACTAGTGATTGATGGGAGGTGATATTTAAATGAGAATTGAACATTTCTGGGATTAAACATGTAGCAATGATCAGAAAAGTACCAGAAAATTAAATATGTTAAAAGATTTTCCTTTTTCATTATAGCCAGAAAAAGTTTTTCTTCTCATTGTTTTCTATATCCACAACTATGATTCTGGGAAGGTGTTTATATATTGAGGTATTGCTATACTATTTAAAAGTACAACTGGGAGTAGAGCAGCTTTCTCAATTTTATTTTTATTATTATATAGAGAAAATATACAAAATAGTCTATCATATATTGCCACTATGACAATTCAACTAAATAAAATTAGAAAGATATGGTCAAAGATAACTAACTAATTTAAAGACAGTGATTGAATTTGCCAAGATGGAAATTAATATTATTTAGATAGCAATTCTATCCTGCAATTATAAAAAGTAAAACAAACAAATAATAGGTGCAACTGCCTCCTTCCAAAAAAATTTCAAGATTCCTTATTTGAATGATATTTTAGATTGTTATTATGTTTTTATATAGGCTCTGGGAGTCTTTTAATTAGGTCATCAAGCACCTAGATTTATTCTTAATGGTAAGTTTTAATTTAGAGTTTTATTTTTACATATTTGTAGACAATATAAAATGTCTATATACTTTTATTACAAATAACTATAAAATTTTAATTCAAATATTAAATTAAGGAATAATTTTGAAATACAAATTCTTATAATACTGTTGCCTACATAAAAACATATTCTTATGACAGCACTATGGTATTTTAGCATGTGGGCTTAGAAGTTAAAATTTTGCCCCACTCTTAATTTTGAATTACGTGGCCTTAGTTAAACTACTTATTCTTTACAACCTTCAGTTTCATCATAGGTAAAATGATATTGATGATAGCCATTGTCTCAGGTTTTTGTGAAGAAGGCATTAGAAAATGTATATAAAGTAGTTAGAGTCTGGAATGTGATAAACAGTATTAGCTCTGTGATGGTCAAAGAGTCAATAACTATTCCTTTAGTTATGTTAAATACTTAAATGCTCCTATTCAATTAATTATGAAGACTTCAAAGTGTAATACAGTATGGAGTTTAGTTTTCTTTTAAAATTTTTATAAAGTCATTAATAAGCCTAGCATGCTATTTTATGAATTTTTGTATGGTATTTAGTATAATATTATGACTTTGTTTATATTATGGGGTGACTGAATTAATATAGCTATTTGACACAGCTGATAGTATAAATTATTAACTTTATAAGACATAAACTATAACCAGAAAATGCATTCAAGTACCAAATTTCACATTTTTATGACCATGGGATTAATGAGTTTTCTATCTTATTAACAGAAACTCTTTAATGACAAACCACATAAGTTAGGCATAGCAAATACTATCTAAGTGTGTTCAGAGGTTTGTCACACTCACTTACTAGAGCAGACATTTTTATCATCTTTTGTTTCCGGGGTTTCTTGCATTTTAGCACTAGTATTATCGTATTCTCTGGGTAGGAGCAGAATGCTTAGATGAGAATAGACCCTCTTTCCAGCTTTTCCATCCTGTTTTTAAAAAGACCCAAGAAACTCTCAATTCAGCCTCGCTTTGTACTCAGCGTAGTCCCTGCCTATAAGAGCTGTAAGATGCTGGAGGGTGTCATAAAGGACCCTGTGGAGTGTTTTTCTCTTCAGAGATCTTAAAGGAAAACACAGCTCTTATCTTTATAGTCTTACTGGGTTAAAGGTCAAAATGGGGAAAAAAGCTCTTTAAACTCTCATGTGAAGAATCAGGAAGAAAGAGGAGTAAGGAGTGGAACAGTCTTCTACATAAACATGAAGTAACCGTGAGTACTTGCAATTAGGCACTAAACTGTAAATGTCTGTATGGAGTAGCAGTAATTATGATGAATGTGCAAATATGGAAGGGAGAAGAGTAGAAATTGACTTTTTTTTTTTTTTTTTTTTTTTTACCTTTTCTCAAAGAAAAGGAATTCCTACTGATCAACTATTAAAGACCTAGCAATCTATTTAGAAAATGTATACATAAACACATACAACCTCATAATAATAAAATATTTTAATGATATTTAGCAGAGCTATGACAGCCAATACATAGCTAATTACTAGATGGAGTCAAAGGTCACACAGCAGTGCAGGTACTTTACCTTTCTAGGATAAGCTAGGAGGCTCCATTCGGAAGAAATGGGATTCAGTAGATAGCATCAATTGTAAACCTTTGTGGGCTGCAGGTAGAAATGAAGTTAAGCCTTAATATATTTCTGCTAAAATGAGGTTTCAGATGGCACTAAACAAAACTCCCTTTTGCATATACAGCAAAGTTAAAAGTGAGACAAAGCAGAGTGAACCCATTGAACACATTCTCTGGTCAACAATGGTTTGACATTAAAAAAAAAAAAAGTAAAGAAGAAGGAGGATCTTGTGCTCCAGGATTGCATAAGACTGCACGTGGGTAGTGGGGACAGACTTAGAACTAGAAAAAGGTCAAGGACATTTTCACTGTCTTTGAAGTTTTTGTGTTAGTGTAGGTGGAGGGACTTAAGAAACACGTATTTTTGGTATATAGTGCTTAAAAAGCCTAATATGTCTGCAGGCATTATGGAATGAGAGTAAGACAGAGAAGAAAATTAACAAAAAATGAAGAACCAACGATGAAAGAAGCTGGAAGGGTTTTGGCTGAGAGACAATGCAGATTTATCAGTTTCTTGGTGAGGAGGAGAGTCAGAGACATGCAACATATTATTTGTAGTTTATCATATTCAGAATTTGGCTTAAGTGATCTTTAAACTCTTACTATCCCATTCCATTCTGTTTATTCTATTTTTTAGTTTTTCCATCCTAAGTGCTTAGCTATTGTCAATTTAGCATGTGATCTTCTTTAAAAAGTCACAAGTTAAAAAACACTACTGGGTTCATTTAGTGACTAGAATGGTCTAAACAGTAAACATATTTCAAAGCAGAAACTTGGTGAAACCAACTTTGTCATAGAGGTGTGTAGCCAAACCTATACTTCACTGTCATCAGCAGGAAGATTGAGTGGAGGAAACCACCCGATATGCATATAAGGATAACAGTTAAGCTAATAACTGGGCAAATTCAAGACCTAAGGTATCCTCATTCATTAGTTTCTTTTTCTGTTCTTTTCTATTTTTTTCTTTTTTTTTTCTTTTTTGAGAGAAAGAGCACCCAAGGGGCTGGGTAGAGGCAGAAGGAAAAGGATAGAGAGAGAATCCTAAGCAGGTACCACACCTAGCATGAAACCCCATGAGGGGCTCAATCTTGTGACCCTGAGATCATGACCTGAGCTGAAACCAAGAGTCAGATGCTGAACTGACTGAGCCACCCAGGCACCTCCATGTATTAGTCACCATTAAGGCATCACACATGTACTGGCATAAAAAAAAAACATATACTTATCTTGCAATTTCTCTGGGTCAAGAGTCCATGGATGGTTTGACTTCCTTCTACACTCAGGGCTTAATTAGCCTACAATCAAGCTGCCAGCCAAGGCTGTAGTTCTCATTTGAGGTTTGGGGTCCTTTTCCAAGCCTACTATTATTGGTAGAATTCTGTTCTTAGCAACTGTAGGAGAAGGCCCTCAGACCATAGAGGCTGCCCAGTTTCTTGCCATGTGATCTTTTCTACAACATGGCAGCTTGCAGGTTCAAGGCCAATGGGTGAACTTCCCCATTGCTTGGAATTTTTTACTCAGACAAAGCTTAGATTGTTTTAAAGGACTTACACGATTAGGTCAGGCTCACCCAGGAAAATCTCCTCTTTGATGAACTTAAGACAACTGGATGAGAGACCTTAATTACATATGTGAAATCTCACCACATTCATCATTATAACATAACCTAATTGCGGAAGTGAAATTCTATCATAGTCACAAATCCTACCCATACTTAAGAGCAGGAATCTTGGGGTACATCCTAGAATTCTGCTACCACATTACAATATTATATATTATTGATGAACAGTGGCATTATGGACAGTTCTGGTAACTTCTTGTACTTATTTTCCTTCATTTCTAGAGGTTATAATAACAGTTCTGTTTCATGGAATCATAAGGATTAGATGAGGGGATAATTGCAAAAAAGCTTGCAATAGGGCTTGAACATAGTGTTACACAAATACTTGCTAAAAAATAGAATAAGCGCTAATAAGCATTTGTTAAAATGAAGTATTTAAAATGGCTACTGGCACATGCTAAGCACTCAAAAATGTTATTTTGCTTTGATTTAAAAAATATATATTATTATTAATTATTGAAATGCTATGTTTAGACATAAACCATGGTTTTGGGTTTATATCCTAAGTTGTGGTATAAAGCTAAAAGTATAGTACACATTTTTCTTTATATTAATACCATGACTTATACATATAAGGTATTTGAAATTAGTACCATATATATTCTAAATTGCATACTATCTCAATAACCACATGATAATTAGGAATGGTGTGTTTGAAGAACTGATTAATTTTAGGTAATGATTTTCTAGTGCACAAGAGACATGGGCAGTTTTTAGTATAATTAGACTTTGAATGCCAAGGTCATGATCAATAAGAGTTAAGAGACCATTTACAAAAGCTTTACTTATGGAATTTATATAGACAACCAGATTTTTCTTTAAAAAAAGTCAAATCTCATCGTTAAATATATATCTGATGGGATTATTTGCTGATATTTCCATTTTTTAACTTTGATCAGTATTTTATGAGAAGAGGACTACTAATAATTTTTCAAGCAAAAGAAAAATTTGGTTTTAATTTGACACATGTCAATTTAATTAATAATCAACAAAATGGCATTCTAAATTTGCTTCAGATGGCAGTTCAATAACATCTATTGATTTTGTATTATTGGACTGAATATTGTCATCATTATTTCTGCATAGCATGCTTTGGCAGGATTTGAATTATGCCGCATTACACAAAATTTTCCTTTCTTTTATAAAGTATATGTAAGAAATTGTCTTAGATGCTATCAAATTTCATATTGCTATGGCAACAATCTCTCAGTATATATTATGTTACATATGTATGTGTATACAAAACATTTCTCTAACACAATCTATAGCTGTTAAATTAATTCTTTTTCATTCATTCAGCCTATATGGACACCTTCCACCAAGCACTCTGCAGAACATAATAAAGCTTTTATATGTGACAAATAAGATTAAAAGGGCCTAGGAATGTGACATTCAGTGTAGTCTTAAACATTATACTGAAGAGTATGGACATTTTCCTTTAGGGAGTAGAATGTTTTGACATATCCACATGGCCATCAAATACCTTGGAAACATTTTTTATTTCTTTCTTTCCCTTACATGCCATAACCCTATCTGTATTGACTTTACCTTGAAGATATATCCAGAATCTGCCTTATTTACCATTACAATTGTGACAACTAAGTACAGGCCACCTCCTATCTGCATTGAGGGTTCCCAATCAGTTTACTACCTCTGCCTCTGCCTTTGCCCACTTTCTATTTTCCATATAGAAACCAACAAGATCCCCCCAAAACATAAGGCAAACCATGACATTCCAATTCGCTTCTCACCTCACGTCAGAGTGAAAATGACAAAGTCTTGACAATTGTCTACAAGACCCTTGATTGACCCACTTAATCATTATCTTTCTGAGTTCATCTGTAACATGTGTTTGACCATCACTCTCCTGCTCTTTGGCTACATAGAGGTCCTTGTGACCTTAAACATGGGAAGCCTTCTACTACTGTCTCAGGGCTAGTTCATTTGCTTTTCTGTCTGCTTGATATAGTTCTTTCTTTTAGGTCTATTAAATGTCATCCTCTTAGAGAGGGCATTCTCTGGACACATTCTATGAACTAGGATCTCTTGCACCAAGTTCTCTCTTTTCTTTATTATGAGCTGACATAAATCTGTTTACTTATTGTTTGTCTCCATCACTTCCCCAAACCATGATGCTAATAGATCAGACACTGTGTTTCATTCCTTGATGACCTCAGCACAGAGAATAGTGTTCTGGTACTTAGAAGGTGATAGATTTTTGCTGAGTTTTATTACAACTTTAAAAAATTGTGTGGCAGTAATATTAAAATTCAATTATATCTGATCACTTTTTTTTTTTTTGTCTGAGCTTGGATTGCTTTGTTAAGGTTTTTTTCTGAGATTCTGGTGCTGTTTTTATTTGTTTTTGATTGTTCTTTTGCTATTTTTACACGTGTGTATATGTGTGTCATGACCATTTTAATTGAAACTAACCTCTGGAAGAAAATATCTGGATTGAGGGAAAATTTTAATCTAAAATGTAAGGTGGGGCACCTGGGTGGCTCAGTGGTTGAGCATCTGCCTTTGACTAAGGTCGTGATCCCAGGGTCCTGGGACTGAGTCCCACATCAGGCTTCCTGAAGGGAGCCTGCCTCTCCCTCTACCTATGTCTCTGCCTCTCTCTCTCTCTCTCTGTGTCTCTCATGAATAAATAAATAAAATCTTAAAAATAAAATAAAGCATAAAAGAAGTTGAAAGCAAATTGGATTTTTCTTGGTTTGTACTATCTATTTATCAAATTGTTTTCTCCAATTGTTACTCTTTTCTCAGTACCAAATCTTCTCCTTTTCATTCCCTGTATTGACCCACTAACTGACAACTAATTAAAGTTTGGGAAGGGAAGAAATTTTTACATTTCATCACTACTCCTAAAGGAGAGGGATGGAAAACATTAGACAAAAAAAAAAAAAAAAAAAATCCTTACATCACAAAAAATTAGGAAAATGCTGGAACCTGAAGTGCAATTAGGAAGGGATCTGTGAAGTCTGGCCTTAGATGCAATGGGAGGCTAGAGCCCGAGGTGTGCCTTCTTAGAACTCCCGTAGATTATTATTTCTCTAAACTTGGAAGACTTTCTCAAGGATCACTTAACAGAGATAGAGTCTATTTCAGGACAAGCAGCAAATATCCCTGCAGAGAACCAGTTTAACTTTGAAGAAAAGAAGAAAGGTGAAGATATTGAATGAGACAAGCCAACCTTATATTATTTCTGTCTTCACCTACCCTTGTGGCCAAAGCAAAGAAATCAGAAGGCAATGATCCATGGCAAGATGGACAGCCCTTGCCCCTGTAAACCCTTACATGACAAAATGGGGGTTGGGGAGGAGATATATCTGCCCAGGTAAAGGAAATTCCACACATAGTCAAAGTTTGAGAAAAAACATCATTGGCTAGAAGCTGCAAGCTACCCATTTCAAAACTCTCCACCAAAAAATAGCTATATCTAATTGCATTAGTTTTCCATTGCTGCCATAATAAGTGGTCATAAACTTAGCAGCCAAATTCAAATTTATTATCTCATTATTTCTATAGGGTAGGTGTCTGAATAGGCTTGGCTAGGTTCTCTGCATAGGGTCTCACAATGTTGAAATCAAAGTGTGGCACTCTTAATGTATGTAATTGGAAGAATCTACTTCCAACCCCGTTCGGGTTGTTGGTTGAATTTAGTTTCTTGTAGTTCTAGGACTGTGGCCCATTTCTTTGCTGGCTGTCAGCTAGGGGCTGGTCTTTGCTCCTCTATTCTTTCTCATGCTTTCCCTGTGCCTGGCTGCAACAATGGCAGATGGAGATCCTCTCACACTTGAATATTGCTGCATCTCTCTGCTTCCAGCTGAAATTGTTCTCTGCTTTAAGGACTCATACACTAACATTAAATCTACCTGCAGAATCCATAACAACATCCCTATTTGAAAATTGCTAACCTCACATCTGCAAAATTCCTTTTGCTGTATGATGTATTATATTTACAGGTTCCAAGTATTTGGGAACAGCCATCTTTGAGGGACCATTCTGTTTACCACAATAAAAATTGTTAACATAACAATAATACTTCTATAAATAGAATGTAAAATCAAAGAAGAAAAGGAATACAAGCTTAAAAGAAGATAACCTGAAAAATCACACAGGGAAACTGGGCAAAGGTTCTGATAATGATAGTTCTTCAGTCTCAAAGAAATAGTAGACAAAAATGATCTCCCTTAAAAAAAGGAAAAGGCAGAGGGTACATAGATTGAAAAATTATGTCATAAAACAATAAGTTGAAAAGAGGCTTAACAGAGCTTACCAAAGGAAATAAAGAAAAATTAAATTATTACAAAGATAAGGGTTATATGTAAAGCAACAAACTGTACAGATATGACTGTAAACGTCACAGAAAACAAATGAAGCATCAGAAAGAGACCTGAGATAATTATTCAAAACAAAAGGAAACTAACAGAAAAAGTAATTAAAAAAATAAAATGTATGCAAGAGAGATAGAAAAGTCAAATAGCTAGAGTAATTAGTTATTTGGGAGACTGAAGTTAGAAAGTAATTAAAAATATTTTAAAAATAAAATGGAAGAAAGGATCTTCAAAGGGACCATGACAAAACCAACTTCAGAAGAGACTGCACATGTTATAAACGTTGATGGAGTAAATGATCTGGGATGAAGGAAAAGGTGGAGGAAAGGCTACTAGGTTGTCCAATAGTGCTAATTTCCTCATCCTATCTTTCATAGCAGGTGGTCACATATCTTTAAAACATATTTCTTTAAAAACAATGATACTGAACTTAATAAACTTAATATTTTTCATCATCATGTAATCTTAAAGGAAATAAAGACGTTTGAAAATCACCTCTATAGTGGTTAACAGGGACAACAACTCATTTGAATTTCAGCAAAAACTTTAGCATCAGTTTAGTTTATTTTTCTTCAGTTAAGTTCATATATTTAAAATGTCATTTGTATAAACTGTATCTATTACTTATCCAACTGTTTAGCCATCTTCAATCATTTTCATCTTCTGTCTAAATATGGGCATTAAAGGCTGACTTGAAAACCTACTTACCCTAAATTAACCATGGTGAATCCTGGTTGATGAAATTTGGGTACACGTGTAATATTTGTAGTCTATCGGATTTGAATTAAATTATGAGCATACATACATCTCTTTAACAAATTAATTATAATTAAGATTTTATTCTTAAATTTGCATTCATCTTCTTATTTTATGCCTTAACCCTTGCAAAGGCAGACCCAACAACACTCCCGAGTGTCTTCCAAAATCTATATCCAGAAATCAATGGGGACTATGTTAGCATATATCTGAGACGGGAAGTTCTATTTCTACTTCTGGAATGGACCAGTTCCAGTACTTTCTCCTCAGTAGAATGACTCACAGGCTGAATCTCAGAGAGTTGCAGACAATGTGGTTATTAGCCAGAACAGACAGCTTTTCTAGACTTCTTTATCTGATGACACCAGTCATCAGAAGCACATATTACTTCTGTTATAGGATATATTTCTTCAGGTTCCCAGTAGTCCCTTGGTATCTGTGCCTGGTGAGACTGAGTTTTACTTCCTCTAATAGCGTCTCACTACGATATGTCTGTCCCCTGAGCCTTCTCTATATGCACAGAGGTTCACATGCCGCCACCCTGTTATAAACTATACTGTTTGCTGTATAACTCTGCCCTTTACTATACCCCAAAAGAGAGGCTCATATTGCATTTATGTAATAACATTACAGATAATAGGATTTTGGAGGCTTGTGAGTAAAATTCTCAATAATTAAAATTACTTCCTAAATAGGTAATGATCCAGTGGGCATTATTTACAGAAACTGGTTTGTAAAGGATAATAGCCATAGGAAGCAGTGGCAGTCTAATTCATTTTTTTGTCAATCTAGTGGAAAAGTAAATTTTGTAATTCTCACCTTTATATTGTATGATGATCACATTTTGACTCTACAAGCAACTTTTTTGAAAGGCTAAAAATTAAATTATAGAGGTAACGGAAGTCACAATAACAGCATAATTACCATACTAATGAAATCAGTACCAATTATTAGTTTTAAACAATATCCCCCCCCCCCCTTTTTTTTTACAAGTCTCTAATGGATGGGGAACAGAAGGCTAGCTGAGGACAAAGCACAGGCTCACACCCTGCAAAACACCCCCACTCCTAGGTGGGATATGTGTGACATTGTTCAGGCACTCCTGGCTGCCTTAAAGCTAAGAAAAAGGAAGAACAAATAGTTAACTTATAGAGATTATAGTCCTATAGACATGAGTCTCTCTCAGTTTACAAAATGTCTTAGTGATTTACAAGAAAAAGCATTCTTGTCAGTAACCTAACTTCCAGAAGGAAAGGCCCAATATCTTAATGTTAATTCTTTACTAGAGGGGAAAACAACCTTAATTTGATAATGACAAGGCTTCCAATATCTTGTAGGTCCTCTTTAGCATACAAAAATTCTTTTGAAAAAAAAAAAACTCTTTTGAAAACCTCTTTTTTCCTTACCTCCTTCAACTCCCAGGAATATAATCAGCCACCCCTCACAAGCTGGGGGCTGCAGCTCTTCCTGCCCATGGATCCTATCCCGATGCTTTAATAAAACCATCATTTTGCACCAAAGATGTCTCAAGAATTCTTTCATGGTTGTAGGCTCTGGACCTCACCCCATCAAACCTCACCTATACTCTAAAACTACATCACAATCACCAAATCCCTTCTACCATCAAACTCATATATATTAATATCATTCCCAAAATGTCATTAACTTTAAAACTTATAAAATAATTATGTCTATCTCAAAATAATGTTTTGCAATGATTTTACATTTCATCTTCTTATAATGAACTCCAATTTAATTGGTTAAATAATTTAAAGTATAAGTAAAAAGGCCTCTAAGTACATTTCTTATAAAAGAAAAATGCTTCACAGCCAAGTGCCTGAGGATGTTTTGTCTATTCCCATTCACAGTGACATACAACAAAGAAACTGTGCTAAAGGAACAGGGTGCATCTGCAACACCAGTCATCAAAACAAAACATAAGTCAGGGACCTGAATTATTGTCAGACTTCTGCCACTTGTAAGTCACTTCACCTCTCCAAGCTGTACATTCTCCTCTATAAAATGTAAGGATGGAACCACGTGAGGTGAAGCCTGACATTTCTTCTAGCATTACAATTCCATGAGTTTTCATTTAATCATATCGTCAACAAAGGGGGAGTCCACTTATTTCATGGAATAGCATCCTAAGTTATTGGTTAACGACAATGGGAAAGAATATGTGAGGGAGTCTCAAAGTCAGAAATCCAGCTTTTGTTTGTTTGTTTATCATAAAAATGGGACTCCCTGGGAAATTCACTTAATTTCTTTTCAGTTTCAATTTCCATATTTATAAATGGAACTTTTATACTAGAGGAGAACCAAATGTATCTGCTTGACTTTTATTTACCATTGTTTATCCTTGTGTCAACAACTGCCACCTTCAAGGATTCTATGGACTTCACATTTTACCTTTCCTCTCCAACACCCCGATTTCCTGTTCTTCCTGTGTGCCTTCATTGTCCCAGCAATGTCCTGGGAAGTACACAAAACCAGTGAGTAAGTATCAAATGAAGTCTGAGTTCTGCAAGAGTGGAGGAAATGTTATTTGCAGATAATAAAGCAAAACATCGATATTTTTTAATGCATAGCATTTAAGAGAACATTAAGAATTAAAGTAAAAAAGGTATCAAATAATTCAGTTATTGTTTTCTGCAGTTATAAGTTACTTGGTTTAAAGAATTCTTCCTGGATATTGTTTCAAAGGATCTAAAGTTTTCTCAATTTGGAAACCATAGGCATGTCTAACTATGCTTGCCATTTTCTACATAGGGCATTTATATATATATATATATATGTAATAAATACATAGGGCATTATATATATATTTAATAAATACACATATGTATTTATATGCCACTTTCTACATAGGGCATATATATATATATATATATATATATGCATTTCTTAAATATCATTTTATTTCCCAATAAGCATTATTGAAACTGATGTCTAATCTTCTACTTCACATACTGATTTATGGAGTTTAATTGTTTTTTGTAAAAATATTATGGTTGATGTTTTTAAATCAAAACATTGAAATATGTTTTGTATGCAGTTTATTCAAAGGTTAAGACCAGAAAGGTGGCTCATTTTCTAACATTTGCATTTTTAATGTGCTTTTGGTACAATTACATTTATTTCATATGTCTTGAACTACTTACTGTGCAGTCTATCCAATCCAAATTGAAAGCTTTTATAAAACAATTGAAATCACAATATGTAGCTAAAAAAATTGGGCTACTTCAAATTTTATTAGCTCTTAAATTTGGAGGTGATCAGGGTGTGAGCTTGTGGCATAGAAGATAATTTAAAATTATTGAAACACTTCACATATTTTTAAAACCACTTCAGTTGGGGAAATGATGATGTTTGGAAAATGTCTATGAGGGTGTAAAATTATCAGAGAGCTTAAGTGCTTCAGTGTGAAAGTGATCAAGGTTCTTTGCTTGCACATCACAAAGCAATTGAAAATTACTGAAGTGCTTCAAGTGGTTCATGTTTCCAGAAGAGTTTGCAGTCTTTCCTCAGAGTGCTTTAAATTTTTGAATGTCTGAATAATTCCAATATGTTGCACGCGCACACACACACACACACACACACACACGGTCTTGATTATCAGTTTAGAAGTCAATGCAAATATTGAACTTCTAAGCTACATCTAGCAAATATGAAGAGATTGGAGATCGTTGATTTCAAGCGGCCAGAATAAATTCATGAAGCCAGGTCTATGTTTGAAAATTGCAGTGTAAAATTTGGCTGTTCTTCAGAAAAATGAAGCTGGAGTGGAGAGATGGGGGGGCAGGGAGGAAGAGATAATCATATTTTTGTTTTGCTTTGCCTCTAGGTAATACATCAATTTCAGTTTTTAAAAAAACTAGTCAGAATTCAGGTTTCTTATAGGCAATTGCAAAATTGGTATTAAAGAATATCAAAATACAAACAGTGACTTGATTTGGGATCCTAAAGTATAGAATCCACATCTGATTTTTAAAGTTAGTAATGAAAAGCAATGTAATTCTACAATTGTTAATGCAGAATTCTAGAATGATTCCAACATCATTTTTGGCTTCAGCTTCTACTGGATTAGTACATACTCAAGCTACTTGATTTTAGGTCATCTATCTCATGCTTTGAGCATATATAGTCTGATATATAGCCAATCAGCCAATTGATTGGATACCTGTAATATGCTAAGCACTCTACTGGGCACTGCAAATATTATAAAATACAGACAGAATGACTGCCCTCAAAAGCTTCAGAGTTAGAAAGACTTTAGAAGTTTTACAAGGCTGCTTTCCTTTACAAATAAGAAAACTGAAACCCAGAGAAATAACGTTACTGGTTCATTGTCACAATTCCTAGTGTAAGAAGCTGAACAAAAGCTGGCCTTTAGTGGTAATGACCTCTCCTCGGACTAACATCTTGGGAATTCCACTTCAATTTTGTTTTTTCTGACATTAGTAAATTTTTGAAGTCTGTGAGGAGATAAGGTCAAAAGATTGAAAATCGGCAGAATCAGAATACTGATAATTAACTAGAGATAATTTGACTTCAGTTTTCAGCCAAGAGCATTATGAGTAAGTAATATAAACAAAGTACATCATAGGTAATTTAGAGTCATTGCTCATACCTGAATGTCTGACTATGCACAGTCAGGTAATATGGATTAGAAATCTAATAAACTAACAATCTAAAAGTCAGGGGATGTATAAATGCATATTATCATCATAAGAGTAAAATTCTGAAAAAAAAACTTCCACAAAATTTATATTCAAAAACAATATTAAGAAAATTATAATAAATACATAGGAAAAAGGTTTGTGATACACTCCTAAATAACTTTAGTTAGAATATCATATATTTTTCAGGATGCCTGGATGACACAGTTGCTTAAGCTTCCGACTCTTGGTTTTGGCTCAGGTCATGATCTCAGGGTTGTGAGACCTAGCCCTGCATCAGGCTTTGCGCTCAGCATGAAGTCAACTTGAGATTCTCTCTCTCTTTCTGCCCTCCTGTCTCTGAAATAAATAAATAAATAAAATATTTAAGTAAAAAAGAATATTATATATTTCCAACCAATAGATGTTTGTTAGAATATAGAAATATATCATAGATGTAATCACATACTCATTTCAATGACTATGTATTTACAGTATTATTTTGTATATCTGCATCCAAAATTACACAAAGTAACATTAGATACTCTAATTTTTAATAAGATAATTCCATTTAAAATGACATTTTCATGTAAAATATCTTTTTTTATAAATTATTCTCATCTTTTAAGAATGAATTAAGAATGAATTAAAACAAATGCTGAAATATCATAAGTAGGAAAAACTTAAAAGAAATATAAAATGCAATGTTCAAAATAAAGTATTTGATTCAGACATAATACAGAATATAAAGACAAAAAATAAAAAGGGAAGTTTCAGAGAAAAGAGCTTTTCTCTCTATCAACTTAAATATTTGGATCCCAATTCTTGAGAGCCAACAATCATTTGGCTAAATATCTAAACTTAACAAACTTTCATGATAATGTAACTCCATAAAAACAATTGAAAAGTGAAAGTCCATGGTTTCTAATAATACAAAATCATTTGTATAATCATAATACTAAATATAATTTCATTTAATTACTGACTACCTTCATGTAATCATTGCATAATAATGATTTTCTGCAAAAAGTTTCTTGAAATATTTCATTCCATTTTGGAAGACTATTTTCTGGCATAATGGTTTTTCCAAGTTCAGTCTCACTAAATACTCTACAAATTATATTTCAGTATTACACAGTAATATGACATATGGATTCACATGAGAAAAAAGACATTCATTATTATTTTAGATAGATGGTATGGTAGAAAGGTATACCTAAACAAGGTAAGATAAAACAATAAGCCAAGAAATACTGTTAGGGCAAAATAAAAGCTAAACACCAAAGTACTTCAAATACATAGGAATATTCCCTGCACACAATATGCTGCTTCACAGATGTCCTCTTAATCCCTGTTGCTTCACATACATAAAGAAAGCAAAGAATTTTGGATTTATTCAAATCTAGCATGCAATTCAAATTTGTTCTTTATGAGATGCTCTCTCCTTATAAGATGCTCATCAAAAGCATTGAGGAGCATGACTTAGCCCAAAACTGCAAAGTTGAAACATTACTTCATGCTGAAGCCAACATACACATTAAACAAAAATGTGAAACTTGCCAATATTCCTAACAAGTATATGATAACTACAGACACAGGGTAAAACATTATTTGTAGAATATCACTTCAGTCATTTCAAATACACACGTAGAAAAAGACTAAGAGAAATCTTATCTTTAAGCATAGATGGGATTTTTAGGTGGGTTTTTTTCTTTATTTTTTTCTATGTTGGAATGGTGCAAAAATGCTATCTTTAAATATGTTGGACAGGTAAAAAGCTCTATAGTAAGCTACAGAAATCTTGATTTAGGTTGGCACAGAGCCATTAATTAAAACCTTTTTTATATGAATGATCAACTGGCTTAAATCCTACGTGACAGTATTAGGACTCAGCTCACTACAGAAGCCCAAATAGAATCCCATGGGAAGTTTTGTGAACAAGTTTTCTGTAATCAAGATGTACCTACTTCACTTCACATGTGTACCAACTAATAAAATTTGGTAAATGTTAAGCTTAAAAGTAATTTTATTGGTTTATTTAGAAGGTAAGAAAAATACTTCATGCACTTGGCTCATTCCAAATAACAATCCAACAGATACCTTTGAGAACGGTTCATTTCCAGACAATGTTCCAGAGATGAAAAGAAGAAAATGTGGTCCTTTCTAGGAGTTTATGGTTTTAGAAAAGAGAAAGGTATAAATATCACAAATATATGTTCTCTGTGTGTGTGCAGTATATATTTAGAGATAGTTGATACATAGAAGCTTTATACATAAAAGTATATGCACTTAATAATATGTATGTCTTTGTGTACATGTGTATGTATATTCTATGCATATTTACTTTTTAGATAAGTAATAAATCCAATAAAAATATATTTGTATTTGTCAGGACTTATCAAGTAATTCAATACAGTACACTTTTAACATAGGTGCCTGAACTTTGTAAAATAGAGATGGAATTTGAATTTGAGTCTTCTCTATGCTTCTGGGGGAGGAGAATTTAGTGATGTTGTCTCCATATCCCTAACAGTGAAAGCATGATTGGATTTGAGCCTTGATGCTGACATTTATGAGTCTTTGACAGTAAACATTTTAGTTCACTTGGCTGAGGCTTTCTTTTCTCATCTGTATGCTAAAGACTTATTCCAAGGAATAAATGAGATAATTAAATAAGATTAAATAAATTAATCTATTGGCACAGTGTCTGACACATATTAACAGAGTAAGTGCTCAATGATAAACCTGTCTGTATATATATGAAAAAAAAAATTCCAGGTGTGGAAAGTCAAGTAAAATGGCTTCTGGTCACACAGCTAAAAACTGATAGAGTCTGTGAATCCAAAGCCCATGTCATTTCCATGGCAACTTGGAACTTCTAAATGTTTAAGACTAGAGTCACCATTATCCTTCCTGGATTCCATGGGATATAAACAGTACTGTTTATGTCCTATGGGTCAGACAGTATTCTAAGTATTTTATATGGGATTTATTAATTCTCTGCAATCAATATTTGATCTTGAATTTGAAGTTATGTCATAAATTTTATCTTTTTTCTATTCTGGTTAAAATTTTTAATGATTCTGATATAAAAATAGTAGAGTCAGGAAATTTAGTTTTCTATGCAGACTCTAAAATGAAAATGTGTGGGAACTTTCTGACACTCATTCAAATGAAAATATGGATAATATCCTGCAAACAAAATAACAACTTACTAATATCTTGAAAACTATAGGGAACCCTGGGTGGCGCAGTGGTTTAGCGCCTGCCTTTGGCCTGAGGCGCGATCCTGGAGACCCGGGATCGAATCCCACGTCGGGCTCCTGGTGCATGGAGCCTGCTTCTCCCTCTGCCTGTGTCTCTGCCTCTCTCTCTCTCTCTCTGTGTCTATCATAAATAAATAAAAATTAAAAAAAAAAAAAAAGAAAACTATATTGTGCATTACACTGCCCATGGCTAAATCCCAGTCATCCCATCTGGCCAAAGGAAAGGAGATAGTATTACTTTAGTTTGCAGTAAATTGTCTGTCAGTTAGGAATGCTTGCAAGACAATCCTGCTCAATAACATCAATTGAGTACCTACTTTGGACAAAATGCTGTACTTTACTAGATAGCCATGATATTACCAGTGGATCCAAAGTGCTGGATTGTAATAACATGGTAGTTGGTATTTGTGTTGTTTGATATCGTTTTGGCAATTTAGTTAGTTTGCTGTTATTTTAAGTCTAATATTTTTAAATCAATTATATACCTGCAAAATTATCTGCATATTAAGTCAGAATAACTTTGATAAGCTATCCATACAAAGTGAAAAATACAATAGTCATATCTTTACCACTATAACCTGCCATCTATCTCCTGTTGGAAGCATGTCCTAAAGGCAGATTCAATCATGTCATTCCTCTGCTTCAAACCATTCAAGGATTCTTGATAATATTCCCCATTCTTTCTAAAAATAAGTGAACCAAGAGACATTATCTGTATCAGAATCCCCAAACATATAGGTTAAAAACTGCAATTCCTGCCTACTTACAGAAGTAAAATTCCCAAGGACGCAGTCTAGACTGCATTTTAAAAAAGCACTCCATTTGATTGTTTTACACAGGAAAATTTCTTTGTCCCTGGTTGCCCAGGACCATGCCCATAATACCTGGCATGATTTACAAAAATCTTGATAGTGAGGTCCTTATTTGACTTTTGTAGCCTCATTTCCCAATGCCTCCTTTACTGGTTATTAATCAATGGCCCCTTAGCTCCAAATCCACTTTTCTTTGACCTACTTCATGATACTGGCATTGGACCATGTAAACATTTCTCATTGGTCAACTGCTGTGTTGTGAGGCATAAGTACAGGGTGCTAAAGGGGCATTGCAAAGCCATTATCAGGGGTGAATCTCTTTATAGTTCCGAGAGCTATTTTTCCAAGTTACATCCAGACTTCTATGGCAAGGCTACCAGAAATATGGGCCATGGTGTTCCCCTTCCAATAGGGTTTGCCAAAACTCAGGAGGTGGCTTCCTTCCTTCCTGCTCTGTTTTGTGGCTCCTAGTGTCCTTCACTTCCTGATAGTGGGCAGCAGCCACACCTTCTCTTCAGCTATAAATCTCACCCTTAGGGAAAACATCTTCCAAATCTACTCTTTCTTTGGGTTCCTTCCTTAGTCTAAAAGGTGGTAGCTACTCTTTATATTTGCTATCCTTACATTCTTTGGAATTCTCTTTTGTCTGTTGAGTAAACTTCATATCTTTTTTCTAGATGCTTTTGGCCCTTTCTTGTTTTACAGTTTCCTCCAGAATCAGGTCAAAAGTCATCTCTTCAAGATTACCTTTCTTAGGATTGTCAGATAAAGAGGAGAACTTTCCACTCTGTGCTCTCACAGGGTCTCCACCACATCTCTTCCACAGCATTCTTCCCCCATAATCAGAATTGTTTATTTAACTTAGTCTTTGAGACCCAAACAACAGTATTCTATCATTTAGGTGTCCATATCGCAGAACACATCCTTAATAAAGTGTTTGCTCCTTAAGTAACTTCTCCTCTTCCTCTCCTCCTCCTCTTCCTTTCCTTCCTTCTTCTTTTTAATTTATATTTTATTTTTTAAGATTTTATTTATTGATTGATGAGAGACACACACACACAGAGGAGAGGGGGGCAGAGACACAGGCAGAGGGAGAAGCAGGCTCCCCATGAGGAGCCTGGTGGGACTCTCCCAGAACCCACGGATCATGCCCTGAGCTGAAGGCAGGTGTTCAACCACTGAGCCACCCAAGCATCCATAATTTATATTTAAAAGGGGAAAATTTTGAGGGTATATAATTTGGGGGAAGTGTTGAATAGACATCCTCAGGGCTGAATGAACTTTTTGTCTTGTCTAAATCCATACAGTAATGTGCTTTGTAGACAAGGAATCTAGGACACCATAGTGATTTCTGTAACATCGAATACTGGGCTGTTAGGAATTGGACCAATGCCAGGATACATTTCTCATCGACAATTAAACACCCATCAACTGTTAATGATGACTTCTAGTCACTTGTGACACAGACTAGACAGAAAGGCTATGATCTAGATGGGAAAGGTATTTGATCTCATTACTCATCCTTGGAAACATGCACTGCCTCAGAATGTTGAATAATTGGAGCCCTTGATGAAAAGAAACTACAAAATATAGGATTGTTTATGAGAAATGTACACATTTTGTTGTAAAGAATAAAAATGTGCCATGTGATTTATGTCTGTGTATTTTTGGTGAGATTAAACATTTTCTCAGATACTAAATTCTAGTTTTCAAAAGTAGCAAAACTGTTGCATGATGTACAGACAGAAAGTTGGCGTCAAAAGGAACACGTTTTTCACATAGTATTTGCTCCTCAGAAGTTGATTTTAAAATGTTAGTAATAAATGTATTTAATATTTAACTTTTATTTCATTTACAAAATGAGTATAATGGCAAGGATTGTTTTCAGGACACGACCATTCGGTAAGATGTCCTGCATATGGAATAAGTTCAAGTTTGGCTTCTCAAGCAAGTAAAATGTAGTTGATTTCAATATATTTTTGACACTCCTCCAACACAAACAGTATGTAGCTACCACATTATTTTTGACCCAGAATATAAGATTTATCAAAGAAATTCTGAATCTTTGGGTTTTCACTCTTCTTTCTTATTCAAGAACTTATTCAATTTCTCAACTATGAAAAGTAATCTGACAATCAATGGAACTGAGTTTTCCTAATATATCATAAACTACTGGCAATATCAGGGTGTCATGGTATGGGGATATACTCTGGATAGAATACCTTATTTAGCTTGTCTCTAGACTATGGATATTTAATATGGTAAAACAAAAAGTGGGCTTAAAGAGCCAAAAGGTAAGCATTTCTAAAAAGTTTCTCTTCTCATAGTATTTATCTTTTAACTTCTTGACATAATACTTATGTAAAATGCCATTATCTCACGGTACACAAAAAATATTTGTTGTGCAGCTCAGAAAAGTCATAATTATATACAGGAATAAGATCTTTTTTCCCTTTACATATACATCATTGAATCCTTGGGGATTAAGTTTCACTAGGCCAAAATGACTATTTTTTGTTTTCATTTATTTCATTTGGATTAAGTTATAAGTGCTTTTCTTGGCTATATATTGCATCTAAATTATTTACTTTGCAAATGAACAAGGGAAAATAATTCTGTGAAATCTATTTTAACTAGTACAAGGAAGAGAGATATGGAGTAGACATTGTTTAATGTTTAAACAAATTTGATAATATACTAGGCCTTTGTAAAGAATGTTCAAGAGTACTCCATATTATAAGAAACAAAAACTCTTTGATATACCTATTCAACAAATATTTATTTGGGGCCCATTAACCCCACAGATGACATATCCTTCATATTATTTAGTTAGTTTCTCAAAACTGAGGTTTATAAAATATTTTAGAAATTACAAAATACAATTCAGAGAGGCAAGACACCATTAATTCTAATTAGTAAGATGCTAAAATAACTTTTGGGGTCAGAAAAAAAGTACATGCAATATGCAATATTAAACAACAGTTGTCATTGAAGAAATTCTTTGCTTCCACTTTTTCTTATGCATGAAACTGAGTTACTGTAATAGAATTTGCACTCCTTACCTCCTTGCAGCACAGCATGGTAGTTAAAATCTTGGAGTCAGACCTCCTGGGTTAAATTACTAGCTCTGGAACTTACAAATTGAGTAAACTTGGACACACTGTTTACACATTCTGCTCTTTAGTTTTATTATTTATTAAATGAAAAATAAGTATCACCTTTCTTCAAGTTTTGTTGTGTGAATTAGATAGTATCTTACAGATCTTCCTTGATTTAAAGGGGGATTATATCCCAGTAAACCCATCATTAGTTGAAAATACTGTTAAGTCAAAAATGCTTTTAATACACCTAAGCCCCTGAACGTCAGAATTTAGCCTAGACTGCCTTTAATGTACTCAGACACTTACATTAGTTGAGTAAAATGTTGACTATCTGGTCTAATTTATTGAATGCTGTGCTGAAAGTGAAAAAAAAGAATTGTTGTTTGGGGGACAGGATGGTTGCAAGTATGTTGGTTGCTTAACCTTGTGATTGCTGCCTGGTTGGCTGAGAGCTTCAGCTTGCTGCTGCCCAGCATCATGCAAAAGAGTATCTCACACATAGCACTAGCCCAGGAAAATAACCAAATTCAAAATTCAAAGTGTGGTTTCTGCTGAATTGTATTGCTATTGCTTTCACACCGTAAGTCATAAACCAAACCATTGTAAGTCAGAAACTATTTGTACTTGGCAGATATTTGTTATTGACTCTTAAGCTTCAACTACTTTTTAAAAAAATTGTTAAATATGATTAATAGCCTTTATCAGATAGCTTAATAATAATAAATCAAAAAGATAGCTTAATAAATATATGTGCATATAATTGTCACAAGTTCCTTTATATGGTTTTTTACTAGCTTCTTTTTAGTCTTCAAAAGAGATTATACATTTTTTTCTAGTGAGTTTTGCTTAGCACTCTAAAGGTATTTTAGTTACTCAGCAATTTATTAGATAAGCTTAGTTGATAAGCAAATGAATGAATGCTAAAGACTCCTGATCATTTAATGCTGTATACAAATCAATGTAATGATGGAAAATTCTCAAATTTTATTAAAAAGTATGCCCTATTTAGGTATTTGCAACATGACTATTGTTCATTCTAAGAGTAGATTATAAAAAATGCACAATCATTTCTATTATGATCTACATGATAATTTGCAAGGCACTCAAGTGATACAACATTAGAACTGATTTTATTTTGCATTTTGAAGAGTTACAAGGGGCAAAGGTTGTAAACATGCACAAATCAGAATTATATGATGATTTGACACATTTGCCTGACATGCCTCCATATACCAGAACTTACCTTTCAAAATGTAGAAGTAGGTGGTGAAAGGTTGTGAGAGATGTCAAATTACAGTGCCTAACAGCTCTCATCTCTAGACATGTCATGGTCAGCCATCATTAAAGTTCCTTGATCTTGCCCACAACAGTGTGGAAGTCTAAACATAGAGGTCTCACTGCCAATCATTATTTAAGGTTCATCGTTGCTTTTTGGAGCAGTCACCATAGCAATGGAAGTGAATTCGTTAAAAGTCTTATAGCTCCCTATGACACTTGAAAAAATTATGGGCTCTGGTCAGTAGGAAACCTAAGTTGTCCATTTTATTTCATCTGGTTCAAATGAAAACACAACCTATCTTATATAATTACCTTCCTCATTATAGAAGGTCATAAGATTCAGTTTTTGCCTATGAAAAGATATTTAAAAATATATTCCCAAAACAAACTTGAGTATGTCTTTATATTTCAGGAATGAATATATATGAATATATAGATAAACTCTACATGCAAGAATTTTTGTACATCAAAAAAATTCTCTGGAATCGTTTACCTACTAAAATGCCTGAAGGTCCCATCTCCCCAAAGTAGCATTAGTATAAAAGTTGTATGATTATGTTTGCTTTACATTGATCGACATCGTTATATATTTTCTCTCCATTAGTCTTTTAGTTTTTTTCTGTACTCTTTTCACCTTTTACTTTATCTATACATGGTCATAATATTTATGAAGTATTGATGTTTATTGTTTTTATTGAATACAATTTCTCCCTCGTTATTAACAAATGCAAGTGGGAATTCCTTGTCCGTGATAATATCAACTAAAATTTACAACCTAATGTAGAGTTAATAAAATATTTTAAGTTAATCATGATGATGATGACGATGATGACATTTTAAAAGTTTCTCTTTTAGTTAGAGCACTTGACTCTTATTTTTCTTTCTATTGATTAGTGATACCAGACAAGTCAAAGTAAGTGTTATCATACATAGCCGATCTCACACCCTCCTGATTTCCAATTGAGCATCATCCTGTCTGGTTAACATCTACCTAAGTATAGCAACTCCTCATTGTGAATATCTGTGTTCAGATACTTAATAGTACCTGTAACCCTTGCAACACCTTGTAAGTGAGGCATTTGTTATACAACATTGACAAGAGAGCAGCTGAGATTTGGAGAAGAAAGGTGACATGCCTATGGTCCCCCAATTAAGATGTAATGGATCCACAATATGAACTCTGTTTTCTCCTTCAACTATGTGACACAGCATTTATGAAAATTGAGTCCTGTTTGTAGAATCAAAGTGGATGTAGCTTCCTTACTAAATGCGCAAACTTGGACAAGTTGCTTAACTTTTCTGAATCTGAACTTTCTGATCTGTCTAAATATAACAATCCTGGCCTAATCCTCAGAAGTGATATATATATAGCTGCTGTCCAGCAGTTAACACTACTAGATGCAATTTTCTTTATTACCACTTTCCCCCCTTTTCTCCTTCCCTCATTTCTACTTTTTCCTCTCCTATCATCTTCCTTCTCTGGAATGTAGGAATAAAATAACTGTTCAAGTTCAATGTTTGGCTCTATTTTGTTACAAACAATATGATGTTGGTAGCATTACTCTGCCACCTGAACCAGTGTTCTTAGATCACAAACAAGGGACATCCAGGGGGAGTATGCTTCGTGGTCAGTATACCATAGGCACTCAATAAATATTGATTCCCTTCTTTCCCCTTTGCCTTTTAAAATATGAAGCTCTATGCAAATGTCAGGTTTTAATATTATTAGAAACCAGAGGGTGTCATCAAATTTACATTTAATTTGGTTTCCAGAGAGACCGGGAAAAGGGCATTTAACTTGTGTTCTAACATTTCAAGTGCTGTTTGCCAATGTGGTGCCATGGTTATTTGCTGATCATTTAGAAATGATCTCTTTTTTCTGGACAGGGAAAAAAAATTCTCCTTCCCCTCATAATTGACCCTTGCAGGTATCTATTAGACACCAATGTCTCATATACTATTTGAGCACTGGTCTTTTCCAAATACTCTTCCAGTGCTGAGATTTTATTCCTCTAAGATTGACATTTGCTCCTTTCTCTTGGTATTAATTTCTCTTGTCTTACCTAGGAAATCTTGAGATCTGGTTCTCCTTATTAAATTAGCTAAGTTAATATTTCCTTGCCTAGCCTGATCTCTATTCCAGTCCCCTTCCATCACTCCACAGTAGCCTCCAAATCAAAACTTTATTATTTTTTTCCTTGTCAACTCATTCAGCCTGACCATGTTTCCCTAGGCATCTTTCTTCTTTACTGGGCCTATCTTCCTCACTGACTATTTCCTCTTCTCCTTTGTATCTCTTATTTTCTATTTCCGGTGTCCTCTGCCTTTAGTTTCTCTGACATCCATTTTTCTCTTTTCTTTCTTGCCATTTCTTTCTGACTATGATCCAATCTCCCTTCTTCCAAATAAAAAATAACTATTTTTCACATGATACAAAGAAGGTGGATTAAAGGTGATAGGTACTATATCTGTAAAGAACATAAATGTTTATTTAACAAAGTACATGGCAGAAGGATTCTAGGCTTGGCAGTGATTTGTGTGCGTAGTTAGAATTTTCTGCAGCGGGTGTGTTTGAAACGTTCCATTCCCAATGCTAACGAGTAGAAGTTTGAAGTGTGTCCAGTAAATGAAAGCATGTCTGAGGAGACCTTGGCAAAATCATAACCTTGCTAGGAGGTAGTGCAAAATTAATTCTGCATTTTTAGTGCTTTTCGGTGCCTCTCCTGTGATTCCATTGTTATGTCACTCCTGTCACTTGACGACTGTGGCTTACTGATGTTATCTCTCTGTGTTTCATTGTTAGTTGCACAGAATGTATTTAGGTGTTCATGCTGCTGTCTGTTTTCTGGTGTTCCAGCTGCCTTTTAAGTCTTTATTTTTCCTGCATGTTCAAGATGAATTTGTAATATTTTTCTAGAGGTGAGTTACAACTTGTGAGGTTCAAACACATGATGTTGACATCTCTCTTGGTTGAGTGTCAAATTTTTGAGGATTTTTCTCAGATATTCTTGAAAGCAAAATTTATGAATGTATAAATAGGTAACTGAACCAAGATACTGTTTCAATAAATTTTGTGCTAAATTATTACATAATACTTATTTCATTTTCAATATATATATACTTATACTTCTTTGAAATAATTCTAATGTCCTGCATTTATATGAAATTGTGATAAAATTTCACATGTATCATCTTTGAGAGTCACATAAACTCTGTGAAGTAGGTAGAGTAGATATCATCACTCTTATTTATAGGTGAGATAAGGGCTTCTAGAAGTTTTATGACAATCTCACAGTCCCGTGGCTAGAAAGGGATTGGGAATAGAATACTTTGGTGCACTATATTTATAATTCATTACTTTTTTCCAAAATTTAAAACCACTGATATAAATGTGTATAAAATATCTGTCTCAGTGACTTTGAATAAAAAATCATTCATATTTTCTGTCATTGTTATCATAATTGCTACGATTTGCCGGCCACTGTACTTCTATTATTTCTCATATCTATCACAGAACTGTGAGCCATATCTAATTAGTCCTAAATTATAAATGAGAAAGATGGTGTCAAAGAATTTTAACAACATGTCCAAAGTTACTATTTCAGGAACCAGTCTTGGATTTTAGATTATTGAAGATGTGTTGTTTCTTTGCTGAATATAATTTCTAAATAAATTCTTTAGTACCACTTTGTTTTATAGTTAGGAAACATATTTTATGACTGTTATTTAGGTAAAAGGAAAACCAGTGGAAAGAAAAGGAAAAAAAATGAATTGTAGTATAGCAGTATCAGAATTGAGGTAATGTCCTCTGTGAATCCTGTTGTCTAATACTGATTTATCAATCACTTAGATATATGTAGAGTAGTCAGCCTCAGAGTCACCACTGAGGCCAGCTGCAGAGTGAGATACAAAATGATCAGACTCTGTAATACAAACACATGGGTGCACATGTTGGGTATACAGTGCAAAATCTAACCAATTTCAATGACATCCACTGTATTTGTTTCCTATTGCTGTGAAACAAATTACCACAAAATAGTATAAGACAAGATGAATTCATTCACTCACAATTCCTTTGCATCAGGAAACTGAACATGACTAATCTGGGTCCTCTGCCCTGGATCTCCACAGCAGCAATCTGTATCAATCAGGTTTGTTTGTTTGTTTGTTTGTTTGTTTTTCTGGACTTGAGGTTTTCTTATAAGCTCATGTGGTTGTTTCTCTCAGTGGCAGGACTGGGGTCTCTGTTTTCTTTTCTTGCTGATTGTCAGCAGAGGATCCCTCTCGGTCCCTCAAGGGTACTCACATTGCTTTGCCATGTGATCCTCTCTCAGACTTTCTCATAGCATGGCTGCTCACTTCTTCAAGCCCCATAGGAGAATTTCTCACTCCAGTCTGCTAAGACAGAATTGTATACAATGTAGCACAATCACAAAGTGGCTATCCCATCACCTTTGCCATATAACCAAACCTAATCAAGAGAGTACCTATCCAAATATTTTTGCCATATTCTCTTACCTACAGGCAAGTTACAAGTTACAATTCTGCTCGTAGTCAAGGAGAGGGGTTCATAAAAGGACATAACTCATAGGGTGTCATCTTAGAATTCGGTTTAACATACCAACTCACCGAGCAGAATTTTCTAAGAGGAGCAAACCAGTCCCACCTTCTCTTTCCACTTAAGCTGATGGGAAAATGACACTGATCACAGAGAATCTGACACCAGGGACCTGTTCATAAAAAGCACTGAGAAGAATCAAGGTTTTTCTCATTCATCTATGGCAAATAGGTAATGCATGTTCACTCACTATTCTCTGTTGAAAATTATATCTTGCCATTGTCTTTTGCTGTTTCTCCTCTACTTACAACCTGATACATTTCTGATGCAGTGAATACATTGAAAAAAGTAGTAATCAGAGCCAATTAAGTTGCATATATGTTTTTCAATAGGAGAATAAAAGTTCATCAACTGTAAAGAACTTAAAATATATCTACCATTTTTTTCAATTTGTATGCATACAATAAGAGCACAGGTGAGTTTTAAAATGTTCTCAAATATTACCTATGTGCTTCTTTTCCCCCTTGCAAAATATTTTTAGCTTTATTCAAGGCTATGATGGGATAACTTCTAGCAATAATATTACTGAAAAAACACAATTTCCTAACTGGTGGGTGTGTTCCATTGTAAGAGTTTCCACTCCATGAGAACTCAAGAGTAAGAGTCTAAGATTTACAAATAGCATATCTGTATCTCATGAGGGAAGCCTTATTTGCAACTCAGTACCCTCTACTGGCTGAAGATGATGATTTATCAAATGACAGTAAGATTTTACTATTGTAGCATTTAAATTAGGCATGTAATGGGGAGGATCTTTTCTGTTCTTATTTGTGCAAAGACATTTGTTTGAGTTGTATCTTTACTTCTCATGTCAAAGAAAACATTAGACATGATTAGCTGCAGGTATCTGTGCTCCATGATATCCAAGCAAAGTCCTTTTTATATTTCATCTTCTAATTGTATTTGCAACTTAATGTTTGAAGTGTCAGTCTTTGTAAAATTAGCTCATCTTGTTATGATTTAGAGCTTTGATGTGAGTGAAAGGCTTCAATTGCAATGCAGAGTCACATCTGAGAGTAAACTGCACAGACAAAGAGACTTACAAGGCTAGTAAATCAAATACTCGGAGCTGTCTATGTGGATTATGAGATAGTATTTGCATAACTTTGAAGTATTTATACTGATGAAATTACAATAATTAAAATCATCGCTGTGTCAATTGCTGGATGCCACAAGGCATAGCAATTACTAGCATGCAAATCAGACTTTGTGTAAGCATTTTAAAGAATAATTACCTTATTTGATTCAGATGTGCCTGAAAGGCATTAGGAATCATTTGAGCTATTTTGCCTTCAACAATTTTAAGGCTCGTAGATAATGTTGTTGTTATTATCAATTATTTACTTTTGTATATCACTTTTCCTTATTTTGGTTGAAACTAAATGCCACAGATAAAATAAAAACACACAACTTTGCTGTTACTAAGAACAATTTACAATATCAGTTAAATCTGCATCTTTCTTAAGCAAACATTTTTCTTTCTAATGGGTTCGACTCTGCTATGTCATCAGTTTCCTGTGCAATAGCTAATGTGTGCTCAGTGTGTACACTCACACAATTTGAGAGCAAGGTTGTGATTGCAGCAACATGCCAGAGTAAAAATCCACCCATAATAGTTGGCAAAATATCCTCTCAAATATATTTGTCACAGGATATGTATAGGTGGTCACTTAGCCAGCTGAGAATCTTAGTCTTCCAACTGCAGGTGTTTTACTTTAGAAATTTAACACCAAACTTGAAGTAACACATTGAAATCACAGTTGACATTATATTGCAATATGTGATAATTTGGAAATCATGAAGTACTTCCCCTAAGACTTTAAATACAGTGACGGTTAGTATAGGTTTATGCCATATGATCTTTCTTTATCGAAATACCAAGTCCTGATCCATTTTTGATCTATGGGGTAAGTAATTCAAATCTAAAAGTTTTTGAAACATGTATCATATAGAAAAATTGAGTTGTAAATCAGTGAATCAAGGCAATAATTTTTATGAGGATTATTGCCCAAACTGCTTTCTTTTTGGAGACTTACTGAATTTCCTCATGTCTCTTAGTAAATAGTATCACTAAATAGGTAGTATATAATTATTACCACTAAAAATTCAGGGAGTTTTTTTTATGATCAAAGCTTTGCTATTTTTAAAAGAAATTTATGTATTTATTCATGAGAGACAGAGAGAGAGAGAGAGAGGCAGAGACACAGGCAGAGGGAGAAGCAGGCTCCATGCAGGGAGCCTGACATGGGACTCAATCCTGGGTCTCCAGGGTCACACCCTGGGCTGAGGGTGGCACCAAACCGCTGAGCCATCCAGGCTGCCCTAAAGCTTTGCTATTTTAACATCTATTACTTTGGTTTGCTGTCTGAAAACTGAAAATATCCCAGATTTTGTTTTGATTTCTCTTTCTTGTTAAGTGACTGTGGGTTATCTATTTGATTTTTTTCCATGTATTTTAAACTGTATTTTTATCATTTTAAATGAAACTTTCAATAGACACGTTCCTTTCAATTCTTTTATATCTTATACTTAGAAAAAAAGAGCACTGATGACTCCTAATTATATTGGTTTATAGCAACATTTTATGCGACTTAGTTACAGGGCCTGTTATAGCCCATAGGAAAGTAAAAAATGTTCCTTTGTTCCCTGTGGCAAAATAAATTGATCATTAATATACACACTCTGGGCAGAAAGTTGGGCAACATGAATACTTTTAACATTACAATGTATTTGAATAATAGTGTCATTACTGTCAGTTCTCTCTTTAATAAAAGATATATGTGCCCAACCACAATGGATCATAGTTCTCTAGAACATATCGAGTCAAGATTTACAAAACAATCTAAATTATTTTAAACTAATTTTCCAAAGCTTCTGCAGAGATCCTGGTCCAAAAATAGCACTGACTAAATTATACCCCAATTTTGCCTTGATATACCAAGAAAAAGGAATGGCATTATAGACCACTTATATATAGGTTATTTTATTTCTTTTCTTACATAGTTTACATTCAAAACATGTGCTTATTACCATGTGCTTTAGGCTGACATGCTTATATTTATGCAATATTCTAAATGTTTACAGAATAGAATAATGCTATAAAGCTGAACATACAGTATAGACTTCATACGGTCCAAAGCAATGACTCAAAACAAGCTCAATCAGAGAATTCCTTGGAGAAGATTTTAAACACAGAGTTCCATTCTTTTCCCTAGAGTTACAGAATCAGAATCTCAAGGAGATCAGCCTTGGACTCTACATTAAGAAGAAGTTCTCCAGCGATGCTTATGCGTAGTCAGGTTTGGTCATCACTGTCAGGTTTCAGTGTTCATGGAGCAGACTTGGAGTGTATAGACATGTCCCAGAGTCCACAAATTGGGTGAGAGATGGGAGCTTAAAAGTTGGTCAACCATGTCTTATTTTCCTTTCTCTAAGTAAATGCATTTTGCCTGTTTTGGTTGTAGCTTCAGTACAAATTTCATTTTGCAAAGATTTATAGTCAAAACTAATTTAAAATATATTTATTCTTGACCTGGGGCTTTTTTTTTTTTTTTTTGGTTGATATTGTAGCTTTTGACAAATATTTATGTCCCTAATAAGATCTCTTTTCTCCCTAAATATATAGGAATGAATGGATATATTCTTTTTTAAAAATATTTTATTTATTTATTCATGAAAGACAGACAGAGAGAGAGAGAGAGAGAGAGAGAGAGAGAGAGGCAGAGACACAGGCAGCGGGAGAAGCAGGCTCCACGCAAGGAGCCTGATGTGGGACTTGATCCCGGGTCTCCAGGATCACACCCTGGGCTGAAGGCAGCGCCAAAAGGCTGAGCCACTGGGGCTGCCCGAGTAGATATATTCTTAACATGAAAATAATCAACTATCAGAAAACAAAATTTGGCATCATGTATAATAGTGAAATAGCAGAATTTCCAAGAAAATCAGAAATCAGAAAAATGAATTTACTATCTATGATATTTTTAAATATTGTTTCAGAGGACTACTTAATGTAGTGGACCTAAGAATGAATTATAAGTTTTATATGCTACAAAGGAGAACTGAAAAAGTAGCATCATTTCATAAATCCAAGAGAATGAGCTAAAAAAACATTAGAAATCACTAGATAATAGACAACATAGTTAAAATTTCAAATATCAAATGCAAAACATTTCCACATATAAATTATTATTTTTTAAATAATGCTCCTTTGCCCAGGATGGAACCGAACATGAGGCTTGAACTTAAGACCCTAAGATCAAGACCTGAGCTGAGATCAAGAGTTGGACACATAATCGACCTAGCTACCCAGGTGCCCCAACATTTCCATATGTAAATTCTAACTCATGAAGATAAATTATTGGAGAAAACAGACAATTGTAAAAAAGCAATAAATGTTCTAAAATACTTAAAATTACTTAGTTTTAAATACTTAACATTTAAAATACTTAATTTTATTTAAACATTATTTAAATATAATTGAATTAAATTACATATAATAATTAAATTATATATATGATTAAATTTAATTAAATTTAAAAACTTTTTTTAAAAACTTAAAATGTTGAGGGAATATATGAAGCAAACAACTTCTATTGAGGAGTTTGAAAAAGGTATGTCTTGCTTTTGGAAGAAATACAAAAGCATAAAAAAAGAAAAATATATAAAGGTGTCATGTAGCTTGAATCAATCTATCTTCAATGTAAAATGAAAAACAAACATATTTTGCTAATGGCATCAGGCAAAGATTATGAAGTTTATGTTATATGTTTTATGTTACAAGGTATGTTGAAGAATAATATAAGAATAAGAAAATTATAGAAAAGGGAAAAATAATCACAAGATTGCAAATGCTAGAAGGCCAGGCCTAAGAAATAGAGAGATATATATCATGAAATTTTATTCACAAAATTCATGTAATATTGGCACTGTTCATAGAAGAGAGTCTAGAAACTAAACAATGTATGTATTAGAATTATTGGAATATAGTACAAACAACATTTTACATTGATAGAGGAAAGACGGTATTAAAAATGTATAGGGAGGCTGCCTGGGGCTCAGTTGGTTAAGTGTCTGACTCTTAATTTCCTCTCAGGTCATGATCTCAGGGTCCTTAGATAGAACCCTGCATCACGCTCTGCGCAGGGTATAGAGCCTTCTTAAGATTCTCTCTCTCCCTCTCCTTCTGCCTCCCGTCCCCTCACTCATGCACACATGCTCTCTCTTTCTCTTTGACAAGAAAAAGTATTGAGGGAGTTCTGCTTCTGAGTAACACACTGTCAAAGGCACCAGAAAAACCCTCCGGCCTGAAACAATTAAAAAACAAATAAAATATATAAAAACAATGTTTTGTAGACCTTGAACACTGGACAACATAGTACAGTGACCACTGACACAGGATACTGTCCTAGTTTACTCCCTGCAGAGGAATGGAATTCCAAAACATTGTGTCCTACCAAGATGGAATTGAACCATCTCTTTAAGTTATGGAGATACAGCTGGCAGAACAGTCATGGATAAGCAGAAAGGAAAGAATTGCACAGAAAAAGAACTCCAGAGATCTGCAATGAGATCTTCGTCAAGTCTTCATTTGAGTACTGATTTGTGCATACATGCCAGAAAACTATCCAAGTCTGGGAAACAAACAAAGAAGCAAGAGCAACAGAGAAAATAATCCCTGTGATTTATAAATGTCAGAGGATTTGTACTGCCACCAACCAGACTGGAAAATCTTGCAATTCATGGGACATCAGCTAGGATGCTTAAATAGATATTTCCTCAGTAGTGGAGCATAATTAGTCTTCGACCAAAGACTAATCTGGTCTTCATATCAAAGCTTAAAAGCAAAGCCCAAATGGATCAAGCTATTTCTGAGTAATCTAACTGCTCATAATACATACAATGCTAAGAATATTTATAGAAATACAAAAATACCCAGGACTCAGCGATACAAGATTAAAAATGCCTGACATTTTACCAGAGATTGTTAAAGATGTAAAGAAACGCAGAAATACAATCCACAATAAAGAAAAAATTCAATCCGTATCTACACAGTGAAAAATGATAAAGATTATATAATAAGTAGAAAAGGATAAAACAATTATAACTATGTTTCATATGCTCAAGAAAGTAGAGAAGAAATTGAGTGCTATTTCAAGACACAGACAATACAAAAAACATACACTATGGATTGAAACAAAAGAATTAAGAGCACTAGAATGGTAAATATAGTAGACTTCTTTTTGTCATTTTTATTCTTCTTCTAAGTTAGTTGGCCATTTTAAACCAAAATAATAATTATGGAGTTTGAGATTTTCAACATATTGAGAATTAAAATGTATGTTAGCAATAGTGCCAAGGCCAAGAAGAGGATAATGGAAGATCACTCTCATAAGACTCTTCTCATATACTTTCCACAGAAACAAAGAGATGGCTCTTCTTCCTACTCTGAGTTACACTTTTCATTTAAGCTTATAGGCATGACTGTTTGTTTTCCCAGTTTCCTGAAATTCCTTTTTAAATTCTTCCTGAAGTCTCTCTTTTTAAAATATTTATTTATTTATTTGAGAATGAGAAAGAGAAAGAGAGAGAGAGGACAAGCAGGGGCAGAGGAAGAGGGAGGAGCAGACTCTCTGCCGACCAGGTAGCCAGACTCTGGGCTCAATCCCTGGACTCTGAGATCATGACCTGAACCAAAGGCAGACACTTAACCAATTGAGCCAACCAGGCACCCCTCTGCCTGAAGTCTCTCTCTTGGTAAGACTTAGACATTAGTTTCCCCAGCACAGACTAAGAGAATGTGTATTGTCATTGTGGGTTGATCTCACACGCCATTTTCTCCCTTGGGTTACCCATACCCGCTTGTTCCACCTTCATTCATCCAAAACTCCTCATGCTAATCATCCCTGAAAAATGAATCCCACCACCAGTTCACCAGACACACCTGGATGAATACCAGCTAAGTCTATGATGGGTTTCCAGGTACAAAAAAACTAACAGTGGAGCTGAGCCAGCTAGGGCAGTGATTTTATTTACAGAATAGACAGATTTTAACTCAGTACCAAATTGTGAAGTCTATATACATACTTTCCATTTATCCTTTTAGAAAGAAGTTTTGGAAAACTTTCAGGCAGTGAAAATTAATCTGGGGTCCACTATCACTTTTCTTGCTCCGGTTACCATAAGCTTAGAAAAACAAAATATTCTTTCAATTGCCTAGAAGATTGAAATAGAATTACTTATCTGAAATAACTAATGTAAATTTGTAAATTTTATAAGCATTGTGTAGGTCAGCTTTTCCTCTATGTATTTCTCAATCTATGCTCTGGTTTTCCATTTCACAGAGACATATCCTGACACATCTTTAAGCAAAGAGAGTATGAAAGACCTGTGAACAATCTGAGATCAATCCCTGCTTCCCGTAGGTTCTTTAACACTACGACTTAGGGCTTTCCTTTCATGCATGGATAAAGGGAAAGGGAGAGAATATCATTATGACTCAGTGGAGGAAAAGAAAAAAAAAAGGACTCAGTGGAGAGTCTCCCTTGATACAAATTAATTCTTGAAATATAACATTTTAAAGAAGATATCTACTCTAATTTTTAAACAAATCAAATAGTAAAATGAATGTGTTAAGAGAGGACTATTTAGAAGAACAAAATAGAACATAAAAAAAGAGAATACAATTAAATAAAATAAGTAACAAAACCAGTATATAGTAGCCTTAACAATACAACAGTTAATCATTTGTGGGAAAAGACAATAAGTATTCAGAGAACATAGAAAATTATAAAGAAGAAAATTAATGGGAAGAAAATAATATCAACAGAGGATAATCATAGAAACCTAACCTAGAAGTAATGATTCTTCTCAAAGAAGGAAATAGAACAAATACAATAAAAGAAAGAATAAAGAGTGTATTAGTTTTTTGAAGTATTGAGACTATTTATTCAAAGGCTTGCTATGATCCAGGAAAAATTATTGAAAGTGAATACATTCTTAGATATTTTCAAAAAAATTGCTTGGATTCCAAAAATAAAGAAAACAATATAACTTTCATAAATATCCACATAGAAATGAATAACTTTTAAAGGCAACATGTCAAAGACATAAATTAAAAAAGAAAGCATGAGAACAATTTCAAGAGTCAAATTTTCATTAAAAGGGCAAAATAGCAATATTAATTGTCTCATGCTTTTTGTAAAAAAGTTGAAACAAGTCAACTTATTAGATAAGTTAGATAACAAGTCAATTATTAGATAATATAGAAATAATAGAGAATTTAAAGTATAAGGTATTAAACAGAATAAAGAGAATCTTTTTACCTTACTAAAATATTCAATCATAGTGAGAAAAGGAGTGCTCTATATTATTCATCATAAGTCACCTGTTATAACAAACCATTTTAGTTTTTTAATACAATAAATCTCTTTAATGTGGCACTTCACTGCAGAAACTGGGAGTTTTTTACTCTGGAAAATAGTCTGTTACAATTTAGCTGCTCTGTTATCTTCTGGAGCCTTACCATTGTCCACTGAAATTTTAGAATATGGATAATGGACAAATGAAGAGAAAGTGTAAGGAATTATGAGAACAAGAATAATCCTAAATTGGCAGAGATCATTTCTCTACATATCCTATTGGCCAGAGCCTTATTATATGACCTCACCAAAAGCGAAGAAAGAATGGGAAATATACTAAGTACTATCATAGGAAGAAAAGGAGAAAACTGATATTAGTAGTATTAGTACTAGGTTTCTTTATTATAAGTACTAAACACTTATGTGTCAAAACTAACAATAAAAACTAAATATTAAAAAAAAAACTAAACATGAAACTCAAGGAAAAATTGACAGGAAACTGGATGGATTATAACATTTGAATATACAGTTAGCTACAAAAGAAGTGAAAAATAAAGGTTATGATCAATTAAATTAAAATTCTAGATTTGCAAGCTATAGACTGGACTGTCTTCTGAAGTGTATAGAGAACACTTATAAAAATAATAAGATATTTTTCAATGAGGAAAACTTCAATAGAAGATGAAAACTTCCATCTTCAATGGAAGATGCTAATGCTAAGTTGGTTATAAATTGACTTTATATACATTTTCTTCTTTTTTTTAAGATTTTTAATTTACTTATTCATGAGAGACATACACACACAGAGAGAGAGAGGCACAGAGACAGGCAGAGGGAGAAGCAGGCTCCACGCAGGGAGCCCGATGTGGGACTCGATCCTGGGTCTCCAGGATCATGCCCTGGGCCAAAGGCAGGGCACTAAACCACTGAGCCACCGGAGCTGCCCTAAATTTTCATTATATAAATTGTTCAATTCATGACAGTGCCTCATGATTATATTCATGGACCACTCAGACATAGATATCAGAATATTAATGTGATATGAAAAAAAATATTGAGAAATTACAACCAATTTAATGATTTATGTCATTTAAATCATATCAGAAATCAATGAAAAATGGAGTATTATTAAATGAACACATTATGGTGGCCTATTAGTAATTTGAGGAAATTGAAATTTCGATTACAATTAAATAAGTTCAGTTTGATTAACTCAATATAAAAGATCAAATTTTTGAATAAAAATAGAGTATTTAAAATCCGGGTAGGGAGAAATATATTTCAAGTTTTTGTAAAAGAAAAAATATCAAGAGGAACATGTAATTTGTATATAATTATTAATTTATTAGTGAAAATGTAATTCTTTGGCAATGTGAGCCAGTAAATGTGTGCACAGAAAATAATGCCACAATTATATATAGTTAAGACAAATAAACATATCAGGATTAAAGAATGTGGATGGATAAATCATAAAGAAATACTTTAAAATGAAAAATGCTTACTTGAACCAATACTTTAAAATATCAAATGCATTTTTATTCTAACTAAATTGTAATCTCTCAGGAAGTTTTATGCAGGCACTAGTATGATAAAAGTGGAATCTAAACCCTTTATAAGAAATTCTATGAATTAGTCCATATCTTGTTTTCAAACCTACAAAAATATTCAAACATTTTCCCATAATTTTTTTTCTTTTTTTGCTGTATCCTGCCATAACTTCATAAAAATAATTTGTTTATTAAAGCATTATGTATAAATATATGTTTATATTTGAGAAAAGCAAGTTTTCTAAATGCCTCATAAAATGAAATTTAATCCATTTTACCATAAATGTTGTACTATGAGAGTATTGGTGGAATATGTTTGGGATGAAATAACATGGAAAGTGCCCCAGATGTAATAATAATGTTCAATGAGTGAACACTATTTAAAAAATCATTTACATTTTGAGAGTATGATTGCATTTAAATACAGATATAAAGCATTTTTATTTTTTTCATAAAGTATTTTTAAACATGAAAAGAAAAAAGTTAATCTTACAGATAAATGAACTAGAGAAATAGACAATTCACAGATAAAGAAATGTGAATAGTTCTTAAACATGAAAAATGGTAAACTCCACATATATCATAAAAAAAGAAATTAAAATGACACTGAGATACCATTTCTTATTTACTAAATTGAAAAAAATCTAGAATTTTAATGTAATTTGTTGGTGAAGCTTTGGGGACATATATTATGAAGAAATATATACATATGGAAATTTGGAATATCTACAATAACTACATGTATATTTGCCCTAGCAATTGTACTTTTAGGAATCTATTTTTTTTTAATGGTGATAAAAATACAAAAGATGTATGTGTAAGCTTTTTCATCATAGCATTCTTTTAAAAGCAAAAGACAACTCAAATTCCACCTGTAAGAAATAAGTTTGTTATGGCACTGGTTGGATAAACTATGCTATATACACAAATGGCAGTATACATATGTAAAAAGCAATGAGGAATATTTCTAATATACAACTATGGCTTTAGCTCCATAATATATTTATAAGTAAAAGAAGCAAGGTAGAGTTAAATTTGTATACTTAAAAACCCATTATCAAAAAAAGAGTTATGACTATAGATATGTATTTGCTTGCTCAAACATTGGTTGAGTTAGGAATGAAAAACCATAAAACATAAGTAAATAGAGATTTTTCTAAGGGGGTAGAGAGACAATACAATGGGGAAAACAGACATAAAAGATAAATTTATTTAAATCTATAATTTTCATAAAGTTAACTTTGGACTCTTGTAAATACTTTACATTAACTTAAGACAAAAAGGGAGATGCCTGGATGGGTGTATTGGTGGAGCATGTGACTCTTGATCTCGGGGTCATGAGTTCAAGCCTCACATTGAGTGTGGAGCTTACTTAAAAAAAGGACAAATAAAATAAAAAGATCTATAAAAATGAAAAGCAAAATGAAATAAGTGAAATTCATTATGTATTTAGTTGATAGAAAAAATGCTTAGAGAAGAGCTATTTTGAATGACTTTATGATACAACTATCTGACTATATATTCTAAGGGATAAACTATATCCTAAAACAAAAATATTTGTTAAAGGAATAAATAAATAAGAAAATTAACCCTTCCTTTTAAATTATCATATTGTATATTATACAGATATTGTTATTTTAAATTTGTTTCCTTCTTATTTTTGCAAAGGAAGAATTATGTTGAAATTGAGAATATATATTTTGTATATGAAAGAAAAAAGGTACAAGTCTAACATTGACGTGCGTAAGTTGAACCCAAGGGTTTTGAATTTTAATTGGTAGTAATAGTATGAATTTATGATGCACTTATCTTAAAAATGTATATTTCCCAACTCTATCCTTTGTAATAATTACTATTTCCCACTAAGGGAAAATAAGTCTCTGGAGAAATGGCTGATTTCTGGCTTTGGCACAGGGATTGTATGAGATGTTAAAGCTGAGATCAAAGGAACTATCAAAGACTGAAAGAGTCATGTCAAAAGAACTCGGAAGCTAACTAGGATAGGTTCCCACTAGTCAGAGCTGGGGCAATCGGAGCTTCAACAAACAAAACTGTAATGGATTGAAGTCAAACAGGTTTAAATATATTAGTCTACAATAATACTAAAATAAATTTTGAAAGAGCATAATCAGTGGTCACTATTGTTAGAGGACCAATCTCTTGTTTTGAAAAGTGATAAATAGAGGAAATAAAGAAAATATTTTTCCCATTCCTATAAGAACTATGTACTCTGGGTAACCAAATAGGTGACAAAGGGAAGTTTTACTTTTTTATATGTTCCAGATAACAAGTGGTGAAAGAATTAGAATTCACCATTTTGCAACCCTAATGGATTAATGTGTTCACACGATGATCATCAATGAGAGGAAACAGCCAGAGAGGAATTGTTACTTATTACATGTGTCAGCATATGTTGTCTAGTTGTCTCTCTTTTGATGATTCTAAAACCCACTGATGTTTTCTTTTGATTCTTTTCTGCTTGCTTCTCCTACTCTCTCTATTTTATAATGAAGTATTCCAGACCTCTGTCTTTGGATTCCCTGCATAGACTTATTCCAGCTCATGGCTTTCGATACCATTTACACTATGATGATTTCCAAATTTATATCTGTAACCCAGGTATCTCCAACTAGTATAGTCCCCTATTTATTCAATGCCTATGCCTGAAGGTTTTACTTTCAAATGTCACATATTTGCAATTCTTATAGGTTAATTTTGGCCCCTCTCCTATATATATATATATATATATATATATATATATATATATATATATATATAGTCAAGTCCTCATGCCTCACAATAGTACCTTACTTGGAAATAAAATTGATGCGGATGTAATTTGTCAGGTTAGGATGAGTTTATACTGGAGTAGTATGGATTTTTAACTCAACTTGATTGGCTTCCTCATAAGAAGATGGCCATGTGAAGTCACAGAGATACAGGGGGATTGCCGTGTGACCAAGAGGTAGAGATTGCCACCAACCAAGTAACGCCCACAACTAGAAACTAGAAGAAGCAACGAAGGATCCCATAGAAGCATTGGAGTGTCCCCGTTGATGCATTGATTTCAGATTTCTAGCCTCCACTGCCATGGGAGATTCTATTTCTGTTGTTCTAAGTCACCAAATTTGTGCAACTTTGTCACAGCAGTCCTAGGAAAACAACACAACACATTTCTGATTTTCACCAATAGGTAAACTAATAAATATTATACCACCTTGCCCAAACCTGGTCCTCCCTCAATCTTCTTCAACTTAGTAACTCTTTCTCCATCTTTCTAGGTGTTTGGGACCAAAGCCTAGAACTCATCTTTGACTCCTCTATCTCACATTCTCCAAATCTGAACCAACAACAAATATTGTAACCTTTACAATATTTTCAGAATCTGACCACTTTATACCACTTCTTTTCCTCTCACTCAGTTCTAAGTCACTGCCATCACTTATCTGGATTATTGAAACACTTTCCTAAACGGTCTACTCTCATCTTTCACTCTCTGCTGTGGATTCTAAATGTGTCAGCCTGAATGACAGTTTTAGAACAAAGTCAGAGCATGTCTCTGTCATTACTCAAGATCTTCCAGTGGCTTTCCACATTAGACTGAATAAAGCTGAAGTCCTTAACGTAGTCAAGCTGAGTCTTTATGATAGACTTTTGTTTTCTTCCCCACTTCCTATGACTTCCCAAATCTCTTTGACCTCACTTCCTACCAGCTTTGCCCCAATTCCAAATATATGTCACAAAGCCTATTTTCTTCCTCTTATCTATGTCTAAAATGTTCTTCCTACAATATTCATAATTCACTTAATCGCCCTCTTTTTAAATATGATCTTATCACTGAGATCTTTCCTCACCTCCTTATTTACTAATGTAACAACCTCAGTGTTTATCCTCCTTTATGCTTACTTACCTCCAACTGGTGTACTATAAAATTTGTTTGCTTATTATTTGTCTTTTGCCACTAAAATGTACACTCCATTAAAACATATTTTTTGTCCTTTATTCACTGCTGTCTCTAAGATCTTAAAAAAGAGGTCTAGAACATAATAGGTATTTCAAAGACACTGGGTATAAATTAATGATCACTGGGGAGGAATACCAGTAGTCAATTTGAGCAAACAAACTATTTTAAAAGACTAAATAGATTTAATATATTCATGTGACAAAAGTATTTTAACTATAGATGACATAAATCCTCATTAAAATATGTCTATCAAGACCAGTTTTTAGAATTAAGCAGTGTGATTTACACTTTTAAAGGTATACAACTGCATTTTTTTAGTAATGTGAAAATGACTAGAAGAAACCTCATTCCAAACCATGTTGGGAAGGCATGAGTGGGGAGCTGTCATGCACTACCACTCATTGGTAGCTTGCAAAGTTCAACAAGAAGTAAGATTACCCCTTAGCCTCCAACAGTAAGCTGTCCTTGCCTAAGGTCAGTGAGAAGCTGCCACTACTTCGCATTCATTTTTCTACAATGACTTTTGTTCAAAACAACTCTTCTCAACTTCCTCTTTTCTTCTTTAAAAAGATTTGTTCTCTGAAATTGCCTATTGTTTTGCCATAGTTTGCTTGTCCACAATTGCAATTTTTCTGTTCTTCCTGAATACACTCATTTGCTTCGCAATAACCTTTATTGTTTAATTTTTAAAGTCAACAATAATGAGATTCCACTATTTCCCTATATCTTATGTTTCTTTCGAATTGTGCAATTTACTAATGATGCTAGAGCATTTGTCAAAGAATGCTCTCTAATGTAATTAAATTCTTTTGCCTGAAATAATCCATTAGAAGTATATGTGACTATTATCAATGATAATACTTTTACTTTTACTCATGCATTTTCTTTGTATAAATTGTATTGCAAAATTGAAACATAAGCAACAATGAATCATCAACTCACAAATAATCAGTCTCTTAATTTAAAATTGGATATTTCTGTTCAGTTAGCTTACGTTCCTTGACCATGGAAGTATATTAAATAGTAATATCTGATTACCAACAACTTTGCATTCTTATGAAATGTTGAGTATTCATGCAGAGTAAATGTCTATTGTATTTTATTGCCAAAATAACATGTTTCAAATAGTAAAACAGCAGGGGAATACTGACTGAGCTATTAATAAAACACACCAGCTTTTAGCTGGCAAAGCAGCCTTCTTTCCATCAAACATGTCTCAGCCTTTAATAAAGAAACTCAAATGGTGTAGGTGAAAAATTACTTTTCTCACCCGGTCATCTGTCTGTCATGTATTATTCAGGTCACCAATGTTTGTCCTGAACTGTATCATTCTGTAGTTGTGTCAGGTATGAGATATGTTCAGTGTAATTCCATCAGACTTCGTGAAGTTGATTAGAACAGATCACCTTTCGGCATGGGCACAAGTTATCTCAGCAGATTGAGTGAAAAAGACTTATTTATCTTTGCCTTATAATAAAGAAAGAGATGAGCAAATTTATCCATTAACTTGAAAAGAGTCACATATTTGGTGTGAAAACAAACTATAGTCAGTAATTCTATTGAAAATACCATAGTGCATGGATGTTTCTTCAGGGGAGAAAAGCTTATGCGGGAGTCAACATTTAATAGCATGAAATATTTAGCCAAAGCACATGAATTTTATTATAGTCCTTAAAATGGTAAACATTTGTCCCACAACAACATGATAGAATGTAATAAAATATGCCAAATCTTTGATGGTTTCAACTGGCTTTTTCCCAGCATTCTTTTTGCATAATAATTTGGGCTTTGATTTTATGGAAAATGATCTTCAAAGTTTATCTAATCATTCGTTATACTAGTATATCATAATGATATCATAGACTATTTTATTAAAGGCATCCTAAAATATTTAGTAACTCAAAATAGGTTTGCATTACTAAAAAGATATGTGAGTTAAGTGTAAAGAAACCTAAGATTATTTCTGACATGACCCACAGTCCTCAGGTTCCTCATCTGGCCCATAAATGATTTGCACTCATGAATCCTCAAGGGGGAAGGAGCCAAGTGATGCATATTGACATGCAGTATGACTAAGTCTGAATCTAAATTTGAACTCTACTACTTACTAGATTCATGGTTTTAGTTATACTTCCAAAAATGAAAATAAAAGACTATAAGAAGAGCACATCTAGCACCCAGTAATGTGTATACATTTAGAGATATGTGTACACACATACGCATACACACTCATATATACATAATATTTAAGCATTGCCTCATCTTCAAAATGATTTAAGATACACAAAGTAGAAATCAATTTATTCCAATTATTCCAATTATTGATTTTAAGAACTCTGGAAATAATTTTTGGAAATATAGAACATTGTCACTAAAGGTAAACTAGCAGGTTCAGTAATTTTGTTAAAAATAAAATTGAATCACTATATATAAAAAGCAAAATAGATATTGTGAAATCTCCTGGGGAATTATTTGATTATCCTTTTTCATATACTTTATCTATAGTAGCCAGTAAACACCCTAGAAAACAAAGTTAATTTCTCCTAAGTTGTTTTTCATCCCCTGCTCTCTAGGATGTGTTTTGCAATAGAAAACTTAAAGAAACTGCCTTAACTCTTCTACATCACTGTTATATATTTTACTGTAACTTGTGTAAAAATAATGCTTACCTCTTTCCTATTCTGTAAATCAATAAATTCCCTTTTGCTGGATGCAATAACTTGAAACAACAAGTGTTTATTTATTTAGCTTCCAGGACATGGCCAATTTTCCTGGGCTGTGGAGCATATTTAACAGGTATAGGCTTTGTTCTCATGGAGCAAAATATCTCTTTGGGTACATGAACAGGAAATCTCACAGGAACAGAGCATGCTGAGGACCATCCAGAACAAGTCTAAGCCAAGTGCTGCTCCCTCAAAGAGCAACTTTAAGCTACTAGAGAAATTTTGAAGCAGGGAAGAGGATTTGTTTTGTGTGAAATATTTAGATTTAAGGAGATGAACTAAAACGACAAACTACATTTATAATCATCTTACTTTACATTTTAAGATCTTACTTTAAAAATAAAAGATTTTATTTATTTATTCCTGAGAGACACAGAAAGAGGCAGAAATATAGGCAGAGGAAGAAGCAGGCTCCCCATAGAGAGCCCCATGGGGCACTCAATCCAGGGCACTCGATCCCAGGACTCCCAGATCATGACTCGAACTGAAGGCAGATGCTCAACCCCTGAGCCACCCAGGTGTCCCAGATCTTATATGTTTTTACATTTGAGATCACTTGTGTGGAAGCTGCTTTTAGACAACAGGCTGGGGCAATGGAATGTAGAAAGAGCCACAGCGACCCCCCAGTGAACACAGGCCTATCAGGGAATGCACCTCACAATATCCATAGGCCCCTAACTAACCAATGAGCTACTTAAAATTAGCAGTAACACAAAAGGGAAAGTTCCATACATCACCATACCTCCTCGCCTTCTCTCTTTAAAAACAGCTCTCACCCACTGCCTCCTGGCAGAGCCTCTCCTCTGCCCTCCTGACCACTTGCTCCCTTGCCATGTATTAGTAAAGGTCTCTCTCCTTTGTTCTGCCTTGGGTGAATCCTTTCACCATCCGTGCCACCAGCATTCACTTGATCAGAGCCCCACATTTGGGAGCCCCCATCCAATCGAGAGAGATACCACATTATCTAGACTTCTAAATTCTCTGTGCTAGTCTATGCAACACTGTCTTTTTTCATGGTGATCTAAACAGGCATCCCAACCACACCTCCGTTGTAAATGTCTGGAAACACCTTTAAGGCTGGCTACAGACATAGGCCCTGATTGGTTTATCCTTAAAGCAGTGAAAGTAATCACTTTGAAGGGTAGACACACGAGTTAAGTCTCTCCAATCAAAGTGTAACTCAGTACTTTTGCTCCGTGCTTGAGAGAAAATAAATCATCTGTCTCCTCGTGGATTTCACCAAAGAAACAGAGGCTTTTAGCCTTTCTGATGGCAGTCATCCTTCAGCCATGAAAGTTATCAGCTCGAAGATAAAAAAGACATGGGGAGGAAGAGGCAAGAGAATGCCAGAGAAATTATCCCAAACTTGCATTACTTTTGGACTTTTCACAAGAATCAACGTATCACTTTTATTTGTCAATCCAGCCTAGATTAAAGGTGCTGTTATGTATTGCCTTCAGTACTTTTTGAATATATTAGCATATAATTTTTAAAAAACAGAATTCTAAATATCATTATTTGTTCTTAAAAATCATTCGAATTATTATAGACATTAAAGTTTATTTAAGTCTGGAAATTAAACTACTAAGAACATTTGATATAATACATATCAATCAAGAACACTAAAACTTCCCAAAATACCATAATTAGATAGGGGTGCTATCTGAAAGCAATTACATATAACAGAATCTATTTCACTGTGAGTTATAAAAAAATAAACTATCTAAAATATAAAAGAAACTCAGGTTATCAGTGTCTGATGGTGGTGGGAAGTACACGTTCTGGACTCCGTTTAAAGGCAATTCAATCACTTGCTAGCAGTGTGATATTGGGCAAGTCATTTTACCTACTCGGGTGTCAGTTTCCTCATCTATAAAATGTAAATAATAATAGCATTTATTTTAATAGAACTATTGTTGCTATTTTTGAAAATTAAATCAATATAATTAACATAGTATACTCTCCATCAGTATTATAACAATTAAAAAACATAACATTCATGAAAAATTTTAAAAGCATGATTAACAAATTTCTCTGAATTGTAAAATGCCACATCAATCATAAATGCAGGCCATTTTGACCAATTAAAAAACCATAAAATCTCTGAAAGTTTGAAAAATAAACAACATATTTCTTTTTTTTTAAGATTTTATTTACTTATTTGAGAGAGAGAGCATGAGAAGAGGGCCAGAGCAAGGAGAAGCAGACTCCCTTCTTCTACAAAGGTAGAAATATGTGAACTCGTTATTTAATACAGTGGTGAAACTACGATGTAAGGAAAGAAAGCACTTTCTGATAAACAGTGCTGAGACAACTGACTATCCATTCTTCTAGAAATAGGCTTTTACCTCATACCGTATACAAAAATCAGCTTCCCTTGGTTTGTAGTTCTACATGTAAAAGGCAAAACAATAAAACTCCTAGAAGACAATGTAAAAGATTATGCTCACAGCCTTTGGGTGAAAACTATATTTTTTAAATAGGATAAAATTATGAAATCCGAAAATAAAAGATTTTAAATTGAATAGACATTAAAGCTTCTCTTCATCAAGAGGCACCATTAGGAATTGAAAAGGCATTCCACAGTGACAGAAAAAAAACCCAAAACCTGTAACACCCAAAGCTTATATATCTAGAACATATAAAGAAGGATAAGGCAATAATAAAGAGACAGAGCTCATTGGAAAAGCTGGACAAGAGTGTTGATTTATTTTGCTAAAGAGAGTGTCCACATGGACAGTATGCACACAGTTCACCCTCAGTAGTACTTAAGAAATATACAAATTTAAATCACATTGAGGAGGTGTCAGGGTAGCTCAGTCAGTTAAGCATCTACCTTTGGCTCGGATCATGATCCCAGGGGTCCTTTTAGTTCAGGGGTCCTGGGCCAGCCCCATGTCATCAGGCTCCCCATGTCAGCAGGGAGCCTGCTTCTTCCTTTACCCCTGCTCATGCTCTCTCTCTCTCTCTCACTCAAATAAATAAATAAATAAATAAAATCTTTAAAAAATAAAGTCATAATGAGAAATTAATGAAAAAAAATTTTTTTGAAATCAATGAAAATCTAGCAGAATAGCCAAAATTAAAAGGCCAACAATACTAAGTGTTGACTAGATGTAGAATAATGGAAACTCTGCTTTAGGACAAAGTATCTGTGACTTTGGGAAATTGTTGGGCATTATCTACCAAAGCTCTTGAGGAGCTCATTTTCTTGTGATCTGGTTCTAGTTGATCCTGTGTCTCCCAGAGAAGCAGAAAAATCAGTGTCTTTCCTAAGTGTATATATATAAAAATTCATGTTGCCAGTGGAACATAAACAAGCACAGAAGACCATTCTATGCTCATGTTTGGAATAAAACAGAGAAAAGATCATACAGTAACCACAAAAAATACAGTTTTAGTACACCTCCTTCAACCTAACGTGAATGATTGCTCATCCTTTACCTATGAAAGCTTGCTTTCATCCATACATGTCCTAGATAAAAATTAAAATAAGCACCCACCAAAACTGTCCTTGCTTTTTGACAGTATCCACTCCAGAACTGGCCCTGGCTTCTTTAAATTTGCCTTAGAATCAACCAGTACTGTCCCAAACCCTTTACGAAGCTTCACCCACATCCCTTTGCTGAGATGTCCCACCTTCCTTTGGAGTGCTTTCTCCCTTGCTAAAGGTAAATAAATTACCTTTTAAACCTTTTAAACTACAGGTGTATTCCTGGTAGTCTTTGGGCAGTGGGCTTTAATAAGCCATAGCACTGATTCATTCAGTTATTCCTTCAATTGTATTTTTTTTAATATTAAAATTTTAGTTCAGCTATATTTTTCCAATATTTTGTGAAAAAATCAAATCCATATAAAAGTTGCAAGCACAACTGAATGAAAACTGAATATCCACCAACTGAATTCACCAATTCTGAACATTTGCGGTTCAACTAGGAAATTGTTTAAAATAAATAAATAAAACAAAATGAGAAAGTGTGTCAGTTTCAAAGGCAAAAATGAAAGAGAAACTTGTGCTGCTGGCATCCAAGCTTCCAAACATTTGTAACACATACCAAAAGACTACATTTTCATTATGTTTGACTCAGAATTTCTACTTCCTAGATTTTATCCTGAGGAAATAATTGTCAGTTTTCAGAATCTCTAAATCTTACTGATTTTATCTATGTATGTATATGTGTGTGTGTGTGTGTGTGCGCGCGCGTGCGCGCTTATTTTTGGATTCTGCATTTGGCAAAATGGGGGAGAGAAAAGAATGAAAGTAAAACCTGATTTTTTTTGGAACTTTTTAAAAAGGTTTTTTTGGGTGGAATTTTCCCAAAATTGTACATTTGAAAATCCCATTTCTACTATATTAACAGCAAACTGTTCTTAAAGATTTGTCTTTTTAGCTTATATCATCAGGGAAAGCAATACAGACAACTCTGATTTTTGTTTGTTGTTTCAATGAAGCAAATTCATTCTATAGTTTATCCCATTTAGTTTCTTGACCATCTTACATAGGTAAAACGATTGACCAGCTTTCTTTCCCCCCTTTTGTTTATAAAAAGAAGACCATAAAAAACAATAACAAAAAAGTTAACTGAAACATGTTTATTTTGTAATTTTTAAGACATGACTTTCTAATGTCTTGCTCGGTTGATAGACGCTGCAAGATGCACTCATCTTTCTTTGTGTGTGTGCTAAATAGTACCCCTATGACCTACATGTGATAATAGCTGCAAAAAATCCACATAAAAACTAAACAGAACACTGGATGAATACATTTCATACATGTGGATTTTATTTACTGCTCCCTAATAGGCAAGGTTGTTCAAGCGCAGAAAAGCCAGTTTCATACTTCTTTACAGGAAATGAGAAAGACTGATCTTCTTCAGTGTACTTCTAAATTCAGAATCATTTTGGGTTAACAGGGTTGCCATTTCCAGGCCAACTGTCAATCTGGGGCATCCGAAACTTCAGGCACCTAGGGTCAATGTCAGCTTGTTAAGCTATCCCTAGTCTATGAGGGTAGTTGCTTCAGTTACTGAGCCTTCAAACCTTTACAGTATTCCACTTTCATTTAAAAAAAAGTTTCTGTACATTTCTTCTTAATATCAGTGCCCTAACAGCATGCATTGCTATAACTATGATTAGACATAGTAACCTTGTCTTTCCTGATGCCAACTAATTGACCCCAAAAGAGCAAAGGGAGATCTGAAAAATAATCCCCTTCAAGTTCTCACTCCTATGGTTGCCTTAAGTTCTTTTCTAAGCTGAAAGTCACAATGAAAGGTCAAAACTAGATGTAAAGTATATTAATGAAATATAGCCCGTGTTCAACTAAAACTATATTACTTGAAGTAAAAAGAGATGCTAAAACCCTGTCCTATCTAAATAGGGGCTGGATTGAATGTGGAGCCTTGAGAAGAAATAGGAATCTGAAATATTTCGAGACACTTTTGATGAAGTTGGTTAAATATCAAGCATATGTTCTAAAATGCACATAATGAATCTCTCTCTTCAAATGCATAAGATAATTATATTTTTTCATGTTTAGCATTACTACAAGCTGGCACATACGAGGTTAAGAATCATGTTTATTTAAGGGTGCCTGAGTGGCTCAGTCCGTTAAGCATCTGACTTTTGGTTTTAGGTGGTAATCTTACGGTCACAGGATTGAATGTTCAGCATAGGTTTTCTTTCCTTCTGCCCCTCCCGCTTGTTCCTCCTCCCACCCCCATCTGAAATACATAAAAAATATTTTAAAAAATATTTTTAAAATATTAAAAAATATTTAAAAAGCTATTAATTAAATTTTGACAATGGATAACTGTACTTAATGTATATCTGTGGTTTCAAGTATGCAGCCAGAAACATCTTTCTCTTAAAAACTTGTTTCTTGATATTGTTTTCTGGACCTAATGTGCTTACCTGCAAGACTTTTTATTCCTTACTACACCATGAACACATGAGTAAATTGAAGAATGACACTGAAGAGCCATGACAAGCCTCTGAACCAGTCTCTGCTGACATGAATGATGAGGGCCATTATGGGGAGCTAGGAGGTGAGAGTGAGAAACCTTAAGGGTTTGATATTTAGTGAAATGTTTAGAAGTTTGGATGTCAGTCTTTCTTTATTAGAGCTTTTAAACTTTGTCAAACATATCTAGGACTAAGATTTCTGATAAAAATGATCTACAATATTATTGTGGTGTTTATCTTTGCCCTTTTAAAGTGGATCAAAAAATGAGTTATTTTTCATAAAAATGATTTTAGGTAAATTTACTATTCAAAGACTAGACAAACCAAAACTCAAGGATATAGCTTTAATTTTTGATAGTTCATTCTTTTGCAGGTAGTTAAAAAACATTTATGTCAGTATAATCAACTATATATATATATATATACACACACACACACATTATATTAGAAATATAAGCAAAAATCAACCCATACAAAAAGCCATGAACTACATAAGTGGTATTCATAATTAAAATCAAATTGCATATTCATCAAATTAAAAACATTAACCAGAGCAGACCAAAATTATGCAATCTTAGCTTATGAATACTACTTCTAGTAATGTTAAAAATTGTTTCTAGTATTGTCAAAATTAATTATGACTCTTGAATCATTTAAGTGCGTGTCACAGAGTAGTCTATATATTTTATATGATTATTTCCACCATTTTTCTGACAAAGAAGCTGCTTTGGTGTTCTTTCTGTGATATTTTCCCCTAAGAATTACATGTTTAGAGATTATCTTATATATATATTGCTATTCTTAAAAAAATTGTGAGCAATTAACTAGAGCTTTTTCTTGAAACAGAATGAGGGCCATGACTAGAATATGATAGGTGAGTGCGGGCGAGTAGGGGTGGAATACAGAAATATGTCCACTTGCAGGACTAAAGGAACATTTGTATGTAAAGATCTAAGAGTGGAGGTATAGACAAGAATGACTGAATTACCTGGTTTAGATAACCAATGGCCGATGAAGCAATTTATGTGGAAAGAAATTCAGGAGGATGGGCAAGTCTCAGGGATGTGAATTTGAAAGATTGAGAAATTACCAAAGTAGAGATGTACAAAACTTGAATGGACACTGGAAAGTAAGACCTAAAGAAGATAAGGGGTAAAGCCATAGATTTAGGACTCTAAAATCAAAAACAGTAATGGAGTGTTTAGAAATAACCAACATAGGTCCTGTGGAAACTATGGAAATACCAAAAAAAAAAAAAAAAAAAAAGCCAAGAAAAAAAATCAATGAAGTGGGAAGAGAATTATTTTGAGAGCAAAACTCTGATTCCAGTGGAAGGTGCAGATGAATGAGGGAGTGAAGAAACCTAAGTTGTCTAAAATATGATGAGAACAAGAATAGTCTGGATGTGTGTTCCACCAAGGGGATCCTCCTGGAAGACAGGAACAGGGCTTATCTGTTGCATCCTGGGGATCTGTCATTTTAGAGGCATTTCTAAAATATGAACAGAAGGATGGATTGTTGAAGCAAATATCAAGATTCTGATTATTTAACAATGTCATATATCATACAGAAGCAAAATACCTCCATACCTTAAAAGAGGTCATTAACAGAGAAGACTTTGAGACAAGAGAAGACTTTGAGACAAGAGCTGCCCTTGACTGGTGGGAACAGATGGCAGCTTGCAGAATCCTCTTAGTTATTAAAATCTCTAGACAGTATTTGTAAATTGAAAAAATTCTGAGCTATTTTTCTTTACCATTAACAAAAATACATATAACAGATCTTTAGTGCACACAATCTACTGCTACTGTTTAAGGTAATTAAAATAGTGATTTCTATTGTGCCTTCAGGTGTAGGAGGGCAATTTATCGATAGGGTAAGAAAGACACAGTGAGTCTCTAGGTATTTCCCCCCTGATTATTTTTTCCCCCTGCCAGGCTTAGAGTTGAAGCAGGGCCTCCATCCCAGCTCATCTTCAGACCAAGCTTTCCATGGGAGTGAAGATAAATCCACTCCCAACTGAATGTAATTATCTGCATTGCCTGTGTGTACATCAGACTGTGTGAGATAATTGAGGCATCGTAGGGAAAGGAATGGGTTTAGAAACAAAGAATTTGGGTCCTAGCCCAGGAAACTTTGGGCAGGAAATGTCATCCATTTTATTTTCATGGTTTTTAATCTACATAATGAGAGGATTGGGTTAGGCTACTCTAAATTTCCTATAAACTTATATTCTAGGATTCTACAAGAAATAGCAAATTACCTTTTTACTATTGATCATGTAACTATATTCATTATGTAGTCCTGGGATCTTGGATATAAAAACATCTGGGGCCTGTGATATGCACAGGGAATATTTATTTTTCTAAGTTGATAAAAGTTTGGTAACAATGTTTTGAATCTTTTGAGAAGTTAAAGCCATTCTAAAGTTTCAATATGTTTTCATGATATTTTAAGAAGAAGATATATGCATATTTGTCTCAAAATATTTATAGATATTCCTGAATGGATCATCAACCATCACATACACACTTCTCTATTTCTTCATCTGTCAGATTATGGAGGGGGGAGAGGAAAGAAATGTGCAGAAGCACCCAGGGGGATAAGTGACTTCAATTGTCTCCATTCTATTTAATGACTTTTGCTTCTATTATTTCAACCATTATTTTCCTCTACAGTTTTCATTAAATTCTCCTTAAAACTTTTAGCTATTTTGACCTTTTAGACGATGTGGGTGCAATTACCCAAACAGTGCCCTGATAACCTAAAGCATAAAGCTACCTCACTGACTCCGTTGCTGAAAATAATGCATATCAGCATTGAAAGAATAAAAAGTTCCTTAAATGGGAAAGAAACATTGCCTTTGTGCCAATTGTCTTGGTCTTTTAAAGATTAACATTTAAGGGAAGGAAATGTTTTAAGTGAGAACACTGAACAGGTTTTATTGTAATTAGTTTCTATATTCAGATTAATTCATGGGTTCATTGTCAACTACAGAAATGCCCAGACTAGATAAGGTAATCCATCCCTCAGGGGAAAAAATTAATTCAAAGTGTCATGGATATGAACACAGAAAGCACATGGAGAAAAATATTCAGTGTGATGGGGGAAGGGTGAGGAGGAGAGAAAGGTTTATCTAGTCTCTTTTATTTTGATCCTGGAATGCCTTTGTATTATTTACCTACATGTTTGAGAGACTATTGATTTTGTTTTTTATTTTAAAATCTTTGCTCTTCAGCCATTTTGATTAGTGTAAGTCACTTGTGAAAATAAGTTTGTGTGATGGAGGGGAAGGAAGTTTATTTTTCTCTTTTATTTCATTCTTGGAATAAGTTGATATTTTTATCTATGTATTTGGGAGTCTTTTTTTTTTCCTTTTTAATCATCTATTCTTTATCCGTTTTGATCCAATGTAAAATACATGGTGGAAAGAAGAAAAGAGTTGAGAGAAGGAAAGTATCTATACTGTTTTAACCCTGGCATATCCTTATATTTTTTACCTATATCTCTGTGAGGCTATTATTTTTTAATCACTCCACCTCCCTTTTATTTAGCCATTTGATCAAATGAAAAACATTGCTTCTTTGATTTGTGCTTCTGTTGAACTAGAAATAATTAAAAAGCAATTCCATTCCTTGGAGAAATAGAGTCTGCTTTTACAGTACATCCTGTGGCCTAAAACAAGCGAAATAATGTGCTATGAACAGAGACAATTTGAGTGGTGCTTAGAAAGATGTTCATCTTCACAATCTATTATTTCTTTTCAAGCAACTATCTTTTCACCGCACACATCCTGACAGCCTAATGAGTATGATTTTTTTTTTACCCTGTTTTCTTCTTTCTGCTTAGTCTAAAGAACCAATGACTCCTGTGCCAAGACCGCTATCTGATTGAGAAGTCACTGCCCTCACTCTTATTTGGATGAGAGTTTGAAAAAATTGAGCTTGTTTGTTTTACTACTTCTGCATCTTCCACTTGTGTTGACTTTGAGATTTGCAGCATTTGTTCTCAGCATGGGTTCAGAATCTTTAGCAGAGCAGTTCAGAGTTGTCTGGTACCATACAGAAATCACTAGTTCTTTTGAACAAAGCATACGAGTCTCTAAGGGTACAAATTGAGCTCACATTTCTTGACAGTAACCTTTAACTGTCTTAAGTACCAATAGGCACACTGGAAATATTACTTAGAACTGAACAAAATAACCAGAAATATTAGACATTTTTTCTTGGTTTATAATACTTTTAAAAATCATTATTCCCTGTGTGTATTTGTAAGCAGTATATATTCCCTTCAGAGATTTGTGTGTACATGTATTTTGAAAAGGCCCAAATATGCTTTTCTAAGTCTTGCTTAGAGTCAACCTTGCATATTTGGAATTCAATCATCTTGGTTGCTGCAGGTTTCCAAATTCAGATTTACTTAATTGGAAATTAATTGGAATGATGGCCTCAGGAATGGACTCTTTTCTCCAAACTAAATGAAAACATGGCTTTGTGTTTGCATTTTACTTAAACTTAGTTTTATATATGTGTCTATACATGCAGCTCCTTGTCATCATTCCATTTGTTTGGTTGGAGCTCTTTTCTCTTACCATAAACTTACCATAAACAATATATACACATGCTCTAAGATGCACAGCACCAATTGCCAGGTGGCTTTTAGATTTGCTCTTTTGATAAGATTATGATGATAGAATAAGAAAATTTTGCATGAGGAAACAATTCAGAAAATTTTTCAAAAAAACCCTTATTTTAAAATGATATAGGAGGGATCCCTGGGTGGCTCAGCGGTTTGGCGCCTGCCTTTGGCCCAGGGTGCGATTCTGGAGTCCCGGGATCGAGTCCCACGTCGGGCTCCTGGCATGGAGCCTGCTTCTCCCTCTGCCTGTGTCTCTGCCTGTGTCTCTGCCTCTCTCTCTCTCTCTCTCTCTATCATAAATAAATAAATAAATCTTTAAAAAAAAAATAAAATAAAATGATATAGGAGCTAATTCGTTAGCTTTAAAAGTAAGGCTCCTTTAGACCAAATCTTTTGTCACTGAAGTGTTTTGATATACCTTGATGTTTAAAAGAAAATATTGGTTAAAACAACTTTCATCTCTTAGGATCTATTTTTTAAATCTTTCTATCCTTTGTAGCTATGAACTGCATATACCAGGCTTCGAGAAATTAATATGTTAAACTGAACCAACTTGATGGAAGCAACTATCTATAGGATTTGTTTCAAAAGAAAGGCATTGTTAAGAATAGCAAATATATAAGCCTACTTAGGCATGTTGTAAAGCAGTTTGATAAGTAACTCAGAGCAAGTTTTGTGAATGCAAATGTAGTGCTCAAGTCACATCCTGCTTTAAAATGTTGTGACAAATTAAGATGAATTAAAAAGAAAAAAAGTAAGACTACTTCTCACTTAATCTTGCACCTGCACGTACACAAATATGTTTGAATAAATCTCAAAATAAATTTTCTAAAATACTGTTCATCCCTCCAGTATGTTGACGCTGCTAAACAATAATCTTCATAAAAATTTGGTTGATGATTCTATAATCAGGTTACACCTCCTGATCATATTCCCCAATAAATAATACTTCTAGAGCTCTGCACAGTCTATGAAACCACATTTTGAGTTTAAAAATGGGTATCGAAAAGCCTTAATTCCAATCTTGGCGAAAGTATTGTTGACTTCCCTTGTAACCTCGTTTTACTTAATTTACTTAGAATTAACTTAATTACTTTGGTTTGCCTATGGAAATAAAAGCACTTGCATACTTCATGGGGGTGCCATGTAATTAATGTATTGAAATGTGGATTAAATAATACTGGAGTGGTTCCAGTAACTGAAGTATTTATATAATGGTTACTTTGCCCTATATGTATGCACAAATACAATCTCAGGGGATGCATCAGTACTCATTAGCGGCTGTTTAAAAGCTCTCTTTGGTACCCACAGAGAGCTCAAGAGAGGAACTGAGTATGCTGGGTTGACATCCGCACACATGTGCGCTGATTGTGAACCGCTGAACTCTTAGTAGCTGGTAAAATTCAGAGGTGTGTCAACTACATATTGTAGATGACTTCAGTGGATTATATAGTCAAACAACACACAGTCTTGAGTGGGCTTTCTACCATATAAAAATGCACACTGAAAGAAAAATGGTTTGTTTTGTAATGTTATTCTAATTAGATAAGTAATAATGACAGCAATCCAAAGACAATAATGTGACACTTTACTAGGCTCAAAGTCTGTTTAACACATTTATAACAGAGGAATTGCTAGATGAAGATTGTATCAGTCATGGAGAACAAAAGCCTCCACTTTGAGAAAGAAACCTCAGGAATGCTTTTAAGGTACCCTTTGCTCTTTGGAAAAGAAAGAGAGAGATTAACACATTTCCTGCTAAATGCAACTGCTTTCATTTAAAAATAATTAGAAGGGAAAGCAAGAAACAATCATTGCAGTGTTATTTGACACAATTGAATAATTGTTTGCACTAGCAGAAAAATCCTTGGCAGTGTAGAAAAATCAGTGGCTTTGTAGCGAGATACTTAAATTTGAGATTCAGCTCAGAGTTTTCTCCCTCTGTGACTAATAGACAAGTAATTTAACTTGCCTGTACTATTGTTTCCTTTTACATAAAATCGAGGTGATACCATAAACACAGGGCTATTCTAAGAGTTAGTATAATATTTGAAAAAAATTCCTTATAAGCTATAATACAAATTTAACACATGCTCATTTTGTTATTACAAACTCAAGCCACAGTGGAATCCTCCACATTGACAGCTTGCATTTGTCTGGTAGAAATTCCATTTATTACTTAGAAATATGCTTCAGAATATTATTTTCTTATGTTTGGAATCATACGATATTACAGATAAAAGCAACAACTCTGATCATTGGTTCCCTTAATTTTATAAATGAGGCTGAGTTGCTTTAGGTCACTTAGGTATTTGATAACCAAGCAAGACTGGAATGAACAGCTCCTAACTTCCTGTCCAATATTAATTTTCTGCAGCAGACATTTAAGAAGTGGTGGCTATTTAGTCAATTCTCTGAAGGTGCTTTGTCTTCAGACTTTGAGAAGTCTTATTTGCAAAAATAACAACTAAAAATATAAAATATGATTTTAAAATACCAACATTTAGGGACACCTGCGTGGCTCAGCGATTAAGTGTCTGTCTTTGGCCCAGGGCGTGATCCTGGAGTCCTGGGATTGAATCCCACATTGGGCTTCCTGCATGGAGCCTGCTTCTCCCTCTGCCTGTGTCTCTGCCTTTCTCCTGTGTCTCTCATGAATAAATAAAGAAAATATTTAAAAATAAAATAAAATAGGGATTCCTGGGTGGCGCAGCGGTTTGGCGCCTGCCTTTGGCCCAGGGCAATATCCTGGAGACCCGGGATCGAATCCCACGTCAGGCTCCTGGTGCATGGAGCCTGCTTCTCCCTCTGCCTATGTCTCTGCCTCTCTCTCTCTCTCTGTAAATAAAAAAAAATAATAAAAATAATAAATAAAAAAAATTAAAAAATAAAATAAAATAAAATACCAACATTTAAGCAGAAAGCCATTATTAGATCTAAATTATAGGACACTGGGATCCCTAGGTGGTGCAGCGGTTTGGCACCTGCCTTCGGCTTAGGGCGCGATCCTGGAGACCCGGGATCGAATCCCACATCGGGCTCCCAGTGCATGGAGCCTGCTTCTCCCTCTGCCTGTGTCTCTGCCTCTCTCTCTCTCTCTCTCTCTCTGTGACTATCATAAATAAATAAAAATTAAAAAAAAAATAAAAATAAATTATAGGACACTAATTAAAATGAAAACTTATGAAGTTGTTATTTATTTATTTATTTATTTATTTATTTATTTATTTTGAAGTTGTTATTTAAATTCTGATTTCCATGTGTTTATGATTTTTATATATTTTTATTTAGCATATTTTTTCTAATTTCACATTTAGAATGTCCTGAAAATGGTAGTGAAAATTCATATTACAATCTGCAAAGATTTCTAACTTGAAAATTTTTCTGCTTTGAACGGAACCTCTTTTTTTTTTTTTTTTTTTTTTTTTTAATGTTTTCAAGACTGATTCACTGTAAGGCTCATTTTTCTTTTAATGAGTTTGCATCCAAGTCCTGGGCAGGGTAAGAAACTATCAATAGTGCAGTACTCAGCAATGTAAAGTATGAGAGACAAGGGCCGACTTCAGAAGAAAAACCAACATAGAGAGTTTTCTAGTCTGATGTTTTAAAGAGCCAGGTTGTTGAGTGCATGGTTGAGTGGGTAGGTTAGAAAGAGAAATATTTGGGACGCCTGGGTGGCTCAGCAGTTAAGCACCTGCCTTTGGCCCAGGGCATGATCCTGGGGTCCCAGGATCAAGTCCCACATCGGGCGCCCTTCATGGAGCCTGCTTCTCCCTCTGCCTGTGTCTCTGCCTCTCTCATGAATAAATAAATAAAATCGAAAGAAAGAAAGAAGAAAGAAAGAAAGAAAGAAAGAAAGAAAGAAAGAAAGAAAGAAAGAAAGAAAAATATTCTAGTCTTAAATACGTTTTGAAGTCCCTATAAACAAAGAAAATACATTTCTTGACTGCACAACTTCTTAGAGTCTTCATAATATATGAATATATTATGAATCTATTAAAAAGGGCAATTATACAGTGATTTTTTTTTAATTTTTTAAATTTATTCATGATAGAGAGAGGCAGAGACACAGGCAGAGTCTCAGTTCCCCTGCACCCCAGATGAAAATTCAGTGAGACTCTGAGTCTTTCTTCATATTGTTGCTTCTGACAATCCTGGATCTGTAAAAATCAGATAATTTTTACATGTCCTTAAAGGATGAAGACAAGAGGCTTGGTTAAAATATGCTGAGCCACAAGTTTTAGTGAAATGGATTTTTGAAGAGAAACACCCATTAGATAAACTTCTGAAGCTCAAAAATGAGTCACAAGCAAAATCTAATTAATTGTAAGTTCTCTAAGGAGTTTAGTTGCAGATTTAAATGACCGTAGCTATGAAGTTTTTTTCTCTTTAAAGTTTCACAGACTGTTTATTTTCTTCCCGTAAGTAAGTAGGGAAAAATAATTGACCATTGTCATAGAATACTTAAATTAGTATTTGGTATTGGGAATAGGTTTTAAAGAAAAAAAGAGGATTGCAATAAGATGAAAGACCAGTCCGTTCCAAATAACATATTCATGAGTTTTTATTAAGACATATACTAAGTTTGTATGAAAAAAGGTGATACATTTTTTGAAGAATTTAATTTTTAAATTTTTAAAATAAATCTGTTAACTTTTTCTCCTCATCTATGATTAAATAAGTTACTTGATAAATAACAGTAAGACAGATAAATATTAATACAATTTTTTTCAAGATAAATTAGGACCATTGTTAAGAATTTGTGCCAATAAAATGACTAAATCTTTATGAACATAAAGTAGAGCATATGAATTTGAAATCTTGCCTTACTCTTCAATATGGTCACCTATTCCCACAATGGATTATGATTTCTTCAAGTTGGATATTTCTAATACCTTTGTGGTTAAAAATATCCCCCCTTTCTTGATGTATTCAGTGGTATTAAATCTATAACATTGGTTTATAATATTAATTTTTTAAAAATAGAAACAATTAAATGGGTCAGATTTTAATAGTTTTAGTGAGAAATTATGAGACTATCCACCAACTATTTCTGTGACCTCCTATTTCCCATCATTGTGATCTCAAGTCAGATGTTATCCTCTCATAGATGCCACTCTAAAGTAAACACAACCTCATCATTCTCTTATGTTATTATTCACAAGTATACTTCCTTCATAGCAATTACCATTATATTATTTATATTTAATGATATTTTAGGTGACATATTTATATGTCATTGATGTCGATATTTATGATGAAAATATGTATGATATCTATTAACATAATTTCTTTCTGTTCATTGTAGGTTGTGGGATGCACAAAGATACATAGTAGATGCTCAATAATAATTGAGAATCATGTCCATGTTCTGTTTTGGATCAAAAAGAAAATATATCTGTTGCAGTGAAACGCCAGGACACCTGCACCCCGATGTTTATAGCAGCAATGTCCACAGTAGCCAAACTGTGGAGGGAGCCTCAGTGTCCACTGAAAGATGAATGGATAAAGAAGATGTGGTATATGTATAGAATGGAATATTACTCAGCCATTAGAAACGACAAATACCCACCATTTGCTTCGACGTGGATGGAACTGGAGAGTATTGTGCTGAGTGAAATAAGTCAATCAGAGAAGGACAAACAGTATATGGTCTCATTCATTTGGGGAATATAAAAAATAGTGAAGGGGAATAAAGAGGGAAGGAGAGAAAATGAGTAGGAAATATCAGAGAGGGAGATAACATGAGAGACTCCTAACTCTGGGAAACAAACAAGGGGTGGTGGAAAGGGAGGTGGACAGGGGTTGGGGGTGACTGGGTGGCAGGCACTGAGGGGGGTACTTGATGGGATGAGCACTGGGTATTTTGCTATATGTTGGCAAATTGAACTCCAATTAAAAATAAAATAAAATAATAAAATAATAAAAAATATATCTGTGAAGTGATGTGATTTATTTTATCTTTTAATATTATGGAAATGGAAGGTAATTAACACCAAAATTTTTAGAAATCTTAATTTGAAAGAAGATTACAAATAGTAAATAGTCAAATTAATATGTAGGTTCCAGAATGTTTATGAAAATATTTATCTTGTTCTGCAGTTATAACCTAAGCAGGTATGAAGAAAATGATTATCTAAGATCATCCAACATGGTTTTTTAGATCATGAAAATATATCTACAGATTAAATTTTCCTATAAACTAATTAGCTCCATCCTGTCCACACAATGCCTGCACCATCATATTTTATACAATTACAAGATACTAAGGAAAATATGCAGATGTACCAGCTCTAGTATATAACTCTCATGGGAAAATATTCTAAAATTAATTCTGCTTTAATAGGCATTTGTTCATTAATTCAGCAAAGATGAGTTCAGGGTTTTCTATATCCAGGCCTTGTATTCCTTATTTCAAATGTTACAGTGACTAACACGGTCTCTGCTTTCAAGGGACTCAAAACAGTGAACAATGCAGATAAATGAAATAGTCTCTTAATGCCCCTGAGTATATTAAATGTGACTGACTGAATTGAACGGATAAATAGGTAAGTGAGAAGTCCTAGCTAAAGAGTTTAAGATCCCTCTTTTAAAAATTCATAGATAAGGCTGACAAAGTACAAATTAAGAAGCATCTGAATAACATGATTTTAAAACTCTATGCCCAGAATACCAAGAACACACACTCTTTTCAAGCTTTCACAAATTTTATCATATGCTAGTGCAAAAATAATCTTTAATACATTTAAAAAAATCAACACCATATTATCTTTTCCTCACCAAAACTCAGTACAATTGAAAACTGAATAACCAAAAGGAATTTGAAAAAATCCTATCACTAGAAATTAGAAAACATAGTACTAAATAACTATCTTGGTATCTAGGAAGCCACAGGAAAAAATATGAAATGCGTAGAACAGAATGATCCTAAAGAGAGTATACATTAAATACTGTGAGAAATAGAGAAGTATTGAAAAGGAAAATTTTAGGGGATCCCTGGGTGGCTCAGCGGCTTAGCGTCTGCCTTTGGCCCAGGGTGTGATCCTGGAGTCCTGGGATCGAGTCCCACATTGGGCTCCCAGCATGGAGACTGCTTTTCCCTCTGCCTGTGTCTCTGTCTGTCTGTCTGTCTGTCTGTTTCTCTCTCTCTCTCTCTCAGTGTCTCCCATGAATAAATAAAATCTTTTTAAAAAATAAATAAAACAAAAGGAAACTTATAGTTTAAATATGCTTGTCAAGAAATTAGAGATTGATCCATATTCTTTCCTGTCTCAGTGAATGGTACTTACATTTTTCCATTCGTTTGATCCATTTGCTTGTATTTTTATTCTTCTATTGTATCAGGTCCATGGCACTTCCCTTTTCCTTTATACTCTTCATTCAATCACTCATCAAATCCTTTTCATTTTGCTCCCACCCTAGTCTGGGCCATTGTCCTCTCTGCTATGTATTATTTCCATAGCCACCTACCTAGTATTCCTTCTTTTCTTGCTTTCTTTCATTCCACTGATATTAAAAAATAGTATCAGTCTTTTTTTTTAATAATCATATCAGTCTTACTTAAGACTCTTAAGTGGTTTCTACTGATCTTCTAGTAAAATTTAAAAAATTGGCAATGACTTTAAGCTTCCACATGCCTTTCCATCACCTTCTTACTTTTCCAACCTCTAACTCTGACCACTGTCCTCTCATTCTTTCCATGTAGGTCACATTGTCCCTATTGCTGTTCCTACTTGTTGGACACACATCTGCTTTGGGCCTCAGCACTTGCTCTTCTCTCTTTCCAGTCTTCTCTTCCTCCAAATATTCAAATGGCTTCCTCTTTCACTTCCTTCAGGTCTTTGCTTTAATGTTAAAATTTCAGTGAGTCTTCCCCTAAAAAACTCTGGAGTTTCACAAACATATCTGATACTATTTATCCCCCTTCCCTGCTTTATTTTTCTTTTTGGCATCTATCACTATCTAACAGAAGCTACACATGCTTACTTATTTATTTGCTATCTGTGTCCTGCACTAACATATAAACTCCATGAGGGCAGAGTTTGTTTATTTTGTTCACTGTTGGCTTTCTAGTGCATAGATAGTGGTCAACAATCATTTGTTAAGTGAAAGATGAGTAAATTTAGCAAAGATAGAGTCTCCAATTCAAGAGGACTTTAATCTGTTCTGAAGGGAACTATCTTCATTGGATGGTTTATTTAACTTGAACTTTTAGAATTGTACCACATGAGGAGCATTTGCCAGGATCCAGTCAGAAATGACTATACATCAATAAAGAAATAAAGTTGATTTTGACTTAGTCCTGAAATAGGGAGCCTTGAAATTGTCATGCTAAAGAACTTCTATTATGTCATTCAAAAAATTCAAAGCATACATAAGATTAACTCCAAATACTAGAGCTCTGCATTCAAATGACTTCAATCCACAGGATTGTTCATTACTTAAGTTTTTAAAACAGTGGAAGTTTTGTCTTAAGGTTTGTGTTTGATAAGATCCTGGGAAGATTTCTAATGGTCTTTCCAATTACTTTATTAACCTTGCCAAATTTTTATTATTTTCATTGTAATTTTTTGGTTTGTGAATGCTAACCCAATATTCTTCAATAAAATCTGACACTAGAAGAGTAAAACATATTTGCTAGAATACAAAGTAGACAGAGCTTGTTTTAATTTGTCAGTAATCCATGGATACTCATTAAGAAAATTGCCTTTCCCTTAAGATAACAGAAAATTTTAAGTTATTTTCATATATAAAGGTACTGTGTGGGCATTAGAAAAACTCCTGCCATATCACTAGCCTCTCCTTTACTACAAATAGATATTGCACACAAAAGTAAGGCCTTTTGTTATTTACATTTGCTAACTATAATTCAAGTTTATGAGACTTTATTAGGCACTCCATACATGATACTTTTGATATGTATAAAATTTAAGTTTTTATTTGGTAAATGTTGAGGGCCTCCTCAGACTTATGATAATAAAAAATAAGTAGTACTAAATATTGTAACTTTTTGTGATATGAACTTGTAATTATATCTGTGAACATTCATGTATCTATTTGGGAAAGAGGGAAGGTAAAGATGTAAAACATGTCTAGGATTGATATTCAGGCTTATACTAGAACACTTGTATTTTATAACTTTATGGAAACAGAGAGACTTGGGACAAGCATGTACATGATCTTTTGCAAGGTCAATAAAGAATTATGATAAGAATCTTAGATCATGCCCACCCTAATGAAGAGCAGATTTTACGTAGCATTAAAAAGAAGGACAAATCAATGAATAGATAATTACCTTCTCATATAATAGCTTGTGGTGATATATTTAAACATATGGATAAAACTTGAAAAATGATAATGAAACTAAAACTTTTGGGATCCCTGGGTGGCGCAGCGGTTTGGCGCCTGCCATTGGCCCAGGGCGCGATCCTGGAGATCCGGGATCGAATCCCACATCGGGCTCCCGGTGCATGGAGCCTGCTTCTCCCTCTGACTATGTCTCTGCCTCTCTCTCTCTCTCTGTGACTATCATAAATAAATAAAAATTAAAAAAAAAATTAAAAAAAAAAGAAACTAAAACTTTTTCATTAAAAAAAAAATTATTGAGACTCACCCAGTTAAGAAAAATAGGCTAAAAATGCTTTTGGATTTACCAACTCATACATTGACTTAAAGTTGAAAATTCTTTTGGATTTTTTTTACCCTGTGAACTATTTTAAAAACCTATCAGCATTCAAGACCATAATTTGAATGGCAGAGATGCAACAAAACCAATAATACTACAGAAGAAATGTCAGAGAAGAAACTGAATATCCTATGACATCATTAAAATATATGGTAGAGAAATTAGAAGCATTTATTTTGGTTGGTTTCTCTCTTTGTATAAAGCAATGCAAAACAAAATAAAACAAAGGTCATATTAAAATAATATAATCATTTAGCAACTTACAGTTTACAAAACATTTTTATAAACGTTTCTTCCATGTTATCTTCATACTTAACCTGCTGTTGAGATTAAATCTATTTTCCAGACAGTAAAAAATAGGGATGTAAAGTTGAAACAAAAGATGTCAAATCAGACAAGTAATGGGTGATGTCCACCAACAATTCCCCCACTTTCTTAATTAGCTGACTGAGCTGCTAATAGTGGTTAGTATCCTCTGTGAGCCAGATTTTGTGGGCCAGGGTGTGGGTATATACGGTGAAAAGACAGCCATGGTTTATATTACAATGGGATCTAGAGGTTGGTGGCCAGATTTCCTATTTTTCTCTGTACCATTCTTTCTTATACTGATTATATTGAATCTCTCATCTTAGAAAACCATTTTAGTCATGAAAAATAGAGTGATCTTCTTTAATAAGCAAAAGATATTAAATTTTTATGACAAAGGATATACTTCAAGAATTCCATTCATCAAATATATCTATGAGTTGGGCATTCACCTGGGTGCTGGGGAGAAAGGGATGAATAAAACAAGAGCCCTTTGTTAGACACTAATGGGAAACACAGAATAATTTGAACACCAAAAGAAAATACAAGTACTTTCCTATGGGAGGTTGGAGGACTCTGAGTTTCTCACATTTACATTCTTGGTTCTTAGCAAAGTGCCACATGGTAATATTTTAAGAAGGATTTGTGGAATTAAATAAAGTAGCAGGAACTTTTGATTAAGGGAAGTAGGGGAGAACTTAAGGAAAAAGTAGGATATAAACTGACATCTAAAAAATAAAAGATTAAAATATCGTCTCAGCTATATTTAGAACTAGTAGACTAAATGTCAACTAATCAGGGGTGGTTGGTTAATTTAATTTTCAAAGTAAAATGTCTCAAATTCCTAAATTTCCCATAGTCTAATAGACAAGACATGACTGATGTTCTGTCCTGAAAGCAATAAGGAAATGTCTGTAAACCTTTCACAGTTGATTCGCATATAATATGAAGTTTAGGTCTATTATCTGGCAGGTGTGAAGGTTTATACTTTTTAAACTACATCAAATCCTCTGGTTAAATTCAATGACCATAGAGACTTTCCAATGTATTTTCTAATTTTCATATTATCTCAATATAGTGTCAAAACAGAGGGCAGCCCAAGTGGCTCAGAGGTTTAGTGCTGGCCTTTGGCCCAGTGCATGATCCTGGAGACCGGGGATCGAGTCCCACGTTGGGCTCCCTGCATGGAGCCTGCTTCTCCCTCTGCCTGTGTCTCTGCTTCTCTCTTTCTCTCTGTCTCTCATGAATAAATACATAAAATCTTAAAAAAAAATAGAAACAACTTTAAAGTTCTAGTTTTGGGGCATCTGGGAGGCTCAGATGGTTAAGCATTTGCCTTCGTCTCAGGTCATGATCTCTGGGTCCTGGATAGAGCCCTGCTCAGCGGGGAATCTGCATCTCCCTCTCCCCTATCCCCTTCCTTGTGCTCTCTCTTGAATGAATAAGTAAAATCTTTTTTTTTTAAAGTTTCTATTTTCAAGCTTTCTTTTATACATATATATAAGAAATCCCTGCTTATTGAGATACACCATTTTGCCTATGAGATCAAAGACTCTAAAACAAATTTAATGTCTGATATTCCTAGGACTTTTCATAGCAAACTTTTTGTATTAATTCTCAAATACAGAAGATATTAACAATCATAAATTTCAACGTGATAAAAAGCTGATTAGAAGTAGCTCAGCTTCAGTTCCTCAGGGTGATACCTAAAGCTAAAAAGAAGTCAGTTTGTTGTATTTCTAACATCACTTAACTTTGAATACTATCAGCCTTAAAGTGGTTTGGTTTTGTTCCTTTTATGATTATAGCAAAAGATCAGTTATTTTCCCCCAAATTGTTTTGTTCGTTTTTTGCTCAAAAGTATTAAAGGGAATGGGGTGATAAAACTGTTCAATTTCAACAAAGATAATCTAGTGGTTCTAGATGAAGATGCTAAGAAATAACCTGGACAGAAACAACTATAAATTTGTCATAAAATTGTGAGCATTCAGAATCTGACACGCCAGAGAGGTCTTAGTATGCATGGGGTAAGGAATTATCCAAGCGCGAGCTCACTTGTCTTCAGATCAAGGTGTTAATGGCATTTTTGATGCCATCAGTAGTTTTCAAAATCCTTATTGATAAACTTGATCAGTGACCTGCAAAATTCATTAAAAAAAAACCCAGAACAAAACAATCCCTTCAAACAAACAAGCAAACAAAAAAAACCCACCAAAATTCAGAAAACAACAAGCTCTCACTCACTTATTTCTCCCAATCATAATGCTGTTTGTATTTTACTTCTCCTACCACAATTCCATGTATAGGTAAAAAAGAGATAATTCTACATTGCTTAGAAAATATATAATTTGTTAATTTGTTTCTCAGTATTAGGTTATTGCATTCTTTTTTTTTTTAAGATTTTATTTATTCATTGAGACAGAGAGAGACAGAGCATGATCAGGGAGGAGAGGCAAAGGGAGAAGCAGACTCCCTACTGAGCCAGGAGCCTAATGTAGGCCTCAGTCCCAGGACCCTAGGATCATGACCTGAGCCAAAGGCAGATGTTTAACCATCTAAGCCACTGAGGTACCTCTGGTTTTTTGGATTCTTAAGTGGTGTGATTTACCTTCTGGCTATAGGATCATGAAAACAAAAGACAGTCATAACCATACAAATAAAAATATGTGCTCAAAAATATTAGTGTATTTTGTTGTATAGTACCTCATAAACTCTTAAAATACACACCCATATTGCATCATCTATATTACTACTGCAAAAATTTGATCCAGATCCTTGTATCCTTAGTTGCAACCAGCTTCTTGTAGACAGAAAAGACAACATTTATGACCACCATTGTAGAATAAAAAAGGTGCATTTAAAAAAACTTCTTAAGACCTTGGTTGGCAGGGGCACCTGGGTGGCTCAGTTAGTTTAGCTTCTGCCTTCCTTCTCAGGTCATTATTTCAGGATCCTGGGATCAAGCCCCATGTTAGGCTCCTGGCATAGCACGGAGTCTACTCCTGCCTCTCCCTTAGGCCCTTTCCCTGCTAATGTTCTCTCTCTCTCTCTCTCCCTCTCAACACAAACAAAATTTTTAAAAAAGAACTTGGTTGGCAAATAGAATATGTATTTAATCCATGGCTTAAATTATCACTTATATACTCTTCTTTTCTCCACAACTAAACTGTGAATTCTGTAGGACATAGACTAGGATTTAAATAATCTCTTTATTCCTAGTATATAGTGTAATTGCTAAAAGTGTTCAATAGATGTTGGATGAATTAATAGTCCAAAGTAAGAATTATGGTTGTTTTCAAACACATATGCCTATTTATCAGGCTTCCAGATAATATCCAAAAGAAAATTCCTCCTGCTTTTTGGAAGATTAGTTTGACATATACATATATCTATTAAAACAAAAATCTCTCCTACAGTCTGAACGTCATATAATGGCACTGACTTATAAATTTGCAGCTTTGAAGATGGTTATCAATAGGCCAGCTGATAATCTGAGATTTGATTTCATAGCGTGAGTGGAGAAGTTGACTTTAAATCCCCTTGGCTCCATAGCTAATTCCTGAAGCTATGTAATTTGGCTGTTGGAAGTTGTTCTACAATAAGAAATCTTTTTTTTTTTTAATTTAAGATTTTACCCATTTATTCATGAGAGACAAAGAGAGAGAGCGAGGCAGACACACAGACACAGGCAGAGGGAGAAGCAGGCTCCATGCAGGGAGCCTGATGTGGGACTCCATCCCAGGTCTCTGGGATCCGGACCTGGGCTGAAGGTGGTGCTAAACCGCTGAGCCACAAGGGCTGCCCTACAATAGGAAATCTTAAACAAAATCTAGCAACTGCTCCTCAAAAGGTCAATGATAAACCAATTTGAACTTCTTTTGTGCATACCTGAAAGGTTTTTCTCAGATGATTAAGATCCAACTTCCCTACTATATAAGTATTTCTTTTCTAAATACCTCTGTCTGGTGCTGGTTTTAACCTGGGGTATGATAATAGAGTGGAAGTCATACTGTTTGTAGAAATTCAATAGAAGTAGCTAGTATACCCATTATCCATATCTTTTTAATTTATCATGTTGAACTATGTGAAGTTATCATTTTCATAATTGGCAACTTCATATGGTTCAAATTAATACAAAATTATGTGTGGATTTTTAAGGCTTAGGAAATATATTTGTATTTATGGGAAACCATAAATTATATATGCTTCTTTTCTTTTCTATTTTTCTTTTTTTGAAAAGATTGATTGATTTTAGAAAGAGAAAGAGAGTGAGGGTGGAGAGGCAGAGGGAAAGAGAGAGAGAAACTCAAGTAGACTCTGTGCTGAGTGCTGAGCTGGCACAGAATTTGATCTCATGACCCTGAGATTAGACCTGAGCCTAAACCAACGGTCAGATGCTTAACCCACTGTGCATCCAAGATGCCCCCATATGTGCTTATTTTCAAGTTCATGTATTTATATATAATTTGAAAATGATTATCAAAATTGCTGAATTTTATATTTCAAGTTAAAAAATAGCCATTGATTTTATGACAACGAAGCACTGATGAAAAACTTCAGAGTATAAACTCTATCTTAACTGTATCTTCACATTCTTATCTTCAAGCTAAGCTACAGGATTCCCCCATGCTATGGTGAGTCTGGGACAGGGAGGAGGGTAACCTGAGAGAACAGAGATTCAGGACACACAACCTAAATTTTATCTCTGTAATTCTATTTCTATAAAGATTTGAATTTTGGAATAAATTTTCCATGAAGAAAGTTTTCTGCAGATTACAAAGCAATAATAATATAAATAGGTATTTTGGGTGGTTCACTAGTTGTGAACGTCTAAAGGGTTTACATTCATCTTTTCCAAAACCATTTAATCTTACAATACTGTTAATTCTTAAGACAAAGAAATTGGAGAATTCAGGGTAATGGGGACTTTGAATTGGACAAGCCTTATATTCTTGATATCATCATTTATCATTTTGTCATATTCTGTTATTTTGGTATAAGTAACTCCAATCTTTTGTAGAATCTGAACATTATTCTGTTGTATTGATCAGTTAATCCTATTAAAAGAGACATGAAGCATTTATTTACACTTCTCTGAAAGATCATTAGTAAGACCAATCACCAAGGCATTCCCGTCCAGTAGAAATATAATGTGGGATACATATGTAATTTCAAATTTTCTAATAGTATTATTAAAAGACAGAAGTATATTTAATTTTCACAATCTATTTTATTTGACTCAATAGATCCAACATATTATCTTAATATATCAGCAAATAAGGTAAATTCTCAGGCTCTTCACAATTTCTGTTTTAATTCGGTGTTCCAATGAACCTTTTGAGATGGACTCTGAAATTCGGTATTAGTCTAATTTTTATGTGTCACAAAATCTAATTCTTCTTTTGATTTTTTTTAACCATTTAAAGATATAAAACATCAGTCTTAGATCACAAGTGTTATAAGAGCAAATGGCAGGCTGGGTTTTGCACTCAAGCTCTAGTTTATCAAACTCTGAGCTGGCACATTAGTGGGTACATAATTCAAAATGGCATTTAAAATCTATTTTGACTTAATTCAATACAAATCAGTAAGAACTAAGTGAGTATAAAAATCCAATCCATAGATAAACTGGAGAACTTCATGAATTATCACTTGATTCATGAAAGAATGAGTATGTGAATAAATTCCATCAAGATTTTGGCATTATCCTTGGAAAGCCACAGGTTGTCCTCCTTTGCAATTTTATCTGACTCATTTCTAGTAAGGGGTCAGCTAAATGATCCTGGTGTATGGTATCTGTTAGCCTGTAGTATAAGATTTTGTTCTCAAGGGAGAATATGCTGTAGCTAGGTCTACTAATTGTAGTAAATCATCTGGGAAAGTTGTGGGTGTATCTTTTGCCTTCAAATATACTCAAATTTTGCATCAACTAAACCAATTCCAGAAAAACATAACTCTTGTTTGTGATTCAGAGTTCAGTATTGTCAATATTCATTAGGCAGAGGAATATGGGAAAATATTTCCAGGTGGAGATGTCAATGTTCTATGATCCAGAAAAATTAAAGAACTCTTTCATCTTTTCATAACTCCCAAAATAGAAAAATTATCCATATAAAAATTGTGTTACCATATAAATGAGCCATTTTGCACCTCCTTATTTAGCTTTCCCTATCAATTCTTAGTCCAAACAAATGAAGAAGTTAAGCATTAAATCACCCTTTAATTTCAATTTTGAACTTTTAGAGCCAGATTTCTTTTTAAAGACTAAACTGCTTTAAAATAGTCATTAAAACGTCATTTTTCTTTTTACCAACTATTTCTAGGGTTTAAAAGAGTCTAATAAAACCCCATAGATTAATTAGTCATGACCTGAAGTCATAATTTAAAATATTAGAATATTATGTTAATGTATTATTACATCAAAAACACATTTAACTGAAGTCTAAATGAAATGGATTATGCTCTATTATTAGAACTTTGGAATAATATCTTCAAAGTCAATGCACAATGTGCCATTTTAAAATACTTTAAATGTCATTTTATCTAATTCTTGGGAAATTGAACATATGATTCATTTCTGCCTACCTTATGCTATGCAACAATCCACCTTTGTTTCACACTTGTTTGAGGAAGAAATATTAAACCATTATTCTTCTTTGTTTATTTTCATTATCCTCTGGCTTTATGTTGGGCTTAGCATTGATCTTGAATCTTCCAGCTATCCAGGTTGTTGTACCACAAGTACTTTTTGAGTAAAGCTTTTTTCAAAGCTCATGCCACACACTGCTTGACTTGCCTAGGATCCTTTATGTGCACGGAATGGAAATACCCTATGCTTTATGTCCTTCTTTTCTTTTGACGTAACTAAAAGGTAAGCACAACACTGCTCTTTGTGTACAAAGGTGATAGAAGAGGAAACAAATTACACAGATTGATTCCTGAAGGCTCTGTCGCTGCATACAGACGTGCTTCATCTTGACTCCTACAAGTTCAGCAGTTTTATGGTGAAGATATTCTGTGAACCAGATGGAAGTGTTATTAGTTATATGGAATAAAGATTCTTCCAAAAGAGAACTTAGTCTCATGTTAGTAAACACAAATGATATTAACATCTAAACTGGACTTACACTAGGATAGAAACAGTGCCGCTTGAAACTAATATTTTTGCCAAAACTAGTGGGCATTAGAACTTTATAACTTCAGGCAGGAAGAAATTTTCTGTTTTGTATAATTGAGCTAAAAAAAAAAAAACACTTTAAAATTCGAGTGCTCTTTCTTCTTTTCCTCGTGCTGTTATCAAGTTACTTTGAGATCAACACTGTGGCTATAGTGAAATAGAAGATTGGCTAATTCTAAAACAAGAGAGCTTTCACACTCAAGCAAAATGATGTAGTCCATGGCAAACCAATCCTGCCACTAATAAAAATGAGAAAAAAATGACATTTTACAGCCATCTTATATGAAGGCTTTCAGAGAGCTGTAGAAGCACAAAGACCAAAGGAATACATTTCTAGAGAGCAGACAATAGAGAAACTCTCAAAACAAAACGAAACAGAACAACAACCAATTAAGAGTCTGCAACTCTCTCTACGAAATTTGGCAGCTCTGGGTACAGGCTTAGGCACAGAGACTAAGATTTTGTGTTAGGTCTGGATAGAGGCCTGCTAACAAGGAGAAACCAGAAGAGGCTTTGGTTTTTATATAGGACTGGAGGGGACGGAGAATTAGAGACTCTTGGAATCTCCCACATGCTGCTGTTCTTAAGAACTATCCTGAATTCTGAAAATGCATGCGTTAAGGAGCCTATAATACTAAATCAAATATTTCTGAAATACGAAGTTTATTTCCAGTTTATATTTATGTTTTCTCTCATTTTCAAAATAATTTGACTGCACTTGTACTACTTTATTGCTTTAAGACCAGATTGGGAAATTATTCATAAGTCTATTTTTTTTTTTTTGGTTAGTAGATTTATTTTTCAATATTTTTCGTTTCTGCTATTTCAGCAGGCTTATTTAATTCTTCACTTTTAAACTTCTGTAACTGAATATTCATTCATTTACTTTCATGTGCCATTTCTCTTAAATCATTTCAAAATAAAATTAAAATATGCAGAATAGACTTTAAATATAAATGAAAATACTTAAATTTTTATCATACATTCTAATGCTTTATTTTTAAAGTAAGCTGTTAAAGTTATTTGTCTATAAATGAGTACAATCTTGCATTTTTCCTCAGAATTTTGATATACATTTTCTCCCAAATTCTATCACTTTAATTTTTCTTTTGTGAGCAAATAAATATTCAGATGTGAAAGCATGTTTTAGAGGATGTATATGTTGTGTGGTTGGTGTTAGTATTGGATAAAGGGGGTTTTCACCAAGCATAAGAGGTTTCTTATATATAAGAAATATAAAAGTTTTTAGAAAGAATAAAGCATCACATATATATGGGAAATTTAAAGGTAGAGATCACTTCATTCAACTTTATTTATTGTTCAGATTTTCCATATCTTTTATAATTTAATGTGATAGATATATAGAAATATAATAATGTTTCTCCATTATGTTTCTGTGTTTTCTTCATATATAGACAATAGTAGATGTACTACCTTCTTCTGAAACATATATTAACTTATAAAATGAAGAAAATTATAGAAAAATATACATTTCATGGCTACATTCATGTAGAAACAAGAGCAAGTTATGCTTCCTCTCCCGAATTCCCACTCTATGTAAGTCAGATTTTCTGTATTAGTCCATCAAAGATAAAATTTTCTCTCTTATGATTAGATCATTATTTTTTAAAACTCTACCTTCTTAGGGAATTTACTGAGTTTGTCTTTTTTATGTTCCTTTATCTTCTATAATGTCTGTTTTATTTATGTATTACTATCTTTCAAATAATCCCCAAACCGAATGACTTAAAATATCAACAATCAGTATGCTCATGAATCTGCAATTTGGATAGGTCCAGGTGAAATAATTTATCTCTGCTCCATGTTGGCTTCCTATGAAATGGTTTTAAAAGCTGGGAGCTGGAATGGTTGGAGGATTAGCCAAGCAACATTTTCTCTTTGTGAAATCTCTTGGTTCCTCCAAGTGGTTTTTCCACATGGTCTCTGTAACATGGCAGCCTCAGGGCAATAAAAACTCTCACAGGAGTGAGAGTTACAGGAGTAAGGAAATGGGAATTGCCAATTTCTTAATGCCTAGACCCAGAAATGGGCACAGCGTCACTACCATTTTATTAGATTGGTCAGGCAGTGCAGAGCCTGCCTAGATTCAAAAGAGAAAAATAAACTTCACTTGTCAATGGGACAAATAACAAAGTATTTTTAATCTACCATCAGTATGACTGTTATTCAGACACATCATCACTGTTTATTTTTTATTTTTTTTATCATCACTGTTTATAATTTAGAAACATTTTTTCATTTCTAAAGAATTCTTCTCTGGGTTGGTTTATTCCCTTTTTGATGGCTTAGGTAAAACTTTTTTAGCATATTGCTTCCATCTCTTCTGACTGGAGAACACTTTGATGGCATTGTAGTGTCTTTCAATTATGCAAACATGTCCATTTCTGAAAAGATGTTGAATGAAAGTTTTCTTGTTGTAAAAGAAGTGGCAGCTAGAGGCCAAAGCCAAGAAAAAGTCCACATAAACAATAAAATGGTAAAAGAACTACTGGAGCCAAACATTTTTCTTAGGACTCATTGAGAATTAGTTAAACAGGGAATGCTATCCCCCAAACATACACAGCACTCTATGGACCTTGTCTATAAGCATAAAGACCAGGGAAAGGAGAAAGCAAGTTAAAATTGCAATGTTTTGGTAAGAGGGGAATAAGATAGATGAGAGGGGGGTTCTGATAATCCAGGCCAACCAAAATAGGCTTTCAAATAAGTAATTCATAAAAAACAAAGATGTCTAACAGAAAGATTGTCCTTTTTCTCAACAATTGGATGTCAACTGCATTCACTCTTGGAATGACTTTTGAATAGTAACAGGTATGGTGTAAGAACTAAAATAAATAAATTTCATATCTGTACACCATTGCCTTCACACAGTTTAATAAACTGATTACATATTCTTGTCAATAATGACTTGAAATTAAAAACAAGAACTGAAAAAAAATAAAAATAAAAACAAGAACTGAGCTGGGTTCTGTTGATAATAGGTCTGTATCTCCATTCAAAATGTTCACAAAGAAATCTTCATGTTTGGGTGAACTTAGATAAAAGGAAAAAATATTAGTAGGCACCATTTGAAGATTAAGCAATGGAAGAATATTATGAGAAAGTATTCATTTTGGTAATGTCTGTTTTCTTAATTTCTTTGTTTCTTAAGGTAACAGGGATCCAAATATTGTTTAAAGAGGATTGTGCAGTTAAAGACTATTTAAATTAATGGGGTCATTTGGCTTCTATCAATGTTTTAATCCCTAACAAAAATATTATGTGTTCCAAAGAAAGTGGAGAAATAACATTGTGTAAAATTGTCAATTGATCTGATATTTTTTGTATTCGATTTGGTACAAAATGGTTCCTTTGACATTATACCTAGCAGAAATTCCACCAGTTTTCTGGTATATGAGTAATACTTTTCCTTCACTAACTTTGCCAATGTAGACATTTTTCCCCACATTTTCATAATTTGTAGATGATTTAATAGGAAATTTGAAGCAAGATTAAGGAACTTATCATAAGCCATGAGTCTAACCCAGAACTTTTGATTTATAATTTGAATCATGTCCATTTATCTTTAAGGAAAAATATATGAAAATGGAAAATAAATGAAATAATAGTATTTTTTTAAAAGATTTTATTTATTCATGGGAGACATGGAGAGAGAGGCAGAGACATAGGCAGAGGCATAACCAGGCTCCCTGCAGCAAGCCTGATATGGGATTCCATCCCAGGACCCTGGGATCATGACTGAGCCAAAGGCAGAGAAAGGCTCCACCATGAGCCACCCCGTGCCCTATTATTATTATTTTTTTAAGACAAAAAGACACTTTATGTTTGGTTGGCCCTGAGGAAATCTCTTCCTCATCTACTCATTATATATGGTAAACTTTGCTTCCATATACATTTTAAGCTTAAAAAAAAAGTACAAAATTGCAGTTATTTTATTTATGTGGCATAGGCTTTAAGGTAAGTTAAAAGTCCCATTTGTACAAAAGGAAGAAATCATCTGAAATGATAAAAATGAAGCCTTAACAATTTGTGAGAACTTGAGGAAATCTCTTGAAGTATAGTTAAATTTACATTTATTTTTTAGAATACAGAAGGAACCTCCAAAGAAAGTTCTTCTTAACTGCATTAAGATTTTTGGCTACTATTAATTATTCCTCTTAATCATCATGATATCATAGATCACTGAGAGAGCACATTATGTCTCTTCTAGCTCATCATTTTCCATTCTCTGATTATCAATGTAACATTTTCCTCAATAGCTTTCAGGAAAGAAGATAGTTGTAAAGGATGAGCTATAGTATTGGAGTAGATAAAAACTCAGAGTTATGTTATGACAGAAGAAAACTGAGGAGAAAAACAATGTTATCTTCATAGCCCTGTTTTTGGTTGCCTCCCATCATTTTTCTTCTAATATATATCACTCTTTGACTTGAAAAAAAGGTAATTAATGCAAATTGCACCTTAAAGTTGTTTTGTCCTTTCATTTTGTTGATAATTATACACATTGTGTGTGGTATTTAAATGGTCAGAAACACAATAGAAATTCTCAGACTTTTGTCCATTTTTCCTTATTGAAAAGTAAAACACTGAATTCAAAACAGGAAAAGGATCATCCATGTGATAGTTCTTAAGAATAGAGCCATTTCAAAATAGAATATTTATTTAGAAAAAAAGAATATTTATTTAGAAACTGTCTTTTATTGAGGATTTTATTTCCTTATTTAATGAATTGGTTAAACCCTTTCTTATCATACCATTGTTTTAAATCCTTTCTTCTAGAAATGAAATTTTTAAAAATTCAAAGTCATAAAAGGAAGTTAGGCTGCAATGACATTCTCATGTTATTTAACAAAAAAGTAAGGTGCAAGCAACAATTTATCTGATTTATAACTGGCCATGACAATAGCGGTTGTTTACTTCCCCAAGGCACCAACTGTTTCTGCTTGTTCCAAAAGGGAGGATTTTCTTTAGATCTCCTCTGTACAATGCCACAGATCTGTCAGTTAAACAGAACCATATGTTAAGTATTTCAGAATTTAAAAACAGTACTTTTATCATTGACGAAGGGAGGAAATAACTTTCTTTCTTTCTTTCTTTCTTTCTTTCTTTCTTTCTTTCTTTCTTTCTTTCTTTCTTTTCTTTCTTTCTTTCTTTTCTTTCTTTCTTTCTTTCTTCTTCTTCTTTCTTCTTCTTCTTCTTCTTCTTCTTCTTCTTCTTCTTCTTTCTTCTTCTTCTTTAGCTTTCTTCTTCTTCAGCTTTCTTCTTGTTGTTAGTTTGTTTCTTACTGGGGGAAAGGGGTTAATGAACATGTTGTTCTTGAACTGAATAGTTCCACAGCCACATTGTAGAACAAGATACAGAGGGACCCAGAAGAAGAGTCAGTTATTAGTTGGACACCCAGTTAAAGACTATACTTCCTAGCCTCCCTTTTATGTAGATGTGGGCATATGACTAAGTTTTAGGCAATAAAAAATGAGCAATAGTTAGTGGTAAATTTTCATAGTCCCACCCTAAGCAGAAAGTTATATGCTCAGTCTAGGGATAATTATTTTCCCTACTAGGAAAGACTCTTCTGTGGTTTCTACCCAGGGTTTCTAGCCAGTCTGGTTGATGAAACAGATAGTCTTCCTGTCCTTATGTGAGTGCCACACCCTGGTATCTAATCCTCTCAGGTGTTTTTTTCTCTAGGTCTCAGGTCATATGATCAGTACTGAGCTGAATAATCCAGGGAACCCTCGGTGATTTCACATAATTCTCTGTATTGGTGCATCCCTCTCCTCTCTAGTACTTTCTTCTATAGATGAAGTACTAGATGCCTTGCTCTGCCTCTCAGTCTCAATACCTTAACTCATGGGGCTTATCAAACTGTATCTGAATTCCCTCCCCAGAGGAATCCTGGAGATACTTCATTTTTGTCCTGTCTTTCAAGGATATTCATTATCTGATGTTTAGTGTCTTGAAAACTATTGTTTTTATATTGTCTCTTTTTGGGTTGCTGAGAGAGAAGCAAAACACATAAGCCCACCATTGAAATAGAATCTAAAAAAAATCTATGATGGAGGACTGTACAAAATATTATAAGACAGAAGAAGGAGCTAAAGTACTCTTTTTTTCAATTTAATAAACAATAGGCATATAAATAGTATTTATAAGAAATGGAAAGTATATTTTATAAGTCAATATTCTAATATAATCTGAAAGGTAGTTTTCCAGTATCAATTACTGTGTAAAAAGCAATCAAAATTTTAGTCACGTAAACAATATCAATCATTTTAATATGTTCACAATCTGTACATAAAGGATTGGGATAGGAGTAGACTTCCAGAATAGTCTGTTTCATGTAGCACCAATTGGGACCACTTGGCAGTATTTAGTTGGTGACTGAACTCAGTGAAGGTCCAAGATGGCTTCCCTCATGTCAGTCTTGGAAAAGGCAGCTTCTAGGCTGAGTTTTTCTGGATCCTTTTCTTTCGTAATATGATCTCAGGGCCTCTCTACATGGTCTTTCACATGTAGGAATAGGTGAATGTTTCAAATATGTGAGCAGATATTTCTAAAGAAAGATACTTCATATTTGATGCCATACTCGGACATGATGGAAAAAGAAATCTCTAAAATCTTTTTTGTGTATAGTGATGTCCCAGGAAATTTTTAAAAATGTGTTAAAAACTCAATTCTCAGAATAATTTATGACAATAGGTGGAGATCTCAAAAATAAGTCATACATAAATCTATAATTTTATAACATAAAAAATGCTTTCTAGTAAGTATTCTAACTTTAAGGAAAGCACATAACTGATCGACATCCCTGATTCATAATCCAATCACTAAAATTTAACAAATTTGAAATGATTACTCTTACAGCACAATACTTTTAACGATAAATATGCTGATTTCTAAGAGTCCTTAAAATAAATCTACTGAGACATTACAAAGCATAACACCATTACTGTTATAAAAACAATATATGTAATTAAAAATATTCCTTACAGATATAGAAAATATTCGGTTCAAAACTTAGTAAATTATATGCATATGAAACCTTCAAAGTGCAGAGCTGACTTCTATGGGAAAAACCCCATAAATTGAAAAGAGGACGCTAAATTGTAGATAACTATTTTAAACTAAAAACAGGATTAAAGATATCATGTAGTCAAAGTTTTACTACCTGTTTTTATTCTCATGATATTCAGTATGTTCTTTGCATATTTGATTTTAAGCATGTGTTACTATAGATAAATTTATAGCTTTGTTTTCTTTAGAATGAATATAAGAATGCTATTTTTTTAACAGTAGCTCTTTCCTCATGTCCAGAAAGTGTTGTATCAATAGATTGAGCAAATTGTATTTGAGAATACAGTTCAAAAGGGACAGTAAAACACACTCTCACACACATACACACACTTCCCCCCATGATTGTGAATGGAAGACTGTAAAAAAAAAAAAAAGAGAGAGGTAACAAAAAAAAAGAAAAGAAAAGTAACATGTATAGTTCCCCTGAGTTCTATACTAGGGCCAATCTTATTTAGCTTCTGTATAAATGCCCTTGAAATTGGAGTAAACTTGACCATACCTTGCTTTAAAAACAGTAGACAGAGGAGAGTCGGGATAAAGCTACAGGGAAATCTTAATAGAATATAGCCGTGACTGGGAATGTTACAGATGAAATTTAATGTGGTACAGTCTCATTTTAGCATCACATGGGAAAATGCAAGCATGTGGTGGTGGTGGAGGGAGAAATTGCGTATATAATTTAAAGCCAGAAATACAGGTGTTTTCTTTAGTCCAAGTAATTTCCTAAAATGCTATATGCTGTACAATTGTGTACACTTTGGCAATTTGCATACAGAGTCTAAGAAGCAGAAGTAAGTGTATAGCTGACCACTATTAGCGCAGATATCCTGAACATGAATTAAAAACTTAGAGTCATGATACTTACACATGAATACAATGGGCATTTGTTTCTGTTTTCCTTGCTTTTGTCTATAAGACAGTAAAGACTCATATAAGAAAGTGAAGATGAAAAGTGAAGAAAGTAAAAGAAGGGAAGAAAGTGAAAACGAAAAATGAGAGTATATGTGGAAAATATTTTACTAATAAGCAAAATTAGGTGATGAATAGAGTAATCCAAAGATCAGTTACTGACCAATTGTTTTTCTACTTAAAACCAGTATCTTTTAAAATTGTATTGCCTTTGCCTTTGTTCTTTTAGCAGTATTGGTGCCTCTTTTGACAGCAATGACAGCTGGGTAGGAAGGATCCCTTGGTAGGAAACTATTCAGCGGTGTGTGATCTTAAAGTTCTTAGTCTCACATTTTTGATGCTCTTGTAATTTTCACAAGGAAATTCATAGAAGAACAGCTCCTGTTCATTTCCCCCTCCAATGTTGAATTCATTAATCAATTAAATACCATCTTTCTTCATGTATATCTAAATATTTTTTGTAAATGCATAATTTTGATGTTTGAAAGTAACCATACTTCAAATTAATCTTTGCCTATTTGACTGTAAGATCAGAGAAGACAGGGAAATGGGATGAGAAAAGATCAGATTATTTAGGTTTATTTTCTTCAACTCTGCTTCCAAATCAAGCTAAGAAATTAAGTTGGCTGAAATATAGATACCATCCTAGAGATACTGGAAAACTCTTGATTTAAATATTTCTCCTTTAGGGGATCTCTGGGTGGCACAGCGGTTTGGCACCTGCCTTTGGCCCAGGGCGCGATCCTGGAGACCCGGGATCGAATCCCACGTTGGGCTCCCGGTGCATGGAGCCTGCTTCTCCGTCTGCCTGTGTCTCTGCCTCTCTCTCTCTCTCACTCTCTCTCTGTGTGACTATCATAAATAAATAAAAAATTAAATATTTCTCTTTAAAAAGCAAATATGGGCACATCTTCGAAAAAACTAAGTCTTCGAACTACAGAACAAAGTCAAGTCACTGAGCTTTGAGAATTGCTTCTTGTACCAATCAATTAAGGGCTTGAGCAACAATTCACACAGCTTCACAAGTACATGTGTGAAAGTTAAGCAGGTAGAGCAACCCAAGTTCTTTTCTTTTCTTTTTTTTTTTTTTTCCAAGTTCTTTTCTTGACTCTTTCTCAACTTAAGAGCTTTGGCTCTGGAGTCAAAAGCCCTGAGATCAAATTCTGGCCCTAACACATGACCTTGATGAAATTATTTAACATCATTCTGCCCTGGTTTCTCTATCTTTACCACTAGTGCACAGAGCTGTGATGGTTTGATGGTTGCTTGACATAATTCATGTAGGGAAGTTAGCAGAATGTTTGGAACATAATAGATACTCATTAAATGTTAGGCACTGATGATATAGATAATGTTGATAATTATACCTCTCTGTCTAGACATGTTTATAAAAAATTAGAACTACCAGGCTGACAGAGTACCGACTCCTTTCTCTGCTTCATAATGAAGAAGATGATGCTACAGACAGAAGTGAAGAGAAGCAATTTCTCACCAGTGGTTTTTCTTTAAGGAAATGACTGTTTATTAAAATCTTTATATGAAGCTTTGTATGGTGTCACTTACAGAGAAACAGATGGTGGTAATGATGATGATGATGATGAAGATAATGATGATGTGATGATATTAAAATGACTATTTTCCTTTCCTCAAGTGCACCATATATGTTTAAAATCCAGTTATGCTTTTTTAGGTTATATATTCCTAAATAAGTCTTTCAAATATAAAAATCAGTGAATCAGGTTACTAATTACCAAGTGTCTAGCATTTGCTAAATACTACAGAAGACCCAAGATGGTCTTGCAATATTTTGAAAGAAATAAATTCTCTGAGGGCAAGTAATTTAACAAACTCACATGTCTATTTACTACTACTGGAAACAAAGCCTGTGCTTAGTAAAGAACTACTTAAATGTGTTTAAATAGTATATAAAAAACAATAATTGATAACCAGAATAATACTTGTGGAATTAGATATACCATGAATTGCTAATTAGATTAATATAAGCCATCTAGAAAATTTGAGGATTAAAAAAATTACCCAGATATTTAAAGCATAGTCTTTTAGGTGATCCATATCCTTGGAACTGCCTAAAATAGGCATCTATTTCTAATCCACTTTCATTCTACACAGACCTTGGTCCCTTCCCCTAGGAAAGCTGTTATCCTGAATATTCCCCATTATGAAACAAACCAGGAGAGAAATATAATTAAGTTTATTTGGAAAAAGATTTTCTATAATCAAACAAATTTGAAGACTGCTAGGATAAACTGAATTAAGTGAGTTTCATTTCTGCAGGACTTCACAAACTGTCAAATATGGGCACATGAATTGGTAGTATTTCCAAAAACAGACTAGAATATGTCATCCTTCTTTTACTCTAAGCATCTCACTAGGTAGTTGTCCTAAGGAACTCCCAGTATTCTGTGGAAAACACTTATCTAGGCAAATTACATGTATACCAGACATTTAAATAGATGAAAGCTGTTCTTATCACATGTAGGACTACCTATGGGGCATTTGGGAAAAATTTGAGGCTGCTTTAGCTTTTTAGATTAGTGTTTCACAAATCTAAACATACATTACTTTATTCTATATTATAAATTATTTCCTTTATTTTTTTTCTTTATGTTTGAATTAGGGCATTACATGGCTTATTTTTATTATTTATTTATTTATTTATGATTGTATTTATTCATGAGAGACACAGAGACACACGCAGAGGGAGAAGCAGGCTCCCTGCGGAGAGCCTGATGGAGAAGTTGATCCCAGGACCCAGGGATCATGACCTGAGTCAAAGGCAGTCACTCAACCACTGAGCCACCCAGGCATCCCTACATTGCTTATTGTTAAATATTATTTTGAAGCTATATTACATTACCTATAGATTTCATTTCAGGGTGTGTGAACAATATTTCTTACAAAAACCAGTATTGAATTTCAAAATCTCAATCACTTCTAAGAGTATCATTTCAATGAAAAAGCTTTAATTATTTTAGGTTACAAGTGCTTACAATAGTTCTTTTCTATGTTGTTAAAAACTTCCTGTACTAGAAGATAGAAGAGATAAAGAAAAGGTAGAGGAGGTACTCTGGATTTCTAGAATACCATTGAGGTAGACTTTTTCTCTGATTGAATGGCACAGTGATCTCAGTCATCAGAGGGCACCTGGCAAAGGGCTGCCATTGGGGGGAGGATTCCAGAGTCTCTCCTTCTTTGAGCCCAGATTCTAACTTTCTGCTCAGGATCTCTCACTTGGAAAGCTAAAGTCTCCTAGCAAACAATCTACCTGTTTACTTAGCAATTGGATTGTGGGTATTTCAATTAGTTCCCTGGCTATTGTTTTTAGATTAGAGAATTGTCAGACTACACAAGGAAAAGTACACTTTCACTTAATTGATAAAAGGTTAGTTCAAGTATTACTCTGAATTGTAACTCATGAACCTTCTGATTATGACAGGAGTTCTCACAGAAGTCTTTAAAATATACCGCTTTCCTGAATTTTCATGTTGCTTCATGGTTTCAGATTCATCTATGTGTGTTTCTTTTTTTCTTAAAGATTTTATTTATTTATGCATGAGAGACACACAGAGAGAGGCAGAGACATAGGCAGAGGGAGAAGCAGACTCCCTGCAGGGAGCCCTATGTGGGACTCGATCCCAGGACCCCAGCAAGACCTGAGCCAAAGGCAGATGCTTAACCACTGAGCCACCCAAATGCCCCCTGTGTGTTTCTAATTCAGTCTAGAGCATGTGGATTTCATAGTGGCCCAAACAATAACTTTTTGATAATTTTAAATTGGCTGCCAAAATTTAAACATGTAAAGATGTTGTATGAATCTATGACTTTATTGTATCCCTTGAAAAAGCTGACTACCCAGCCACGGTGGTTGGGCATTCTAACATGGAAAAAATCAGTTGGAACTGGGTAGCTTCTAGCCCTTTTGAGAAGATATATTTTATCCATTCCCCTTCGTCCCTCTTATTGTCTCATGTCTCCCTAACACCAAGGCCAAGTTTTACTTACCATCCATTACCATGCTTGATTGTTATTCTCTTCCTCCTAAAAGGGAAAATAAAGTGACAGCACATCTCGTGACATCTATTCCTATGTGTCTAATATTCAAGGTGTGTCTCTGTCCAAAGAATACTATTAAGATCCTATTTTGCAGCAACCCTTGTATACTTCACTTGTTGATATTTTTGTCTGACCCCTGAAGTCATTTAAGCTGTAAGAGTTGACCTAGGAGCTTAGATTTGACTGTCAGGATGTCGTGAATCTATTGCCTCTGCCAGCTACATGAAATTCTATTGCTCTTTTACACTTGGTATCCTTGACTAAGTCGAAGCATAGCCAATATCTACTCATTCAGGGTATGTTTTAGTTAGGGAAAGAAAATGGACTTTGAAGTGTATTAACAACGTAATGTTTGATTAAATCTGTACTTAAGATCATTTTTTAAAAACAGAATATTGGCTTGAAATGGAGCATCTCAGAAGATGTGCAGAAATGCAGATGAATGCAAGCCTAAAGATGGGTTTTAATAACAACAATAATAGCAGTGCCACAAAATGCAAAGAATGTTGTACAAAGAGTCAGGAGACTTAGACACTAACAAATTCATGAGCCTTTAAACAGACTACTTGATCTCTAAGGACATTAGCTTACTCATATACAAAATGGATATTGTAAGATGTTCTCAACAAGAATGTGATGGGATTAAATAAGATACTATTTTAAATTATTTTAAGACAGTTTAATATTAGCTTTAAGGCTCAATATACTGTTCCACAGAAAAAATAATGTATAGGTTTTAAATTTATAAATCACAGAGAAATGAAAAATAAAACAGCCCCCAGAATTTCAGGTCTAGAGAGTACCAGATTCTTCCCCATATAATTTTTATCTTAGCCGAAGATATGTCTGGGATGTGAGACATAAGAGTTGCTCAGAATGCATCTGACAAGATCCAAGTTGTCAACGACAGATTGGATCATAGAATGACATCATAATGAGATGCATTAAAGTATATTACCAATGGTATCATAGAACATAACCAACTGACTGCCTTAGAGGTGGGAGTAGAAAACACTAGGAAAAATTACAGCACAGCACATGAAGCAGGAGAAGATAATGCTGTCATGAACATTTGTCCTTATTTCTACCAATTTTCTTATTCTGAAATATACTTTTTCATGTTGTTGAGTCCATACATATGTTTTGCAGAATGCTTCTGTAATCTTATGGATGAGAGTGATAAGTCTTCCAAATTAGGCTAGTCTGATCTTGTTTCCCAGACCACGGTGATTCTTCTAGAAACTGGCAAGTAACAAAGACTGGATGAGAGGTTCCTTCTCCAAGGTTTTTTGAATGGGGATTGTTGAAGAAAATAAATTTTCTTCGTTTCTGTTCATAGGACTTTTTTGATTCAAGTCCAAAACCACTAGCAGCCATTCCATTGTCTCCTTGCACATCTCCTCAGACTGAAAAAAGAGAATATGAACTGAGAATTAGAGAAAGCCTCAGAAAGAATTCAATTCCTTGGTTGTACTAGCCATTTCCACTTTCTTCCTGTGTTTTGGATCTCTGTGCCAATAAACACCCCATTTCAAAGATAATATGAGTAGTTTACATACATAGTGGTTACCAAAAGATACAGAAAGTTGTCATAGAAGCTAATGCCGAGAGGCTCCTGGGTAGTACAGTCTGTTAAGCGTCTGATTCTCGTTTTGGTTCAGGTCATGATCTCAGGTTGTGAGATTGAGCCCCAGATCAAGCTCTGTGCTCAGTGCAGAGTCTGCTTGGGATTTTCTCTCCTTCTCTCTCTGTCCCTTCTGCTTGTACTTTCTCAAATAAATCTCTTAAAAAAAAGGTAATGCTCAAATCTATTTTTAGGGAATACTTAAATTGTAGTTTATTTATTCGAGAGGGGAGAGTGGCAGAGGAGGAAGGAAAGAAAATCTGAAGCAGATTCGTGGAGGATCCTGAAGGGAGGCTACATCTCACAACCTGAGATCATGATGAGAGCCAAAATCAAGAGTCAACCACTTAACTGATGGAGACACCCAGGTGCCTCTACATTTAGCTTAAAATCTCAAAAATAGTGGGATGCCTGGGTGTCTCAGTGGTTGAGCATCTGCCTTCTGCTCAGGGCATGATCCTGGGGTCCTGGGACTGAGTCCTGCATCAGGCTCCATGAGAGGAGCCTGCTTTTCCCTGTATGTCTCTGTCTCTCTCTCTCTCAGTCTCTCATGAACAAATAAATAAAACCTTAAAAAAATCTCAAAAGTAGAAAGAAAGAAAGGGAGAATTGGGGGATTAGTTTAAACAGGGTTCTATTTATTACTATGTCAGAACAAAGATTTTAATTAACAAAGATAGCTGCACATTTTTATTGTTGCCACCAGAAGAAAATTTACTCTGAGGATATGAAGGAATTTTTTTTCAAAAGTTTAGAGATTTAAATGCGTAAAATGTGATACTTATCACAAAAGCCACCTACTACCCTCATGGTATTTCATGATTTTAAAAGGAAAAAAAACAAATTATGCACATACTTAAGATTGAAAAATATCTTCTGAGTACACACAAAGGATATTTTTTCTCATGCTTATCACAATTCTATTCCCAATCATTTGAATGCAATTTACCATCGTCATAACGTTCCAAGGGAGAGCCTATAGAGATTGTGTTGTGATGTCAAATTGCTATATGAAAACAATTTTGATAAGCTCATGGACACCACATTATAATGACAAATTATAATGACAAAACGGTTTCAATGTTTCCATGGAGACCAAATTACAATGTCAAATTGATGGCAAAATGAGGTCAATACAAATCTACACAGACCAGATTGTGATGTTAAAACAATGCCAAGCAATATCACCACAGGTCTGGGGAGGCTATGCTATGATGTCAAGATGATGGGAAAGCAGTATCTAGGATGATGTCAACACAGAAACAGAAAAAATGTCAGTGGAAATCTCCACAGCATCCTTCATGGTGACAGTACAATAGAGCGCTATTATTAATGCAGATTTCACCAGTGGTAAAATAAATTTAGTGAAACTGGGAAAATGAGACGCTTATCTATTTCAGTATTCTGATTCTAAATATTATTTCATTTCATGTTCTTAGAAACTACGTGCTTAGTCATGGAAGTCAGGGTGGAAAACCTAAGCTATGTTACTCAGTAGTGGAAGTTATTTATTGAAGAATCTGTTTAGATGTAAATTACTTTCTTCATTTACAATACGACTGTGAAGGGACCCACAGGGAGACAGTCTGATTAATTCAGTCCTCTCTGGAAGGCTTCACTGGCAGACTTTTCTGTGGAAATGTCTTTGGGGCATGCACACCCCTCCCCTTGGGGTGGTTGTCATACCTTTTAATTCTTCTTTCTTAAAGATGTTAAAATATTTACAGTTATATTTTTGTATTTTATAAATTATAAACCAAGTAGTTTAACACTTCCTTAAATCTGCTCTTGTCAAAAATAGTATGAAGCACCATGCTATCTTCACTGGTGCAGATTATTTCCATTTGTTCTTAAATAATAAATTATGTTGATGCAATTTATCTTGAATAAGTGCAATAAATATTTTAGCCTAATGCTAATGCCAATCAGTTGGATGTTAAATGCAAATGGAAGAGAATACATTTATCATGGTTTCTCAACTCAAATAGTTTTTTCTTCCCTCCAATGGTAAACCTGACTTCTCATAGAAACAAAAGAGATGATCTGTTATGGGGTCGTAAAAACATTCTGATTATTTCAAAATAAACTTTTGCCCAATTAGGAAAAGATTATGATACTTTGCTATACTGCTTAAGTTTGTGTTATTTTCCCAAGAGTAAGCCTTTCCAGGTTTGTGGATTTACCATTTTATGTAGTGATTAAGCCCACGCCTCAGTACGCAAACTCATTTAACCCTGTTGACTAAATTAACTGGATGATTCACTTACATTCAACAAACATATTTTAGTTGACTACTATGTGCCAGATAGTATGCAAGGTCAATTAAATCAAATGGTTCTAGAGATTTGTTTTACAAGATCTGCCAATTGTTTTCAAATGCTCATCATTTAAATTGAATTGACTCATCTGCTGCACAGGAATCTCTGTTCCTTAGGCTTTAGCCTCTTTTTCTTTTATTTTGCTTTCTCTTCCTTTTTGAGGGCAAGGTAGATAAAATATAAAGAAGAAGTTCCTTAAGACCCCCTGTTCAAATTAGTTAATGTGGTGGACAACACAGGTCTCTCTTTGAGAAATAGCACCTAGTTTCAGCCATTTTTGAGGGGATGCGGATCCAAGGACAAAACCTGCCCAGACCAGCATATTTTTCCACCTGAAACCAGTTCAAATTAAATATGTGAAAAGGAAAAGTAATAATAAGAAGAACAGTAATAGTAAAACAAAAAATAGTAATAATAATGATAATAAGCCAATAGATCTCCTAATGCAGAGGCTATAGAACTTCACTGGGATACCAGATCTGCCACTGGGTGAAGTACATTTCTTTCCCTAAATCTGTTTTTGTTTTTGTTTTTGTTTTTGTTTTTGTTTTTCAAGGAGCTGAAGACAAATAGGAAACTATCTTTCTGTAAGGTGGGGTGGACAAGAATACTACCTGTCTTCCTGAAGTTGTGCTTTTAGAGTTGCAGAGAATACAGGAACTATTTTAACTTTAGGACACATAAATGTCCTTATGAAGACCTGCTAAGAATTTATGGTAGGAGAGTATATTTTGGGTTACATTCCATTCAAAGAAACAAATTATCACAATGATTTGTAATATCAATATGACAATATTTTCTCAAAACCCAAAGGACAAATGAGATCTCCCTTATGAATACCTTTGATATCTCATAATCATTTATGAAACACAGCTTCTTAAAAATCATGGCCTACAACCATTTTAGACTTCTTAGATTTTTTTTTGTAAGTCAAATATTACCTAAAATGGAACTATAAAACACTACAAATAGAAAAAATGAATACATTCCAGACGAAGCAGAAATACTTGAAAAGCTTCAAAGGAACAAACACAGCAATATGATAGCCTAACAAAAGATGGAATCAAGAAAGGAGGCTATACCTAAACATTCTCATTTTTTTCCTATTTTTTTATCCCTAATCATATACTTTTTGAGTCTTGCTCACTACAAAAGGTATCTTTACCTCAAGTTTTCATAGGACACTTTGTGCAATAGAAAGTTCTGGTCTTTGCTTGTACCTCCTGGGAGGTGACTCAAAGCCCTTGGGATGTCTTAGGTAAGGGCATCTATTTACCTGGGGACCTTGGGTCATGTCTGATAGTCTATGCTAATACTGTGATTTATGCTGGGGGCCTTGGATCATGCAGTAGCAGCTTCATCCATGTGAGTGATCAGCCATGCCAACATGACCAATTGCCAATAAAACGCTTACATATTTAGGCTCCAGTGAACATCCCCGGTTGGCAATACTTCCTCTGTTACTGTGAAAAGTAAGTGAGGAATCTGGCTCCTGATTAAAAAACCTATGTATGATTTTTCAGGTCTGACCATAGGCAATTGCAAAGGCTTTACTTGGCAGGCTTTATGGAGCAAACTTGTCTTCCCCACACCAAACTTAGTGCACAGCCAATGCATGCCAGTCTCTGAAGGGATTTGCAATCAAGGATTCAGGACTCTCTGGCCTGTTAGGCTCTTTCACATATGTACATTCTTAGCCCTGGCACCTTCATTCCTAGGTCTCCATCTGAGGCCTTCCCACAAGGTCCCTTTCAGGTGCCCCTGCTGAGGACTGCTTACTGGGGGAGGAGAGGGCAACTTGAAGACACTCCTGCACCCCTTCACTCACTACCTAGTATCTTTCCACTTCCATCCCTTCTCTTCCCCTCCCTCCAAAATCAGGATCCACAGAACTGCTGGAGCATTTTGTGCAGAGCTCCCTCAAAAGTGAGATGAGCTCCCTGTCTGGCTAATCTACCTGACCATAAACCAGTAGCCATTCCATGGGGGAAAATAGAACGTGATGAGTCAATGCTTTCTCAAGTTTCAGACTGCTGATTGCATTGCAGCTGTAGTTATATCTTAACTCTTTCATTTTTGACTTGTTGCTGTAAGTGGCTACTAGGATACCTGGCAACTCAGCTTTCTCTCTCTTCCAGCTCAGTGGAATTCCTGATAGTGATGCTTTTCCCATCACTCCCAACTTAGAGGACAACTGGAAGCCCTATCTTGCTTCCTGTCCTACATGCCTTTTTTCCTGTTACTAATTTTAATATGTATTTGTTTGCTGTAATAAACAGTCCCATGATTATAGTTGCTCTGCTGAGTTCTGTGAGTCCTAGTGAATTATTGAATCTGAGGGTAGTCTTGGGGACCTTAGATCATGTATGCATTTAAAAATATATTAAGAAAACAATGTGTAAACATTGCTTTTAATACAGGTCTGTGTTTTCTAAACTCAAATATAAGAAATCAGAAAAATCTCCAGAAATATATTAAAATTTTATGTAGTGTCATCAGGAGGATTTGGATGTACTTCTGCTTCCATCAAAAGAACCAAGAAACTCTTGGCAGGTGAATTCCAATTTAACAATCAAAGGTTCAAACAGGGTAGATGTATTTAGCTATAGTGAACATAAGGTATGAAAGTGAAATAGTAAAATTATAGTAGAATCACTTGCTTTAAAAAATTGATTTCCTTTTAAAAATGATTTCTGTAACTACTAATATTTCCTGTAGCATTTAAAGATCAAAGTTGGTATTTCATAGTTGAAGGGGCAAATAGTAGTCAGCTAAATCAATGTGCTAATTTTTATTTGAAAAAAACAAGACACAGAAGAGACTTAAGACACAAGCTGAGTGAAGTAAGTCAGTCGGAGAAGGACAAACATTATACGCTCTCATTCATTTGGGGAATATAAATAATAGTGAAAGGGAATATAAGGGAAGGGAGAAGAAATGTGTGGGAAATATCAGAAAGGGAGACAGAACGTAAAGACTGCTAACTCTGGGAAACGAACTAGGGGTGGTGGAAGGGGAGGAGGGCGGGGGGTGGGAGTGAATGGGTGACGGGCACTGGGGGTTATTCTGTATGTTGGTAAATTCAACACCAATAAAAAATAAATTAAAAAAAAAGACACAGTTAAGATTGCAGATTAAGTTAGTGGCAGAGAACACTTCTAGATCATCTGACTTCACATCAGGTTTCTTACCTAGAGCTTTATGTTCAAAACTTACAGTGAAATCCACATTTACCAAAATTAAGTTTCCATTTTGGGGGACCATTTTTTACACATAATTTTGGAAGAAAGGAGATAGAGATTTACTGCCACTGCTCATGTGAAGTCATTGGGTTATATGTGCATAATACTGAAGTACACACAAAGCATTTTCTATTGCTGTTTAGGGTTTTAAAAGTAGCATACTTCACATACAGAGCTTGATAGAAAGGAATAAATATTAATGGCTAGATTTATATTCATGCAAATTTGTTATTCAGACCACAACCAATAATAAAAATAATTTAGAAATGATATGGTGGATCAGTAGGTATAAATTTGGAAGGAGCTCATAAGATGACTCTGCTATCTTTCCATTTCCCCAGGTTGAGAAACATGGTTCTAAGTTCTGCTCAGAAGATAAGATATGGGATACCTAGGTGGCTCAGTGGTTGGGCATCTGCCTTTGGCTCAGGGTATGATCCCGGGGTCCTGGGATCAAGTTCCACATCAGACTCCCTGTAAGGAGCCTGCTTCTCCTTCTGCCTATGTCTCTCCCTCTCTCTCTCTTTCTCATGAATAAATAATAAAATCTTAGAAAAAGAAGCTAAGATACAAGAATACATGCAAATCTGGGGAATAATCTGTATGTCTATGAGAATTTAAAAGCACAGACATGAGTTAGGGAAAGACTATGGAAAATAACTTCAGGGGATCCCTGGGTGGCTCAGCGGTTTGGTGCCTGCCTTAGGCCCAGGGCATGATCCTGGAGTCCCAGAATCAAGTCCCACATCGGGTTCCCTGGATGGAGCCTGTTTCTCCCTCTGCCTGTGTCTCTGCATCTCTCTCTCTCTCTCTGTCTCTCTCTTTCTGTGTCTCTCATGAATAAATAAAATAAGACCTTAAAAAAAAAAAAAGAAAATAACTTCACAATCTGGCACCAACAGACATGAGCAATTGGAAAGTATAAGAAAACACACAAAAATTAAGGAACATGATTGGTGAAGGGATTATAGCATAGCAATATGGGCTATACTATAGTATAGTATACTTGCAGGGTCAGAATTTTCTACTAGAGAGAGAGTACAGATCAAAATAGTTGCAATGTCTTGTAAATCTTGTGCAAAGGAAATGGAGAACTTGTAGGAAATAAGAATTCATGTCTCTCAGGATTCCAGATAAGAATGAGAAGTGAAAACCTAGGAAAGAAGCAAAAAAGGAAAGTTAGGAAGCAATAATGTATATGAGAGTTACTGGTTTTAATGAGTGTGGTAGTGGTGGGGGGAAATGAGAAGTGGTGTGATTCTAGATACATTTTGAAAATAGAGCCAATAATATCAAGAAAATAACATAATGGATTAGATGTTGATGGAATTATTCCATATTTTTGGCTTGAGCTACCTTAAGAATTGATATTATTGGGATGCCTGGGTGGCTCAGTGGTTGAGCATCTGCCTTCAGCTCAGAATGTGATCCCAGGTCTGGGGATGGATTCCCACATTGGTCTCCCCACAAGGGGCCTACTTCTCCTTTTGTCTATGTCTCTGCCTCTCTCTCTGCATCTCTTATGAATAAATAAATAATGAATACTAAAGAAAAAAATGAATGGATGTCATTAACTGAGATGGGGGGACATGTAAGAGGAACAATATTGAGAATTAGGAGTTCAGTTTCAGACATGTTAAGTTACAGTAATTATTCAATATCCATGTGCAGATGAATAGTAAGAAGTTATATACAAAATTGGAGAAGATGGGGCAGCCCCGGTGGCGCAGTGGTTTAGGGCCACCTGCAGCCTAGGGCGTGATCCTGGAGACCCAGGATCGAGTCCCACGTCGGGCTCCCTGCATGGAGCCTGCTTCTCCCTCTGCCTATGTCTCTGCCTCTCTCTCTCTAGCTGTGTCTCTATGAATAAATAAATAAAATCTTTAAAAAAAAATTGGAGAAGATGATAAGAGATTGGGATGGAAGTACAGTTGGGAGTCATTCATTTTTGTTTGGCCTTTAAGGTCATAAAACTAGAGAAGTCACCAAGGGGGTGAGTATGATAGAAAGGAAAAGAGTCCAATGGCTAACCTCTAGGGTATTCTGATGTTAAGAAGTTTGGGACATGAGGAAGGACTAGTAAAAAAAGACTCAGGAAGAGGGGCCATTGGAATAGAAGGAAAACCAGGAGGCAGCGGATTTCTGAGAGCCAAGTAGAGAAAAAGTGTGGGGAAAAAAGTGTAGGTAAGTAAAATGAGAACAGAGAGTTGACATTGGATTTAGCATCATGGACGTTACTAACATACTTGACAAATTAATGGCATGTTGAAAGCAAAGTCTGATTGGGCTGGAGTGAAGGAAGACTGAGAGGAGAGAAATTGAGGACACAAGTATAGGAAACACTTTCTTTTAGTTTTGTTGTAAAAGAACACACAAAAAAAATCAAAAGGATCTGGAGGAACAATTGGAATTAAATGAGGTTTTGTTTTTTGTTTTTTTCCCCCCAAATATTAGAACTAACGGGACAATTGTATGCTGAAAGGAATGATTCGGGATTCAGTAGAGAGGTGAAGTTTTATGATGCAAGTGAGAGCAGAGAATTATCAGAGCAATGTCCTTGAGTCTAAGAGAGGGACTGGATTCCAGTGAACAATTGGAGAGGCTGGTCTTGGTTGTAAGTGCATATCATTCATCTGCAACATTTTGAGGAAAGACAATATGTAGCTGAGCATCCTCTGCTGCTTCCAGCAGCCACAAGCTCAAGGAACGCCATCCCACATGATCCAAAAAGGATTATCTACATTGCTGTTAAAAACATCAAATATAAAGAAAAAATTACATTAAAGGAAGTAACAATGAGTTGGGAGCTAAAATCCCTAAGGAATGGGAAAGAGATAAACAGGGATTCTTAGAAAAATGGGTCATGGAGAGACTGTAGCTGTCTAGTCCAATTTCAAGAGATTCAAAGCTGGGACTTTTGGGAGATGAGGAAGAGTGAAAGGAACAAAGACCATATCCATTTTCTGTCCTGGTCCAGTGCTTTGCATGCTATAAAAACAAACAAACAAACAAACAAACAAACAAACAAATGCCAGCATAGAGGAGGGCTACAAAGAAGCCACACCCTCAGATCAGATCTAGAGCTTATGCAGAGGAAGCAAGAAACAAGGCATTCAGAAAAGAGCTGGATATTATTGGTGAATTTACTAATGATGGACAATATATCCCCAAGGGCACAGTGGGCTGATTAAGGAAGTTGAAGAGGTTGGAGATGCGAAAAAGCAGAGGATGTCCAGAGCCTTTGGGGGATTATGAAGTGGGAAATAAAGGATAACATGGGAGCTCAATTTTGATCCTATTATTATGTAACATGTGTTTCCCCGCGTCAACCCTAACCTAAGATGTAACTTTGTCATAAGTAAACCATATTTCTCTGGCTTTCTCTATGCTTGTATTAGTTTCTAGAGGCTGCCTAAAGTTGATGGCTTAACACAACAGAAATGTTTTCTTTTACGGTTCAAAAATCAAGGTGCTGGCAGGGCTCTACTCCATCCGGTGACTATAGGCAAGAATCCGTTCTTTGTCTCTTCCAGCTTCTGGTGGCTGTTGGCATTCCTTGTCCATCCGCATCACCATTATCTGCCTCTGTGATCACATTGTCATCTCTTCTCCTGAGTGTGTTCTCCTCTTCTGTATCTTATTATAAGGGCTCTTACCATTGGATTTAGGTCCTACCCAGTTAACCAGATCTCCACATCTCAAGACCTTAACCACATTTATGAAGACATTTTTCTCCAAATAAGGCACTGTGCATCAGTTCTAGACATCAGGACACAAACATAACATTGGGGGGGGGGGGCTATCATTCAAAAGAATGCAATGACTAATATATTTGGGACCTCTAGGCTCATTCAAACTTTCAGCAGTATCTCTAGGATTACCTAAGGGGATGTGACAAGTGTTTGTGCATTAGTCTGCCCAGTCTTATCATTTTTCTGATCCTGGTCTTTTCTGGCCACATTTGGTGAGATCTTCTACCAATGTCAATGTTGCCTATGAAATCTTTTGAGGTAACTTCATCGGGGAAGCCCTTACCAGAGTATCATTTCATGAAAAACTATTAAGTTTAGCTTTAATCCAATGTTGCTCTTCATGGTGCCACAACTGTCCTAACCACCACTACCTCTACCAGAGACCACTCTGGACTCTGCCAAGGCTTAAGGGTTGACAGGAGCCTTTGAAGTTCCAGAGAAGCAAGGCTGCATTCTTCAGAGCCCTCTCTGTCTGTGTGCCAAACTTCAACAATAATCCACTCATGGTCAGTATTATTTCAACCTACTTCACAACTGCAACAGTGAAATAGTGAAGCAAACTTCTGATACCTATAATTTTATCCATAAGTGCATCGCTCTGTTAATCATTGGAATTTAATAATAATTCATTAATATTGAATATTCATTTTATATTTAAATATCCCTGATTTTCTTTCAGATAGTTCCAGTTCATTTATTGAATCAGAAGCCTAACAAAATTCACCCATTAAAACAAGTTGATAGACTTTCTTATATATATACATGTGCATATATACATATATATTTAAAATATAATATGTATTTATAAAAAATCTATAGCTATGTATAGAGAGATTCTGAAATGTCTTTTAATCTACTCCCTCTCTGCTCCCTCTCACTTTCTCCTTCTCCCTCTCTCTTCTGTCTTCATGGGTTTTAAATTATACTTTTATCAGGAGGCACAAAAATGTCCGGTAGCCTTCATTGTAATGATATTACAATCAGTATATTTGGTTGTTGTCCACATAATCCAATTATTATAGAGCGTCTCTTTAGCTTTTCACTTGATGGTTTCAGCAGGCATTGACAATTATTAAACAGGTTCAATATCTTATTAGAGATTACAAATTGATAATATTCTAATTATACCATTTCTTCTTTGTTTATTAGTTGGAATATTTTATAAAGAGAAATTTCCCTTTCACCAGCTGTTTGGTTCCTCAAAGATACTAATCATATGGGTGAGGTGGGATATTTACAAAATGCTTGCCCCTTATAAGGTTTCACCATAGTTAGTGCTCTAAGAATGCTCCAAAGATAATGTGTGCCTATATTTTTACTGCCATTGTGGACTCATAGATCAAAATATATTTTGTTATATTTCAATCCAGTGCAGCTACTATGTATATAACAGTGTAATCTGAATATCATACCACAATAGTGTATAAAGGTATTCCTCCTTCCCCTTTGTACTACGTCTGTATAGTACTATTCTCCATTGTAGATATAACCCTAGTTTATTTATACAACTCTCTAATGATGAAGCTTTGGATTATTTCCAGGCTTTAGCTAATAAATAATCACTAATACCTTTAAAATTTAGATTATTCACTTAATTTTGGATGATTTCTCTCCCAAGAGGACATTTGGCTCTTCATTTGAATGCACATTGACTTAAACTGGATCTTCTTACAATTAAAGGGTTTTCATGATTTTAGTTTTTATACACTTTAAAAATTATAAATTATAAGACAAAATAGTTTTTTAAAGCTATGACTAAGACATCTTTTGGAATATATCCAAAAGTTGATTTATTGGACAACAAAATATTTTGGATGATTAATATGTTGAGGAATTCAACTGAAAATAAATCAACTCACTGTCCTTAAAATGTGGTTTTAAAATAATTTATATCTTTGTGGAAATCAAAATAGGAAAAAAGTTGGTTGATAAGTTATTTGTAGTCAGAATAATATATGATTATATCATTAGGAAGTCACTAGTATGTTTTTGCATTTTTTAAAAACCATATTTTATTTATAGTTGAAATCATAAACACATGTACTTGAAATTAGAAGAAAAAAGCTAAAATTATGATTAGTCACCCATCCCTGTGAGATGCTGGCTTCCTGAATATTATAGAAACAATTTCAAATAACAACTTTAATTTTAAGTAATTTTCACTTCCCTGGTTGCCCATAGTTGTTTTTTTCCCCCTCACTGTGAAAAGAATCATTATTTTCCTTCTTTCCTTCTTTCCTTTTTTCTTTCTTTTTTCTCTTTCTTTCTTTCTTTCTTTCTTTCTTTCTTTCTTTCTTTCTTTCTTTTTTTCTTCTTTCTTTCTTCTTTTTCTTTCCTCTCTCCTTCCTTCCTTCTTTCTTCCTTACTACTTATTTGTAATATATTATGATTTTTTGCTAATTTCCCTTCCTAAATTTTACTCCTCTTCAGCCTGAAACTAAATTGCATTTGTTATAAAATCATGATGCACAAATTTCATACAAAAAATAATGGCTTTTAAGAGTCTTCTTTCAGAAGATTTACTAAACAGAACAATATACAAACAAAATATCCAAAATTTTCATTATTTATGAAAATCTGTGTTCATTGAATCAAATTGTTTTTACACTTCTTTCTTTTTCTTTCTTTCTTTCTTCTTCGTTTGCTTTCTTTCGGTCTTTTTTTCTTTCTGTCGTTTTCTTTTCTTCTTTTTTCTTTCTTTCTTTCTTTCTTTTTTCTTTCTTTCTTTCTTCTTCTTTCTTCTTTTCTTTCTTCTTTTCTTTCTTTCTGTCATAAGTGACAGAAAAACAAAGTAAATTAGGCTGGGGTGGGGGCATAGCATTAAATAAAGGAATTAATTGAACTGTAAAAGGATGAATGAGAAGTGGATCTTGCTTCAGGTATGGGCCAAACAATTCAGGACTGGGATTGCCTCCATCTTTTGGGTTAGCTTCCTCTATATTAATTCCATTATCCAAAAGACTTATTCTCTGTTGGTCTCAGGAGAACTGCCAGCATCTCATAGGACTGTGTCAGACAGCAAGAGTCTTTTTTGAAGGTTTCCAGAACATATCCTAAGATTAATTTCAGTGAGATTCACTATGAACCAATATCTGGAGTCAGGGGAATTCAATGTGCCAGTTTTCTTTGGCCTGAGTGCCTCACTAGATACCATGTTGAGAGAATCAGGGAACAGTGGATTCTAAAACAAAATTCCATTTTTTGTATGTAAGAGAACAAATGGATAAAGGAAAACAATCAAAGAAATGTCTTAAGAGATTCTAATAATTGCTAGTTGTTGTTTTTTTTTTAAAGATTGTTTTAATTTACTCATGAGAGACACAGAGAGAGAGAGAGAGAGAGAGAGAGAAAGGCAGAGACACAGGCAGAGGGAGAAGCAGGCTCCATGCAGGGAGCCCGACGTGGGACTCGATCCCAGGTCTCCAGGATCAGGCCCTGGGCTGAAGGCGGTGCTAAACCACTGAGCCACCCGGGCTGCCCAACTGCTAGTGTTTGAAAAAAATACTTTCCTAATAAGTCAAACCGATGTTTTAATAGGTTTTGTCTATGTTTATATGTTCTTCATTGTTTAGAAGATGTCTTAATCTTTGAAACCTAAACTGAGGGCAGCCCCGGAGGCTCAGCAGTTTAACGCTGCCTTCCGCCTGGGGTGTGATCCTGGGGTCCTGGGATCGAGTCCCACGTCCGGCTCTCTGCATGGAGCCTGCTTCTCCCTCTGCCTGTGTCTCTGCCCACCCCCCCCCCCCTTTCTGTGTCTGTATGAATAAATAAATAAAATCTTGAAAGAAAGAAAGAAGAAAGAAAGAAAGAAAGAAAGAAAGAAAGAAAGAAAGAAAGAAAAGAAAGAACGAAGAGAGGGAGGTTTTGATTGGGGAGGGGGAAGGAATGAAGCAGAGGAGGAAGGACGGAAGGACAGGAAGGAGACAAAACGACGAAGAAAGACACAAGACAGCCAAGCTAAAGAAAGAACAGAAAGAAAGACGAAAAAAGAAAGAAAGAACGCAAAAAGAAAGAAATAAAAAGAAAGAAGGAAAGCCGTCATGCACTGAATATTGCATTTGGGACATTAACTTATTTCTGAGACAAATAGGGATGAGAAAAAGTGAGAAAATTAAACACTGCTTTATTGCTTTATGAGCTTCTGCTTTCCCTGCTTCTTTTCCTTCCTTGCTTTCTCTTAGTCTTCATATTTTCTATTTCCCTTCATTACTCACTCCTTATTTCCTCTTTCATCTCTTTTATCACTTCTTGTCATTTGTTTTCTATTTCCTTATTTCTTCTTCTCTCTCTGACTTTTCTCTTGGCTGTGCCTTTTTCTCATTCCTTAGTCTGCTTCAAGGTGCTCACCTTTCATCTCCAAAATCTCCTTCTCCTCTTTCTAAACCAAAGGGTAGAGCCAGAATGACTTAAATAAGTTCTTAATGGATAAATTTCTCTTTGTGTAAGAAAAATGAGTACTAGACAGACCAGAGTCCTCTGTGCTCTGGTCTCAGTTCTATCAAAGTTCTCACCATCAGTGATCCCTGTCACTTCTTTATCTTCAAGTACCTTAAACACATTCTCTTTCCTGGCATAAGGAATTGATCTTACCAAGAGCAATAACTAAATACAGTTATCAAGTTAGTCTTAGCTTGATATTAATTGTTTTGTGGCACTTTGCACTGTTTAATTTATCCAACTTGAAACATTTTCTTAATTTTCAGGACACAATACTTCACTCTATTCTAGATAGATTTCTCCATTTATATGAAACTATATAGCAATAACTCTCAGTGACATTCAATTGCTGCATATATGCTCACGTGTATTGTCAATTTTCTTTTTGTGTGTGTAGGATCTCTTCTCTATCTCCTTCAGGAGAAGAAACCATAGTATAAATATGTGTATCTCCAGCACTTGGCAGAGTATTTCACATAAGATTTTCTGTAAATAAGTTTCTGACAGTCTTATTAGTCTCTTTCTACCATCAAGTTTTATAAATGATTCAAAAGCAAGTGATATATATGCAAGAAGAAAATTACACTTACAGCATATGAATTTCTCTTTAGCAACAGAGGACAAAATAACATTTTCAGCAATTCTTTGTATTGGAATGAACTGAGATTCAAAATTTGATAACTATATTTCATTTATTTCTATTAATTAAGATTCATTTACTGAGCAACCACTCTGTGAACTTTGAGTCACATACTGAAACTTTGAGTCTTGTTTAGCCAGATGGCAGCAGTGTTTATAATGAAGTAACTTGGCCTTGGATTCTTGATCTACCACTTTTTCATTACAACCTTTGAAGAGTTGCTTGCCATCTTTCACTGTTTTCTTGTTTGCAAAATGGAGTTATTTACATGTATCTCATAGGATTTTCTGAGGATTAACTGTGATAGAGCACATACAACAAGTATGATGGTTTTGAAGAGCTTTCTAATATAGATACACCTGTTGGTAAGCTAACCAGGCTTCTGAATCTTGTCCATTATGAGGGATAAGCTACGAAGCTAGAGTCAAGTGGAAAAAGGTCATGATGTGTAAGACGTGGAAAGCCAAAACTCACTCCTTCTGGTAAATACATAGGAGGGAGGAGGTGGGGAGAAAAAAGATCTAATCTTGATTCTTGAAGATTACAGAAAAAGGAGAAAGAATAAATAGAGTGATACAGGTGAGCCTAACTACCTAAAGATAAATCTGTTGAGTGAAAGTGGGATAGAAATATTTTGCCAGTTCATGTTTTGGAGACTATCTTGTAGGTTAACTACTCTACAAATGTTTTGCCTTTTTTTTCCGACATGTGGGGACAAAGGTAGAACTTATATGAACTCTCACCATCAACCTTTAGTGCCCAGTGGTATGAACTGGGCAAGAAATTCTTACCTACCCAGGAGAAAAAGACTCAGAAGGTGACTGAGCGTGTATCACAGGTCATATGGGGAATAAACAAAAAGTGGCCTGGAAAATTTTAGTTTGCACTGCCAGATCTGGGCTAGTATGTGGCATCACGGTCAGACTTTGTAGATCTGTCACAAAAATGAAGGTGAGATAGTTAGCAATGGCAGGCTATCAGGTCCTGACTCAACAGAGCTTCCAAAGCAACTCCTGCAGTGGGATTAAAATATTATGAGCAAACACCACAAAGATATGCAATATGTAGGCATTGCAGGAATTTCCTTATGATTCCTGAGAGAACCAATAAACAATGGCCACGTCTGAGGATCTCTTCTCCACATCCATGAAGACATGGTAATCTCATTTTGCACTGAGGTGAAGAGAAGAATTGGAGAGACTGGGTTACTTGAAGATAATTTTTTTTTTTTTAGACCATCCCAGATAGGGAGTAGAACTTTGAAAAGACTGGATATTTTAAGTGAGAGGAGATTGTTTATTCTAGCAGGTACTGTAATATTAATAACTAGAAAGTTGCAAAATCTTCCCTTGAGGAAAGTCAAAGTAGTTTTATAATATCAAACCACATTTTCCCAGACATATGAGTCTAAGTAATAATTTTGACCTGTTTTGGTCTGAATTCCCCCCCAGGAAACAGTTTGATTGTGTGTATAAGGGGTCAGGGAGGCTTTAGGGAGAGCAATGAGAGAAAAAAGTAGGAAGTCAGGTATGCCTGATTGAGCCAGTCACCACTCTGAGTGGGACATAATGCTGCTGTGACCACTCACTAGTGGCCATACAACCTTGATCAAGTGTTAAGTTCCTCAGACTTCCAGGTTTGCACAGGTGTGATGGCTCCTGATTCTTTGCAAGAATTCCTTCAACATCAGAGAAAAGCCAGGACAGCAAATGAGCAATGTGAAGTATAACAGTGGCAAAAGCGCTGCCAGGTCACACTGTGCAAAGCTGGTAGCTGCAAAATGGCTGAAGTAAAAGGCAGATTAACAGGCTATAGGGTGGAGCCAAAGAGGTACCCGGATTCCAGCCTCACTACAGACAGGAATTACTCACCAGAGTTCCTGGCACAGAGTAAGTGCTGAATAAATGAAACCTATTTTTATCACAAGACACATTTCCTATGAATCACACACACTCTTAGAGCCCATTACATAAAATGGCACCATGTATAACAGCAAATAGCATCTAAAGAGAGGATGAGGGCTTTGTGTGAATGAATAAATGCAAACAGATATACACTACTGTCTTCAATAAGCTCAGAGTCTTATAGAAAAAGAAAATTTTAAAGTAATTATAATTATAATATGATTATATAATTATAACTTTAAAGTATTATAATTACTATAATTTTATAGTAATTTATTAGTATGGTCATAAACACTTTTGTGTTCATTGGGTTATATATACCTTTATGCTGTGCTTTGTTCTAAATATTGTCATTAGATAATGAAATTATATACAACATATAGAAGCAATACCAAGAAGACAGAGCAAGATGAGATCAGGAAATACTTCCCAGGTGAGGAAATATCTCACAAAGACATTACTGTCGAGCCAACACATAATAAAACATGCCTTATAAAAAGGCAATCCCTAGGGTGTCCTGCAGGGTAAATATACGCAATTAATTAGCAGGCAGGATAAAGATAACATAGTTGGTTACACATGTAGGGTTTGGGGCCAGACTGCCTAGATCAGATCCCATCTTACTAGCTTCATTCCTTTTAGCAAATTACTTAATCTCTCTGTGCCTTAATTTCTTCATTTGGAAAAGGTATATTAAAAATAGTAGCTCTCGTGAGAATTAAATAGTTTAATTCTGATAAAACACTTAAAATAATGCCTAATGCACAAAATGTATTGTAAAAGCATTTGCTGTTTTTTAAATAAATGTTTTATTATTTTAATATTCCTGGCTATTAAAGAAAGTATATATAAGTAGAGGAGAGATAATTACATTTCGGATTTTGAGAGCAAGATAAGATGATAGATAAAGACTGTAAAGAAGCCAAAAATGTAAACTTAATGGGCATTAAAAACATTTTCAAGCGATGGGCCAGTAGAAGAAAATGATATGAAGGAAGACAGGAATTGGAGTTGGATTCAAGCTGAGATATGTGGCTTCTCTAATAAGTGTAGGACTATAGAAAACTTGAAAAAATATGGTTATGCTATACCATTTCTAGGAAAGGGTAAAGATTAGTAATTCTTAGTAGAAAGGAATAAATATATTTAAAAAACAGAATAAAGCAAACAAACCAGTAAAAATCTTAGGAAGAAAATGAGTGGTATTCGATGCCTTTCTATCAAGAGGCATAGAATATATTAGTTCATAACTAATTAACCACATGTGCTATAATTAATGAACCTCAACATTTCTGTGACTTAACACATCAGCACAATAGAAATGTAATTTGCTCCAGTGACTGTCTGAGTGTTCCTTTTTTGGTGGAGGGAAGTGGGGTTGGAATCTGTTACATATAATCATATAGCCTGGCTCCAGGCTGTTGGAGGCTTTGCCATTTCCACACACATGAATTTCCAATTTACCATGGATGTTGGCCAGCCACAAGGTAGGGAAAGAGAGAATAAAGAAGATGTGTTTTTTCACCATCATGGCCCAGAAGTGACATTCATGATTTCTATTCATATTTCATTGGTACATGGTCTTCCTAAATGCAAGTGGAGCTGGGATTCCTAGTCTCTGGATAAGCAGTCATTTCCCTATCACAATCTTGTTTTATAGAAGAGGGACCCTGAATTTTAGTGAACAGTTAGCTGTATCTGCCATAGGAAGTATCTTCCCTGTAGACTGGATATGGAATATATCTTATGAAAACACGTGTAAGGCCATTTTGTTTACTTGGCTTAAGTTGAAAAGATGTTATCATCTGTTTTTCCAGATGAAGAATAGAACTTAAAGTCAGGAAACAGAACAAACAAACAAAAAAATCAACCAAGCAAATAGCAATAACAAGGAAAGATACTGGGAATAAATATAAGATATGGAAGACCATATTTTGCTTTTCTGAACATCAGTTTATAATAACAGTATGGGTTGAATCCTGAATAGGAGTTAAATTTACCATCTGAAGCCTGGGGAGAAATATGTTTGGCAGTGATTTTGTGGTATTTAAATTTAAGCATTTAATAGTTTTTAAGGCATAATTCACATACCATAAAATTGACACATTGTAAATATACAGTTGGATTATTTTAGTACATTTGTACAGTTCTGTAACATCAACGCAATCCATTTTTAGAACACTTCTAACACTGCAAAAAGCATGAAACCTCGCTTACACCTCCAGCCTTAGGCCAATGCTGATCTGGTTTCTGAATCTACATTTAAAAAAAATTATTTATTCATGAGAGACACAGAGAGAGAGAGAGAAGCAGAGACACAGGCAGAGGGAGAAGCAGGCTTCCCACAGGGAGCCAGATATGGGACTCCATCCCGGGACTCCAGGATAACGCCCTAGACCAAAGGCAGGCGCCAAACCGCTGAGCCACCCAGGGATCCCCTGAATCTACATTTTTACTTCTTCCAGGAATTTTATAAAAATCAAGTTGTACAATATATAGTCATTTTTATTTTCCTTTTACCCTCAGTATAATGTTCTTGAGATTGATTTATGTTGCTACAAATATCAATAGCTCTGTTGTTTTCATTAAGTGACATTTCATTTAATAGATATAATGTATTTTACTTATCTATTAAGTAATAGATCCACCTATTAATGGACACATGAATTGTTTCATGCATTGACTATTACAAAGAATGCCACCATGCACATTAACATACAAGCCTTTTGTGGACATGTTTGCATGTCTTTGGGAAGACATGTAAAAGTGGAACTGCTGGATCATATACTAAGCACATGTTTAAGATTTTAAGAAACTATTAAACTTTCTAAAAATTACAGTTGTATTTTCCATTCCTACCACAAATACATGAGTGTCTCATTTTCCCACACACTTGTCAAAACTTGGTATTGTCAACACTCAAGATTATTGTGGTTTTGATTTAAATTCCTGCAGTGAGGGGCACCTGGGTGGCTCAGGTGGTTAAGTGTCTGCCTTCCGCTCAGGTCATGATCTCAGAGTCCTTGGATCCAGCCAGAGTCAGGCTCCCCACACAGCAAGGAGTCGGCCTGTCCCTCTCTCTGTGCCCCCCAATCTTGCTCACACACTCTCTCTCTCAAATAAATAAGATCTTAAAAAAAATTCCCCCAATGAACAATTATATTGAACATGTTTTCAATTGCTTATTAGTAATTTATATATCTTCTTTGGTGCAACATTTATGCAAATATTTTCCCTTTTACTGCTTTTTGTCTTTTTTGTTATTGTTATAAGATTGCTTGATAGCTTCTGGATAGAAGAACTTTTTTTTTTTAAGTGAGAAAACAAGAGAATGGGGAGGGAGAGAAAGGCAAAGGGAGAGGGAGAGAGAGAATCCCAAGCAGGCTCCACACCCAGTGTAGAGACCATCTCAGGGCCAGATCTCACCATCCTGAGACAATGAACCTGAGTTGAAACCAAGAGTCAGATGCTTAATCTATTGAGCCACCCAGAAGCCCCTGGATACAAGATTTTTATCAAATATATATTTTGTAAGTATGCTCTTCTCTCAATTTGTAACACCCTCTTTTTTTATGATCTCAGTGGTAAGCATGGAATAATAAAGTTTTTAACTTTTATGAAGTCCAATATATCACTATTATTCCTCCTAGGATCATGCTTTTGATGTAATATCTATGAAATGTTTGCCTAGTCCAAAGTCAGAAAAATTGTTTCATGTAGTTTTTTTAAAGAAGTTTTATTTTACTCTCATGTTTAGCTTAATAAATTAAATTTATTTAAATATTAAAATTATAACATTTCTGAAATATTCCTATAACACTTAAAAGAAATATGTTTAATCAGAGGAAGAATCAATTTTATAAAGCTAGTTTTCCCTAATTAGGATAGATAACCCCATTATCCCTTTATGGATAAAGTCTAATGCAAGCAAAAAAAGTTCATCAGTATTTTTCTAATGAACTTGACAAGCTAATACTAAAATTTATAAGGAAGAGCAAATATCTAAAAAATACACTTCAGGTGTGAGAAACTTGGCATTCAAAATACCAAACTGGGGCAGCCTGGGTGGCTCAGTGGTTTAGCACCACCTTCGGCCCAGGGTATGACCCTGGAGACCCAGGATCAAGTCCCACATTGGGCTCCCGGCATGAAGCCTGCTTCTCCCTCCCTCTGCCTGTGTCTCTGCATCTCTCTCTCTCTGTGTCTCTCATGAATAAATAAATAAAATCTTTAAAAAAAAATAAACTTATCAAATTATCAAACTGTATTTTGACAATATAATAATTAAAATGGTATAATACTGGCTGGTAATCGAACATAGACCAGTGAAATAAAATAAAAAATCCAGAACCAGACCTCATGCATACGGAAACAGCATTTGATGGAAATTGTATTGCAGGTCAATGAAAGAGTGAGAGACCCTCCAATAAATGATGTAAAACAACTGGTTATCCATATGTGGAAAATGAAATTGGATACCTACTTCTCATCATAAATAAAGTGACTCAAGGGAATTAAATAGTTTGTGAAAAAGGCAGTACCTTCGACGTTTTGGAGTAAAATATAGACTATCATAACATTCTCAAGATAAACATGACTTTAAAAAGTCAAAGTCTAAACACATACAAAATGATATATTGAACACCCTAATATTGAGCCATTTCTGTCTTTTGAGAGACACCATGAGGAATGGAAATTGCCATCTAGGAGATCCCTGGGTGGCTCAGTGGTTTAGCGCTGCCTTCAGCACAGGGTGTGATCCTGGAGACCTGGGATCGAGTCCCACATTGGGCTCCCTGCATGGAGCCTGCTTCTCCCTCTGCCTGTGTCTCTGCCTCTCTCTCTCTCTCTCTGTGTGTCTCATGAATAAATAAATAAAATCCTTAAAAAAAAAAAAAAAAAGGAAATTGCTATCTACAAACAGGCCCGAGAAGACATTTATTCAATTACCAATTAATATTGAGAATATACAAAGAAATATTACAGAGCAGTTATAAAATGAGAAGCAAAATATAATGAAAAAATAGGCAAGAGTAGTAGAGTTCCTAGAAAAACAGACGCAAAGTAAATCAGCATGTGAGCTATTTAACCACTTTAAGAATTTAAAAAATTCAAATGAGGACCACAGTGAAGTTTTTAGCTCTGAATTAGTACAACACCCTCCTGCCCCCAAATTTTAACAGTATTATGTATTATGAGAGCATCAATACCAGAATGTAAAATATGTATATAAATTATTTCCAGCCTTATGGGAAAAAATGTTTTATTTTATAAAATTAAACATTCACATAACCTCGAATCTATTATTTCCATGCCCAGAAATATAACCTAGAAAACTCTTTTCACATGTGCAAACAGATACAAGAAATTTCCCCTACTGTCATCTCTCTTTTGAGTCAAATAAAGTCATTCCATCACTTTTATCATTTTCTGTAGAAACAAGTCACTAGGTCCAGCCTACACTCAAGTTAAGCTGATTATCCATTGCATGAATATTAGGAGACAAAGATCTTTGGTTGTTACTATAGAAGATGTCTATAATAATCTTCTAGAATCTATATGATTTTTAAATCTTATAATCCATTGATCTTTAGTTTATGATCCATTGATACTAACTTCTATAATCATTTACTTTTGAGTGTGATGAGAGTGAAGAGTCAAAGTTCATTCTTTTCCCTGTGGATAACTAGTTGTCCCAAGCACCATTAATTAATAAGACTTTCCTTTGGTTACTTCTCTGCAAGGGCATTCTTATCATCAAATGTTCATATAAGTTTGGTTCCGCTTCTGGATCATCTGTTTCATTAAACTATTTATCTATCTTTGTGACAAAACTATATTGTTAATATCCTAATTAGTGCAGTTTTATAATTAGACATACAATTTTATAGTTTAAATTTTCTATTGTTTCTCTTAAAGAATGTTTGATCATTCTGAGCACCTCTCAGTTCCTTTGATTATTTTTTTAAAGATTTTGTTTTTATTTATTTATTTGAGAGAGAGAAAGAGAGTGTGAGTGGGGGAGAGGAGTAGAGGGAGAGCGACAGGCAGACTCCATGCTGAGCCACCGAGGGCCTATTTCCTGACCCTGAGATCATGACCTGAGCTGAAATCAAGAGTTGGGCACTTAACCAACTCAGCCACACAGGTGCCCCAACACCTCCAGTTCCTTTTAAATTTTAAAACCAGTTTTCTAATTTTCTTTAAGTGAGATTGTGTTGTATCTTTAAATGGTTCTGGGAAAATATTAATATCCTTACAATATTCAGGCTTTCAATGAACAAATGTGGCATATATTCTTGATTTTATTTAGCTTTTAATTTCTTACAGTAATATTTTATAATTTTATAGGTAGAAATTGTACACATATTTCATTATATTTACACCTAGAAATTGGATGCGTTTTGTGCTAATTGTAGATTATTTTTGTGGTAAATAGAATTCTAAAGATGTCATCTGCCAGAATGCTACTTCCTGGTTATTCAGTCAAACACTGACCTGGGTATTGCTGTGAAGGGATTTGAAGACATAATTAAGATAATGGAGTTTTAAACAGGAAGATTATCATGGACTATTCATTATATATATATAAATATATATATATATATATACACACACACACACACACACACACATATATTACACTCACACACACACACAAACTAATCACTTGTGGCAAAGAAATTTCTCTGGCAGAAATCAGAAATCAGAGATGGGACAAAGGAAACAAAGATGAGACATGGCAAGAAGAGAAGGTCAAAGAGATTTGAAACATAAGAACTAGACCACCACCCCACCTGCTGGCTTTGAAGACAGAAGAAAGGAGCCATCAGACGAGGAATATGGGTGGCTTCTAGAACCCCATGGCCATCAAGAAAACAGAAACTTATAATCTCAAGAAATTGATTTTGGTCATCACTCCAAATGAGCTTGGAAGTAGATTAATCCCCAGAGAGTGCATAGAGGAATGTAGACCTGCCAACAACTTAACTTTGATCTTATGAAACCCAGAGACTAGACCAGCTGAGCCACTCTAGGCCCTGTCTTTTGATCTACAGAACAAGTAATTGATTTTGTTTTAAGCTGCTAAATTTGTGATAATTTGTTATGGCAGCAATAGACAATCAACGTATTTTCTTTTACAGTTCTATTTTCTAGTTGTTTGTTGCTGGTTCATGTATTCAGTTAGATTTTTGTATATTGACTTTGTATTTTTATAAACTTGTTAAACTCATTTATTAATTTATTTGGATTTTTAGTTATATAATTATTATTTGCAAAAAATTGGCAATTTTATTTCTTTATTTTTCTAATCCAAAGTTATTTTATTTTTAAAATTTTTACTTTATTATTCCAAAACTTCTACTATATTATGGTATGGAAATGATGAAAGGGTGTTTCTTATTTCTTTCTCAAATCCAGGTGAAAATTCTCATTTCGTTGTTAAGATTAATATTTCATGCAAGTTTTTTGAATTCTTTTTATTAGACTAAGAACATTTCTATTTGCTTCTGAATTCTTATATATATTGATGCTGAATGTTATCAAATATATTTTCTGCATCTTTGAGATGACTTTTGAGATGATTTTTCTTCTCATTTTTGTCAGTATGGCTAATTATTTTAATTAATTAAAAATGTTAATTCAGACTTATATCCTCAAATAACCAATTATTTATATAATTTATTTACATATTGCTGAATTTAAAAAAAGTATTTCTATGATTATGAGTGATAATGTCCTGTAATTTTCTTTCTTGTAATGATTTTTTCACTGTCAAGTCCATGGTGCCTTCATACAGTAAGATGGAAAAGTTTCTTTTTTCTAGTCTTTTAAATAGTTTATGTAAAATTGGTATTATAATTTTCTTTGGTAGAATTTGGTTTGGTTTCATGATGTCATCTAGGTCTATATTTTCTTTGTGTAATTTATAATATAACAATTTAAAACTATTGAATTTAAATTGATTAATTGTAAATATTTTTTTGTAAAGGGTGGAAGATATGTAGTAATGTTTCCTTTATAATTTTTGATATGGATAATGCATATCCTTGTTATTTGTGTGTGTTTAATAAAACTTACCTGATGTTTATAAATTTGTTTTATTGTTGCTCTTCATTGTATATATTTTTTCTATTTTATTAATTTTGGCTCATTTTTATTATCTTTTTTGGGTACATATTTGGAGGCTAGTTTGTGACTCTTTTCCTGATTCTTGTAGTAGTTACTCAGATCGTTAGTATTTAGCCTTTATTCTTCTCCAATATATAGATTTAAGATTTTAATGGCTCCTCTAAAAATAGTTTAGCTGCATCCATTAAGTTTCAAAATGCATTATTATTAAATTTCAAGTATTGTCTAAACCCTATAGTGATCTTTTAAAGATTTTATTTATTTATTTATTTATTTATTTATTTATTTATTTATTTGAGAGAGAGAGTTCACGAGTTGGGATGGGGGGAAGCAGAGGGAGATGGAGAAGCAGACTCCCTGCTGAGCAGATAGCCAGATGTGGGGCTTGATCCCAAGACCCTGAGATCACCACCTGGGCTGAAGGTAGATGCTTAATGGACTGAGCCACCCAGGTGCCCCCATAGTGATTTTTTTACTTTGACCTCTTGCTCATTTTATTTTATTTTTAAAAAGATTTTATTTATTTATTCTCAAGAGACAGAGACACGGGCAGACTCCATATAGGGAGCCCGACATGGGACTCCATCCCAGGTCTTCAAGACCAGCCCTGAGCTGAAGGCAGCACTAAACTGCTGAGCCACCGGGGCTGCCCCAAGCTCTTTCTCATTTTAAAGCATGTTCTGTATTTTTAGACTAACTGGAGTTCTTCACCTTTTAGCCAGTTTTTACTGTTGCTTCTGTAAATTGCAGTTATCATAATGAGAAAGTAGTCCCAAATGCTAAGTCCATCTCTTTTCTTTTTCCTTAACTTTTGAATCTGGTTCTGCAAAATTTTTTTACTCTAATTATTGTAGGCAATTCTTATAGTCTTGATAATTCTGATGTTTTCAATTTGCTTTAATTCATTTTTATTATGATTGTTATGATCATTATTTTAATATCTTACCTAATAATAGTTAGCTAATGCAAGAAATAGATATTTTATTTTATTTATTTATTTTTTTTTTTAGATATTTTATTTTAGCCTTCACTTACTTCATTGAACTCAAGGACAGACTATCTAGATTAAACTGGCTCACATTTCCTACCTTTTCTTGACTATGCACTGATAAAGATTTCCTTCCTCTACATGACTTACTATTTGTTAGTTGAGGGAACTTTTCTCACTCTGCAGAATGGTTCTTTTTGGACTTCACTTGACAATTGGAAAAAGGCCAAGATGAATTAGAAGGAGAAACAATAAAACCCTCTACTCCTTCCTTTCTAGTGAGCCTTTTGCACATGAGTCATACTGTAATCTTGCCAAATATAGTGACTTTACCAAATATGTAATCTTGCCAAATATGCCAAAAACTCCTCTATGTTTTGAGGAGTCACACATGACCTTGTCTCCTGAATTCCTAAGAAGCAGCTATTGAAAACAGAAAAACTAAAATTGTTGGTTCAGGTATTTTCTATAGCTAATCTTCTGTTACAGGTCATCAGATTCTAATGGAAATGTTACTCTTTATTACAGATTTTCAAATCAATATATACACCATTTTTCCTTTTGACTCCATTTTTCCAAAGTGACCATGATAATGTTTAGGCATCTGAGCTACTGCATATACAAGAGTGCAAAGCAAATCTACAGCCATATGTGGCTTCAGAGCCCTTTTCAAGGTACATATGTGAATGATAAAAGCATAAAGATAAAGATTAAACATTGATTTGAAGATTAAGGTTACACTTAGTCAAGGAAAAGGGAAATGATCGGAAAGGACTCACAGTGGGTTTCAAACTACACAGTATTTTTTTCTTAATGTGGTTTAGGTATATAGGTATTCAATCGGAAGCTATTCTTTGAACTTATTTATTCTATAGAGTCTTCTAATTAGCAAAAAAAAAAGTATTTTATACATACACACACACACACACACACACACACTCCTACACACTCCTACACTTCCATGATAACAATAGCAATCATCTGATAAAGTTTAGGACAATCTACCATTATTTTTTATGACCCAACTTTTTTCTACATTAGCTAAATCAATGAATTACATGGAAATGTAATGGGAATCTCCATTTTTGTATCTTTCCAGTTTCAGAGGGTGGTGCTAATTTATGCTATTGCCCCAGAGATGTGGCTTTTCATTTAGGTTGCTCTTTTGGAGAGAGTTTTACCTACTTCTTCCATTCCTAATAGGTTTTATTCTGTAAGACAGAGAACCATGGCGGGGGAGGGGGGGGAGTACTAAGTCTTAAATATATCTATTCTAGTTATACATTCAGGAATTTGAGAAATTAATTAATTCAGAATTATTTCAAGGACTCCTTTAACACATTTTGGAAGATACCTGGAGAAATTTACCCTTTTCTTCTCATTTCCATAAAACTTCACTTGAAATAGTTGTCCACATGGCTCTCTAGGTCCCAGGGATGCATGTGAGTTCAAAAATGGCATCTAATAATTCCCCAAATGTCCAAAGGTATTTTTATTGCTCCAATTCATAGTTATCTTTATAAATGGCCACACATAGCTTTGGACATGCTCAGTAGGAATATTTGCAGTAATGTAACTGTGATCTTGTTTGGGAGCACCTCTTTTGGGGCACCCGGGTGGCTCAGTGGTTGAGTATTTGCCTTTGGCTCAGGGTGTGATCCTGGGGTCCTGGGATTGAGTCCCTCATCAGGCTCCCCACAGGGAGCCTGCTTCTCCCTCTGCCTATGTCTCTGCCTCTGCCCATGTCTCTGCCTCTCTCTCTGTCTCTCATGAATAAATAAATAAATAATCTAAAAATAAAGTAGCACCTTTTTTCCTTTATTTATGAGGCTCTTATCTCCAAACTGATTTAGGTTTGGGATTTTGGTAAATAGCTGTGATTCCTTATTATTGTCATTCAAGAAGTGCTTCAATTTAACAGTTATAGATTTTTTTCAGATTTTTACTAAAATGGGATTTAATGTGCTGCCTGTCTTAGAATTCTAGGGATTACATGATTAGTTGGTCACCTTGAATGATGCCACTCTGATTAACACTCTGGTTCTGATCCCTGTTTTGCTAACTGTACTTATGTGGCCTGAAGTATTTAATTTCCACCACCTTGTCTCTGCCATTCTCAGATTCCATTATCACTATAAAGTCTGGAAGCGTGTTTCGGTAATAGCATTAGTCGCTCTGATTTGTATCAGGTAGCTACAGAAGACAAAATCTACAGCAATTTTGAGGGCAATTGTAGATCTTCCTAGCCAAGTGTTTCCCAATTTTTCAGTGTCCTTTATGCTCTTTGGGACATAATTAGAGAGTAGATGAGTGTATTGCACATAATAAATCACTTTCAACATTCCCATCTCAAATGCCTTCTCTTTCCATCGTCTACATTATAATAAGGAATTTCCAACAGTTCAATTTCATTCTGTGGAGGCCACTATCATAAGCAGACCAATCAGCTTTCAAAGCTAAAATTAGAGCCCTTTCTAGGTACTCAATCAAGAATGAATTTATTCATTCATATTGAGAAATCTAATTTGATCTAAAATCATCTGGCATTTCAAGAATTCATATATACATATTCCCTGGATTTTTACCAACAGAAATGATCAAGTTATTGAAAGTTTGGTTACTTTATGGTAGGTAAAGTAAAAATAGTATTGTCAATGAGGCAGGAATATCTTATCAAATAAAAGATAAGAGATTGATTCTATGGGCAAGTGGAGTTTATGTATTTGGAATAGGCAGAGCCATCTAAATTCCCTCAAATTAACTCATTCCAATTCACAGGCTTTTACTGTACCTAAGTGAGAGTCCTAACTCTCTCTTTTTAAAAAAGATTTTATTTATTAATCATGAGAGACACACAGAGAGAGGCCAAGACACAGACGGAGAGAGAAGCAGCCTCCTCACTTGGAACCTGATGAGGAACTGGATCCCAGGATCACACCCTGAGCCAAAGGCAGATGCTCAGCCACTGAGCCATGCAGGTGTTCCAAGTCCTAATTCAAATAGCAAATTCCACCTAATTTCTAATCTAGGACTCACAGCATTAGATCCCATGTCTGATTTTCAGTTTAAAGAAGGAAGACATTATTTAGGAAAATGATATAAAACAGTAACAGAATATTATTTCTTAAATGCAAGTTAAATACAGCAGTGTTTGCACTTTTTTTAGAACTCTGAAGCATATCATGTTTGGTTTAATTAAGATACACTTGTCTACTTTTCATGGACTACCAAGTTTACCAACTCAGGTAAGTTTGCTGATTGAATTAAGAATCAATTTGCAGATGGACCAGCATTCAAATAGATAACCCCATCACCAAACTTGGACCAAAAAAAAAAAAAAGGGATAGATTTTCCAAAGCTACCCCCAAAGCACTAAAAATGGATAGCTTACCTAAAATTAGATTGGTATGTTTGATATTTAGGCAGAAACAGTCCTAAGAAAACACTATAAGTCAAAATGCTGATGACATAATATCAAAATAAAGAGCTGATGAGACATATTCTATTGAAATAAACACTCATTGCATTGCAATACGCCTTATCAGCTATTTATTTCAATATTATAGATGTATGCAGTATAAATATTGTTTATAACAGGTTGTTATTAACCAAACATAAAATTTTATTTTTTACTTGAGACCTTGATTGTATTTGTAGGGAATTAGGGAAACAGTGAAATAAGAGATATAAAACTGGGGAGAAAGACTAGATGTCTCAGGTACCAGGATCCTCTATAATTCCTCATTCTCATCCTTTTTTTTTTTTTTTTTTTTCTCATTCTCATCCTTGCTGTCCATAAACTCTGTCCAATTCTTCATAATCCATCTCCAGGGCAACCGGGTCCTCTCAGACCTCAGAGAACTCCCCTTCTTCCATGCCATCCCCCATGTACTGGTGCACAAATGCCTGGTTGGCATACATAAATTACATATGTATGAATGATAGGTCTTATGAATAAGTAAATATATGCATGTGCCATGGGAGCTAGGAATTTGTGAGATGAAACACTTTTTAACTCTGAGTCAAGAGATATACTATCACCTAGAATAAAGAAATTATTTATAAATAAATCTAATTCGTTTTTTAAATCACGGCTCTGGATTCACTTCTCAGCCTTTGGCTAACATCAAATGAAATCACTGACGCTGGTGAAACAGAACACACTTTATCCTGGGAGTTACAGTCCTCCAAAAGTATCATATTCAGTTGGTAATTGGAATGTAGACAAAATACTCATTCCAACACCACAAGATTCTTTGCTTATTTCTCAGCAACAACAGCAATAAACACTTTAACCATGATCTTGTTTTATGGAAAGGAAGAAAATATTTGCAAATGACATATCTGTTTAAAGGGTATCTAAAATCTATATTTAAAAAAACTTATTAAGACTCCTGGGTGGCACAGTTGATGTCTCACTCTTGGTTTTGGTTCAGATTGTGATCTCAGGGTTTGTGGGATCGAGCCCACAATGAGATATTGCCTCATATCAGTCAGAATGGCTAAAATGAGCAACACAGGAAACAATAGGTGTTGGCAAAGATGTGAAGAAGGGGGAACCCTCTTACACTGTTGGTAGGAATGCAAGCTAGTGCAGCCATTCTAGAAAATCATATGGAGTTCTTAAAAAAGTTAAGAATAGGGATTCATGGGGATCCCTGGGTGGCTCAGCAGTTTAGCACCTGCCTTTGGCCCAGGGCATGATCCTGGAGTTCCGGGATCGAGTCCCACATCAGGCTCCCTGCATGAAGCCTACTTCTCTGTCTCTGCCTGTGTCTTTGCCTCTCTCTCTCTCTCTCTGTCTCTGTCTCTGTCTCTCATGAATAAGTAAATAAAATCTTAAAAAAAAAAGAATAGGGATGCATGAGTGGCTCAATCAGTTAAATATCTGACTCATGATCTTGGCTCAGATCTTGATCTCAGGATGATGAGTTCAGGCCATGAATTGGGCTCCACGTTGGGCATGGAGACTACTTAAATTAAAAAAAAAAAAAAGAAAGAAGAAAGAAAGAAGAAAGAAAGAAAGAAAGAAAGAAAGAAAGAAAGAAAGAAAGAAAGAAAGGGTTAAAAATAAAACTACCTTACAATTCAGCCATTGCATTATTCAGATATTTACCCAAAGGATAAAAAATACTGAGTTGAAGGAGCACATGCACTCTGATGTTTATAGCAGTGTTATCAACAGTAGCCGATATGAATCACTAAATTCTACACCCGAAACTAATCTTACACTATATGTTAACTATCTGAAATTTAAATAAAAACTTGGAAAAAATAAAGTTCTTATGGTTTGTGGTCAAATATCTTTACTCTTTTCAGATTTTGAGACATTAACACTATGGTGGAATAAACTCTCAACCCAGATTCGAGTCCTGGATTTCTGCTTTGTTGATACAAAAGAAAAAAGCTATTTAACTTTGCTAGGTCCCAATTTCCTCATATACAAAATGTGTGGGATCAATTAGATATTTCTCAGGCTCATGCTAAAGCTAATGTTCCATAATTTTATAGATTTATTTAAAAAATATATCACCTCACAAATTTGCTTTAAATGTAATTGTTGTGTTTCATAAAAAGCCTAAAAGAGAACTAGAACAAATCTTTCTCTCTAAATATATATTTACAGAATTTTAAAACTATAGTTCATAGGGTAGTTTTATTTTGAACTTTTTGAGGAATGTACATAGTGTTTTTCAGAATGGCTGCACAATTTTGAATTCCCACCAATGTTGTAAGAGGGTTCCCCTTTTTCCACATCCTCAGCAACATCTGTTGTTTCCTGTGTTGTTAATTTTAGTTGTTCTGACGGGGTGTTCTGACAGGGGTGATGACATCTCATCATGGTTTTGATTTGTCTCTCCCTGATGATGAGTGATGTTGAACATTTTTTGTCTGTTGGCTATCTGAATGTTTTATTTGGAAAAATGTGTATTCATGTCTTCCGCCCATTTCTTAACTGGATTATTTATGGGGGATGTGTGTTGATTTTGATAAGTTCTTTATAGATTTTGGATGCTAACTCTTTATCAGATATGTCATTGCAGATATCTTGTTCCATTCCATAGGCTGCCTTTTAGTTTTGTTAATTGTTTCCTTTGCTGTACAAAAGCTTTTTATCTTTCTAAAGTCCCAATAGTTCATTTTTCCCCCTTTTATTCTCCCTGTCTCCAGATATGTGTCTAATACGAAGTTGCAATGGCCAAGGTGAAAGAGGTTAATGCCTGTATTCTCCTCTAGGATTTTGATGGTTTCCTGTCTCACATTGAGGTCTTTCATCCATTTTGAACTTACTTTTGTGTATGGTATAAGAAAATGGTTCAGTTTCATTCTTCTGGGTGTTGCTGTCTGATTTTCCCAGCACCATTTGTTGAAGAGATTGTTTTTTTTCTATTGGATATTCTTTGTTGCTTTGTCAAAGATTTGTTGACTGTATAGCTTTGGGTCCATTTTGGGTTTTCTATTCTCTTCCATTGACCTATGTGTCTATTTCTATGCCTGTACCATACTGTCTTGATCACTACAGCTTTGTAATATAACTTGAAGTCCCAAATTGTGATGCCTCCAGATTTACTTTTCTTTTTTGTGATTGCTTCGGCTATTCAGGATCTTTTATGGTTCCATACAAATTTTCAGATTGTTCTAGCTCTGTGAAAAATGCTGTTGGCATTTTGATAGGGATTACATTAAATGTGTAGATGGTATTGGGTAATATAGACATCTTAACAATATTTGTTCTTCCATGAACATGGAATGTTTTTCATTTCTTTCATAAATGTTCTATAGATTCAGCATACAGATCTTTTACCACTTGGGTTAGGTTTATTTACAGGTATTATGGCTTTTGGTGCAATTGTAAATAGGATTGATTCCTTGATTTCTCTTTCTGCTTCTTCATTATTGGTGTATAGAAGTGTAACAGATTTCTGTACATTTATATTGTATCTCTGACTTTACTGAATTTGTGTATCAGTTCTAGCAATTTTTTGATGGAGTCTTTTGGATTTTCTACATAGAGTATTACATTATCTGCAACTAATGAAAGTTAGACCTCTTTGCCAATTTGGATGCCTTCTATTTTTGTTGTTTGATTGCTGAGTCTAGGATTTCCAGTACTATGTTGCATAACAATGGTGAGAGTGGCCATCCCTGTCTTGTTCCTGATCATAGAGGGAAAGCTTTCAGGTTTTCCCCATTAAGGATGATATTAGCTGTGATCTCTCATATATGGTTTTTATGATGTTGAGGTATATTCCCTATATTCCTACTTTGTTGAGGGTTTTTATCAAGAATGGATGCTGTAAATTGTCAAATGATTTTTGGGGCGCATCTTTTGAAAGGATCATGTGGTTCTTATCCTTTCTTTTAATCATGTGGTATGTCACTTTGATTGATTTGAGAATATTGAACCACGCTTTAAATCCAGGAATAAATCCCACCTGATTGTGGTGAATAATTCTTTTAATATACTCTTGGATTTTATTTGCTAGTATCTTGTTGAGAATTTTTGCATCCATGTTTATAAGGATATTGCCCTGAAATTCTCTTTTTTAGTGTGGCCTTTTTCTGGTTTTGGAATCAAGGTAATGCTAGCATTGTAGAATGAGCTTGGAAATTTTCCTTCCATTTCTATTTTTTAAGATTTTTATTTATTTATTCGTGAAAGACAGAGAGAGAGAGAGAGAGAGAGAGAGGCAGGGACACAGGCAGAGGGAGAAGCAGGCTCCATGCAGGGAGCCTGACATGGGTCTGGATCCCGGGACTCCAGGATCACGCCCAGGGTGGAAGGTGGCGCTAAACCGCTGAGCCACCCAGGGATCACCCCATTTCTACTTTTTGAACAGTTTGAGAATAGGTATTAAGTTTTCTTTAAATGTTGGGTAGAATTCCCCTGGGAAGTCATCTGGCCCTGAACTTTTGTTTGATGGGAGATTTTTGATTACTGATTCAATGTCCTTGCTGGTTATAGGTCTGTTCAAATTTTCTATTTCTTCTTGGTTCACTTTTGGTTGTTTGTATGTTTCTAGGAATTTATCATGTCTTCCAGATTGCCCAATTTGTTGGCACATAATTTTTCATAATATACTCTTATAATTGTTTGTATCTATGGTGTTGTTGTGATGTCTCCTCTTTCATTTGTAAATTTACTTATTTGGGTGTTTTCACTTTTTGCTGTGTCTGGCTGGTGGTTTATCAGTTTTATTAATACAAAGAACCAATTTCATTGACCTGTTCTACTTTTTGTGTGTGTATTTCTATTTATTTATTTATTTATTTATTTATTTATTTATTTATTTATATTTCACTTATTTATTTGAAAGAGAGAGAGAAAGAAAGCATGAATGAGGGAAGGGGCAAGGAGAAAGGAGAAGCAAACTTCCTGCTAAGCAGGGAGCCCATTGCAGAGTTCGATTTCAGGATCCTGAGATCATGACCTGAGCCAACGAAGTCAGACATTTAACTGGTTAGTCACTGAGATGCTGCTATATAATTTATTTCTGCTCTAATCTTTATTATTTACCTTCTTCTGATGGATCTCAGCTTTATTTGTTGTTCTTTTACTGGCTTTGTTAGGTATAAAGTTAGGTTGTATATTTGAGATTTTTCTTACTTCTTGAGGTAGGCCTGTATTGCTATATATTTGTCTCTTATAACCACCTTTTGTGCATCCCAAAGGTTCTCAATTGTCATATTTTCATTTTAATTTACTTCCATGTATTTTTTTATTTTTTCTTTCTTTATTAAGATTTTATTTATTTATTCATCAAGACACACAGAGAGAGAGAGAGAGAGAGAGGCAGAGACACAGGCAAAGGGAGTTGTAGGCTCCATGCAGGGAGCCTGACGTGGGACTTGATCCTGGGTCTCCAGGATCACGCCCTGGGCTGCAGGAAGCGCTAAACTGCTGCACCACTGGGGCTGCCCTATTTCTTCTTTAATATTCATTCTTTAGTAGGATGTTCTCTAACCTCCATGTACTGATGGTCTTTCCAATTTTTTTCTTGTTATTAACTTTAAGTTTCATAGTGTTGTGGTGTGAAAATATGCATGGTATGATCTTCATCATTTTTTACTTGTTGAGTCCTGATTTGTAACCCAGTATTTAAATCTATTCTAGAGAATGTCTCATGAGCACCTGAAAAGAACATATCCTGCTGCTTCAGGATGAATATATCTGTTACATCTATCTGGTCTGCCATGTCATTCAAAGTCATTGCTTTCTTGTTGATTTTCTGCTTAGGTGATCTTTCCACTGTTGTAAATGGGGTATTAAAGTCCCCTACTATTATTTTATTTTTATCAATGAGTTTCTTTATGTTTGCTATGAATTGATTTATACTTTGGGTAAACTCAAGTTAGGGTGTAAATATTTGTGATTGTTAGATCTTCTTGTTGTATAGAGCCCTTTATTATGATATTATGCCCTTCTTCATCTCTTGTCACAGTCTTTGTTTTAAAATCTAGTTTGAAATAAGTATGACTACTCTGGGTTTCTTTTGACATCCATTAGCATGATAGATGGTTCTCTATCCTGTACTTTCAATCTGGAGGTGTCTTTAGGTCTAAGATAAGTCTCTTGTAAGCAGTTATACATATATTTACATTAAAATATATATATTCCACTTAAAAATCTGAAACTTTAACGTTTTAAAACCGTATATGATTGAAAAAAATATTAGACAGTAGATTGTTTCTCTAAACACCACACAATTCCTGCAATATAAGGTTGAAAATATCAATAAATTTGATGCAGACCTGCAAGATCAGACAGCTATAAGGAGTACTCTTCATTATTCACATAGAACACCTTTCAGAGTTTTGAAAATTTAAAAGGTTGAAATGCATAATATTAGTGTGAGTACAGGAAAGAAGTAGCTCTAATATGTAGAACATTAATCCTTGAGGGAGATAATTTTTTTAAACAAATTTCAAATATTTTTACTTCTAGGATTTTTATTTACTAGATATACATGCACACATGCACAAAACTTACAAGGCAAATAAACCAAAACAATAAAGGAGAAGAAGGAAATAAAACAGAAAGAAAAAAGAAGAATTGAGGGAAACTAAAAATCTAGCAGTAGGTGTTTGGTTATATCAACCAAACTGTTTATATAAATGCATTATTATTCCACCATCAAAAAGGTAAAAAGTAAAGTCAAAATGCGTGTGCTGAATGGGGCAAATCTCCAAAATGTACCATATTTCATTGATTTTTAAGACACATTTTTACATATATTAACATATTTGAAGTCTAGATAATCTCATAATCCGATTTCTAGGGGCAGTTTTATTTCCTGCACAACAAAACATCAGACTCAAATTTGTGCAATGGTTGTAAGCTGACTTGAAGAAAGTTCCAGAGACAACTATTTGGTTTCTAGAAATTAATAAAGTACTCACCTCATCTCTCAGGGCTTGGTTAGTGAACTTGACATGTTTTGGAACATTCAGGAAGTGGGCTGTCCCCCACTTGGGCTGCTATAACAAAATATCACAGGTTCAGTGGCTTATAAACAGCAGAAATTTATTTTTCACAGTTCTTGAGGCTAGAAATCTGAGAGCAGAGTGGCACATGATTATGTTCTGTATCTGATGAGACCTGCTTCCTGGTTCATAAATGGCTGTCTTCTACCTATAATCTTACTTGGCAAAGGGATGAGTCAGCTCTCTGAGATCTCTTTTACAAGGGCACTAATTTCAACTATGATGGTTCCACCTTCATGACCTAATCACCTTTCCAAAGCCCCATCTCCTAATACCATCACCTTGAGGATTAGGATTTCTATATACAAATTTTGGAGGGATACAAGCATTCAGAACTTACCAAAGGCCATTGGGTTTTGTATATTTTCATGGCTTCTTTTAAGAATACTGCTAAATCAAGGGCTTGATAGAACATTAATATTATGAGACAAAATACAGACTTTGATGACTACAAATTGAAAAGTGATTTCAAGTGGTTGGTTTTTGAACATGAAACTTCAGTGAATCTTACCCAACGTATTTTACTTGAATTTTCCTTTTTTAATGGATGCACAAGATGGTTAGTCTTTATAAATATATGTTCAGTTAAAACTGAAAGGATGCATGTATTTTTTCTGAAAATAGTATCCTAAAAGATAAAAAATATGCATTATAGTTTAAGTAGAAACATTTTTCTTTCTCATTGGAATATAAACTAATGGTACATCTTTCGATAGATGGTGTTTTAGAGGGGATAAAATATGGTATTGTTAGGTGAAACAAGAGGGTAATACAAAACTGGGAAATCATATATTCGTATTTCTATGAGAAAGATTAAAAGAGAATTGATGTGTATACTGCATGGGAAGTATCTGGAAAAATGCAAAAGTTACAGTTAAAATGTAGACTGGAACAAAAATTGGAAGTAGGAGTTTTTTAATCCAATTTCCTTTTATATTTTTTCTTTTTGCCACATACAATTTTCATAACAATAAAATCAGATTATCTTCACACTCTTACAGAAATTCTTCAATAAAACCCAATGTTACAGAAAATATTGATAAGATCATCTAAATGATTATGATTACAAAGATTTACATAGTATTTCTTACTGTCTCAACACCTTTATATTTTCAGCTTATATTTTGGAGAAGTTTTAAAATGAGGCATTAATACTTGCGTGAATTGCATAACTACAATATTCTCTTCCACTCTATCTCCTTTTTATCTCATAGGTTTCCCTTCTTATTGCTGTCCCATGATCGTTTGATTGTTGCAATTTCTCACATATGTATGTTAAATAGAATGGTAGGTGTGACTCTGTTTACTCAATATTGACTCAGGAAAAAAGATGAATTTTTCTCAGTACTTTTTTGCCCAAACACACAATAAGAATGTCTTCTTTTTTAAAGAGGATTGTTTACAGTGGTTTGTGAATATGCATGTAAATCAATTAATTATACAAATGGTTATTAAAGTGAGGATGTTAATTTGTGAACAATTGAAAACTAATGATTCCAGTACATCATATTTGTAAACAGCATTGCTTATACCAAAAAAGTGCTGTATATTATTCCCTGACTATTTAAAACACAGTATATGACTAAGTATATTATTTAATCATATAGTAATGTATCAGTGTGGACTATATTTTTGTAACATTTATTTTATAAAACTCCAGTGCCCTATATCAGTTCATCATTACATCATGAGTCTTGCATATTTATGAAGATTCATTTTTAACATATTTCTGGACTCTAGTAGCACCAATACAATGTTATTACTGTAATTCTAGGAAATTTATGGGACAAAGGAACAAAGTGAAATTAACCAATGTACATGAGGATATATCTTGTTAGCCATTGCAAACTTGAGTACCTAAACATACATCTACTTTCATCTATTAATGTGCCAAAATGCATATCAGTGTATGTAACAATCCAAACACATGCACACACAAGTAGCATTTGTTTTGTCTCTTTCTCTTAATTAGCTAGCCATAAAAATCATATTCATATTTTGCCTTAAGAATTTAAGAACATCAACCTCAAGGGTCATGTATTATGCCATTTAATGTGGTCTAAGATCTGATTATTAAAAAGGAAAAACAAAAGACAACAACAACAGAAGTCCCACTAATTTCCAGGAGACATAAGACTAGGTAAATACCATAGTCAGTAGGGAAATAAGTATTACCATGCAATATTTTACCACCTCCTACTAAATGAAACTTTCATTTGCAAAGACTATAATTACTTTTAAGCTTTACTACATTGAGTTTAGAATTCAGTTGACATAATTGGCTTTTACATATATTAAATAGAAAATGCAAATTAATAAAATTTTTTAAATGTTTTATTTATTTATTTATTACAGATGGCAGAGAGATGCAGAGACATGGGCAGAGGGAGAAGCAGGTTCTCTGCAGGGGGCCTGATGTGGGACTCAATCCCAGGACCCCAGGATCACACCCTGAGCCAAAGGCACTCAACCACTGAACCACCCAGGAGTCCCTAAATTAACAAATATTTACTGAATCCTTAATAAGCAAAAAAGTCTATGAAGCATAATGGGAGAAATAATGAAAACAAAAAACTAAAAGCTAATTTCGAAATATATTCTTATGTACCATCTGTTATTTGTGTTGTTTTCATAGTTGTAGAAATACATGTCAGTACGATGTTATTTTTTTCTTTTTTAACCCAGTTATCAATAATAGAGGATAGTGTGATGGAAGCTAGGAGACAATTTAATTGTAAAATTAAGTTTGTTTTGCTCTGTATGTAGTAACTAATTCATATAGTGATAGGAAGGAATCACAGCATGGTTTTCATATAATGCTCAAATATTGCTAACACAAATAATATTGTTTATACTTACCTGATAAGATATAATAAAGAGGTTTTTAAAATTTATAGGTAACTCAAAAGAAAAACAAAATTCAAAATTATGTGATAAGCCTGAAATATGAAAGCCCTAATAGTTTATTATTGAATTTTTAAAAAATCAGTCAAGATATACCCTTCTTCCTGTAACAAGCAGGGCAATTTCTGTGAATCTTAAGATCTGATCTGGTTATCAGTATTTTAAGGGAAATATCCAACTGCCTGAGGTCTGTAATGTAATTAGACACATTAGTACTCTTTAATTTAGGAGTAATTTTCATGAGAAAATAGAACTTTTGAAAGCTATATAATTTCAGTAACTTTGAGTCAGTTGATTAGCATAAATGCATTTTGAGTTCTAATTCCTATGTGAAGTTTTTGAATGATCTCTCTAGATAGAATGTGTAATAAGTATGCCTTCTTGAAAGATGTAAAGCTGACCTCTTCACTGAAGTAAGTAGCCTACAACAGTGTTGTAAGTCAATGACTCCATTTGTCAAAAGTGAGCTTTTTCAGATACTAGATTATAAATAATTTTGTGACTACCGTTAGAGTATTGACAACATATTTCAGCTTCCAATTTATTTAAAATTAAAATAAATAAAACTATTAAGGAAATACTAAAGCAATAATATATGATAGAATTTTAAAAGCTTCTTTTTTAAAAATGCTTCTTAATATGCCAACAGATTGTTGAGTAGAAAGCATGTTAATTTTTAAGAATATTTCATAATTAAAGATAAGTGCTTAATATAATTATTCCTAATGCTTAATTATATTTTTAAATATATATTAAATTATAAATCCTAAGGAGTTGTTATAAAATTCCCAAATATTTTATAAATATTATGTAATTATTCTTTTAAAATAATATTTAGTATCATATCATAAAAATTGATACTTGGTCAAAATAAATACAATATATCTTCACAATTCTTTATACTAGTGACAACTTAAAATTATATCATGTGATAGCTTTACCTACTAGTCAACTTCAATTTTAGTGCTTATTTGAAAGGCAGACGTAAATATTAATGGTTAAAAATCCTGGTCTTCCTATATGTAATTGTTAATATAGTCCCTGGAAATTTGTTTCTGGGAAAATAAGGCCATTTCAATAAATATTTAGTTATAATTGCATCAAAAGAATAAAATACCTATGAATAAATTTAATGAAACAGGTAAAAGAGCTGTATATTGAAAACAAGATGATAATAAGGAAATTGAAGAAAACACAAACAAATGGAAAGATATTCCATGCTCACAGATTAGAAGAATTAATATTGTTAAAATGTCCATACCATTGGTACAAGCAACTGTTGAATTACTATATCATACACTTGAAACTAATATAACACTGTATGTTAACTATAATAGAATTAAAATTTAAAGAGAAAATAAATACATAAAATGTCCATATACCCAAAGCAATATACAGATTCATTCAAAATCCCTATTAAAATTTCAATGATATTTTTCACAGAAATAAAACAAACAATCCTAAAATTTGTATGGAACCACAGAATACCCTGAATAGTCAAAGCAATCTTAAGAAAGAAGAGTAAAGCTGGAGGTATCACATTCCCGATTTCAAACTATATTACAAAATTATCATAATTAAAACAGTGTGGCATTGACATAGAACAGACACATAGATCAAAGAAACGTAATAGAAAAAAAAAAAAAAAAAAAAGAAACGTAATAGAGAATCCAGAAATAAACCTGCACATATATGGCTAATTACTTTATGACATAGGAATAAAACCTGAAACTATAAAACTCCTAGAAGAAAACATAGGCTTGATGTAAGTCTGGGTGATGATATTTTCAATCTGACACCAAAAGTAAGATCAATAAATCCAAAAATAAACAAGTGGGACTACATCAAACTACAAAGCTTCTGCACAGTAAAAGAAACTATTAAGACAATGAAAAGACCTAGTTAATGACAGAAAATATTTGTAAATCATATATCTAATGAAGAGCTAATATCCAAAATATATAAAGAACTTATACAACTCAGTTACACAAAACAATCCAATAAAAAAATGGTTAAATCTCAACAAATGTTTTCCAAAGAAGACAGACAAATGGCTAATGGGTATGTGAAAATGTGCTCAAATCACTGATCCATCATCAAGGAAATGCAAAATCAAAACCACAATGAGATACTGTCTCACACCTGTTAGAATGGCTATTATCAACAAGACATAACAAGTGGGGTATTTTTCATTGCAAAAATAATAAAATTTTGCCATTTATGACAACATTTATGGACTTAGAGGGCATTATGCTTTCTAAATGAAATAAGTGAAACTGAGAAAGACAAATACTGTAAATCTCTCTAATGTATGCAATCCAAAAAAAAAAAAAGCTCATAGATACAAAGAACATAATGGTAGTTGAAAGAGGGGGGTGGGAGAAATGGGTGAACTTTCATTTTTAGCTTATATAAATTGGATACAACCTTTTAAAATCCACTTAAGGGGGAAATTCAGTGAATTAAAAAAAACAATGATTATAAATTATATTCAACTGAATATCAGTGTCTATCATTTTGCATATGAAATGGTAAATATTGAAGGGAAACCAGTCTACTTTCAATAAAAGTTTACTTAATTTGGGTTGGATTTTACTTTCTGGAGTCGCTCTTCATAGCACCTTACGATAAACTTAATTATGCAAAACAACTGGATGAGCAATTTGATTTCAAAGACTTTCATCAGTATAGTTTTCTAAGGTACTAGTTTTGTCTCTAATTGAAGCACTAAACTTCCTGCACTTTTTCTCTTTCTTTTTGCCATTATGCTAAGGATATATAATTTCTGCTGATTTAAGTATCTTATGTCAGGGCAGTAAGTATGCAATTAGCTTTAGTTTAAGTGATAGCAGCATGCTATAAATAAGATTCTTAATTGTGTTTGCAAGATTAAAATTCAGCCTCATTGTTTGTTCCCTTTATTTCTTTGGTGGCATTGTGGTATATTCACATTGCTACCTCTAAATGAATGTCAACTTGTTTTACCTCGACTGCAGTAGATCGATACTTCATTAGGCTGAATTGTCTTGTGCCCATGCAACCTTGAAGCTGTGGCTTAATTACCATCCGTATTATGCAGTGGCTCAGAGAGCTGTGCTCAGCTGTGTCAGTTTTGAAAAAAAAATTTTTTTAAAGCCATGGTGCTACCTATATCTTGGAAAACAGGACCCCTTGTTTTTAAAAAATGGTAATATTTGATAAATTAAGCATTAATGATTTTTAAAAAGTCCTTGAAATGCACAAATATAAGTTCAATTTTGAAACTTTATTATTTTACAAAACTCTTTGAAAGGGAACACAATTCTCATGATCAAGCCATTGTGCAGTTAAGATAATTTAAAACTAATGGCAAAATTGCATTCATATGAAAGAGAAGAGGGGGAAAGTGCAGTCAAATGGCAATCATGACAAATGACATCTCTTGTCCAAGAGTCATTTTTCCTCACTAGACTGATTTGTCATCCTCACTTTTGACATTTTTCATCCTGCTATGAAATCACACTGACAGAATAAGATATTTCTAGACTTAACAGCAGGCCACAGAAGATGGTTTTGTGCCTCCATTTATTTTTTGGTTGGCTGTTTCAATTTTTATTTTCAAGCAGCTAAAGTCTGGACATACAAAACTTAGTTCTAACAAAATATTATCAGTTAAACAACTCCATGGAAGAAGACAATTTTAAAATAAAATGTGAAATGATATGTAATATTGCTTAATGGACAATAAATCTCTCCACTGGTCACATTAAAATGTACCAAAATACCAAAAGTTTTGTTTGGCATGGTGTTTAATGAATCATTTAATAGTTCCAGCAGTTTATGCCAAAGTCCTAGAATTGGAACAGTACCATGGAAAAATAATCAAAGCAAGGAGATTGTTCATCACCTCACAGAGCTACTACATTTAGATGGGAAATTGGCCTTAGAATTTGTATTAGTTTCCTAGGGCTATTAGAACAAAGAACCACAGAATCATAGCTTGAAACCACAGAAATTTATTGTCTCACAGTTCTGGAGGCTAGATATCTGAAATCAAGGTGTTGGCAAAGCTATTTCCCTCTCAAACTTGTAGGAGAATCTTTCTTTGCCTCCTCTTAGCTTCTGCTGGGCTGCCAGCAATCTTTGGCATTCCTCCAGTCTTTCTGCAGCCTACAGGCAAATTTTAGGGTTAAAACAGCTGCCTGAGCTTGAGTTTGAAAGGATTTCTTCTCTTCCCTTCTTTGCTTTTTTCTTCCTTTCCTTCCTTTCCTTCCTTCCTTCCTTCCTTCCTTCCTTCCTTCCTTCCTTCCTTCCTTCCTTCCTTCCTTCCTTCCTTCCTTCCTTCCAGAAATATATACTGAAAAACTACTATATGCCAGAAACCTAAGCTAATATTAGGAACATTTGGATCCATAAGAATTTTCCTTTCAGTACATCACAGTATACAGGTGGGGAATTGGTAGCAAACAGTACATGAACTACAAAGATTCTCTAGAACATGTTTCTCTGTGCCAGCAGGCATATAAATCACTTGAGAATATTCTTAAAATGTAAATTCTGAGACAATAAGTCTGTTTTAGGGCCCAGATTCTGCATTCAAAACAAATTTCCAGGTGATGCCAATGGTAGTGTTCTGTGGACACAATTTGAGTAGCCATGTTAAAAGGCATGAACAGAAGAAAAAGGATGAACTCTAGGTAAAGATCTGGAAAAGTCCTAAAGAATATGGTTTCATGTAACCTGCACCATAAAGAATCAATGTTAGAACAGAGCAAAACATTGCCAAAGGTAAATAAATGTGCTGAAAAAGTGACCTGAATGGCAGTGTGATGGAAGTGAAGATCGCAGAGTGATTCGGAAGAGGATGATAGATTGATAGAGGAGTTGCAGCTTTGCAGGCCAGGTTATAGAACATAAGCATAACCGTAGACAGTGGAGAACCAGAGCAATATTACACAGGGTAGCCTGGTGTCAAGGCAAGATCTAGTAGCAAGAATCTGAGTTCACTAGACAAATATTTACTGATTGGCTGCTAGGTGCTGGGTCCTGTTCATTTGCAAAGCACTAGTGAGCAAGACCGAGTCTCTACTCTACTGGAACTTGTGTTCTAATGGGAAGGTATAGTCTTAAGAAGGCAAGTTATCTCTCTTTTTTTTCAAAACAGGGGCACCTATGAATAAGATGAAGTAAAAATGCTGAATAAACGGAAAAATATAGGACACCAGAGTGGTGTCTCCACCTGAAAATAAAACAAATACATCTGTATATATCAAGATGAAATACATACTTCTGGTGAAGTCTGTAGATTACTTGGTCATGATTCTTAGAATATTAATGTAGATGAAAAGATAAAGCAATCAACTCTAGACTAAGCAAAAAATATTATAAAAATTAAATGTAATCATTGTACACTACATGACTTAACTGTGTATATGATGTATATAATGATAATATAAACATGATGACTGATTTAAGCCAAATTTTTGAGGATAAGAGTTAGAAGGATTTGGTAAAAATAAGAGATCTAATTTTTTATTTTCAATTTTAAGAAGTCAAATGATCTCCTCTAAAGCAAAAAAAAAAAAAAAAAAAAAAAAAAAAATCAAGAAGTAATAGAATTAACAGACTATTTGCAAATATGGAGCTAAAGACCAAAAGAAGCAGATTGAGAGGGGTTGATACTGGAGATGAAAGTGGAGCAGGGTCCTATTACTTTTCACCATAAATTATTTGAAATGTAAATTGATGTGTCTTTGTTACTTTGAAAATAATAGTAATGGAATGTTGCTGGTCACAACTTTGGAAGTTCCCTGGGGAGATAAAATCTGAAATTCCTCACCTGCAAAGAAAGACCAAAGAAGAGGCAGGGGGTGACAGATTGGTAAGTAGCAGTTTTAATAAGGGAACTTGCAGAGGAGGCTTGTCTTGGGCAACTGTAAGATGAATGGGACTCCTTGCCCACATACCAGAATCTTAAAAGCTTATACAAAGACCTTAACTGGGTTTAGCCATGTTCTCAGTCCAGATGGTCTCCACACCATGTTACTCTATCAAGGCTGTGTCCTTGAAATGGCCTCTAGTGTGAGACTAGGATGGCATCACCTTCTAAGCACAGAGGAGGGGGTAGGGGGAGAGTGGTGCAGGGAGAAAGGCATTAGAAACCTCTGACTGTCCCAATCCAACTCACAGGTCAACTGGTGGTCGCATCCTCTAGATGACTGCTCCAATACATGTTTGAAAATCTTGTATACCAACTACAATATAATAATTAAGGAGATATGGTAAAGCCTATCCAGCTAGGCAGGCAGAAGAGTTTCACCACTTTGGAGCAGGTGGTCAGCAGAACCTTAAGTGACATTTGACCTGAGACCTGAAGGATGAAGGAAGCCGCTCTGTCAGAAGTCATGAAGAAAGGGCTTAAACCATCACACCAACAAACACAGAAACTCTGTAACCAAAAAGAGATTGGGTCATGGGTGGGGAAGAAGGAATGCCCAAATGGACTTGAAGCATATTGAGAAAGAGGGGAGAATGATTCTGGATAAGTTTATAACGGTAGGTGGGACAAGACAATTTATGGCATTGGTGCTCATACTGCTCATATCTGAAAATCAAGAGGAAGACATCAAAGGACCTTAAGCCAGAGGCCTGCAAGTGATATATCAGATTCTTATTAAGAGAGAGAGAGAGAGAGAAACTCCAGTAGTAGTAGCATGATCAGGAAGTGGTTGCTGTGTTTTAGGATAGAGATGATGGGGCCTGGACCAAGTAGGTGCTAACAGAGAGGCAGAAAAGTAGTCGTGGAAGGTCTATTTTAGAGGTTGAAACTGCAGCATAAAAAAAAAAAAAAAAAAAAAAAAAAAAAAAAAAGACACTGCAGCATAAGCACAGATGAAAAAATGAAAGCTAAAAGGGAGGAAATGGTAGGAACACCAAGGATGTCCAGATTCAAAAGACATTTTGGAAAGAGAATTTACAGAGCTGATCACTAAACAGGTATTGAAAATAGATGTAAAATTAGAGGTTGCCCCAGATGCTTTCTAGCTTTGGATCTTGGCAGGGGCTGGTAGATTGCCCCTCTTTGAAATATTAGAATAGATCCAGGGAAACTTGAAATGTGTTTTCTTAATAAAAAGTAGATATTTCACTAGGAATATTTTGATACCAGTAAGTGCTGAAGCCACAGAGTAATTTTTTTTTTTTGAATTGTTCTACAGTTTTCAAATGTCAGACTATTTCAAAATAGTTGGAAACTATTTTGGTTAAATTTGGCATTCTCGATCTAGCTTAAAGTGCTCAGGTTGTTAAAATGTTATTTAGCAGTAGGATCATTTTTCTCTTTGTCTCATGGGCTTATGAAATGAAAATGAGTGTGCCAAACTTTTTTCTTAGGTCACACAATCCAGTTTTGTACACTTGCCTTGCAGTTCTTCAAGTCTACCTTTTCTACACACAGCTCACTTTTATTTCAGCCTCTCATTCTACTTGCTCCCAAATATTATGGGATTTTGCTCACTGATCCTTTTATTCTTTTCCTCTTCTTCCTCTTGAGTATGGACTGTCTGGATGGGGCCACCTACTTCACCATGCCATCAAACATCTTTGTCCATAGTATGCTCATACAGAAGACTGCAAGAGTTTATGAAATTCCTTATGGTGAGTTTTGACTAAAGATTCTTTTCTCTGTAACCGTGAAATAATGCTTTTGGAAAACCGTCTCTGTGTGTGTGTCTGTGTATGCCTGTGGGTTTTAATATATCTATTTTTATTTTCTGTTCTACATATTAGAAACTGGTCAAAGCCCTTGTGTTTATTCGACATCATTGGTCTTATGCAATGTGTCCTAAAATAAAAGTAAGAGACTTATTCCAAAAGTCTGTTTCTCTTAAATGAACAAGTTCCTTTTCTGGAACATTTTCACTTCTTTTAACCAAATTGTTAACACTTTCAGAGATAAGTGGACCTTATAAGTAAAATTCACTTTTTCCTAAAATCACTTAACTGACTGAAGCACCTATCTGCTTCGTTCAATTGCTTATTTATTCCAACAGTTCTTTATATTTCTTGTATACATACTCTGTGTCAGAGGAGTTATCCTTTGAAGCTATAGCAGTATATTACCCAGATTCTACTTTAGGACACTATTGCCCCTTTACTCTTAATCCTTTTTTTTTTTTTGCTTCTGAGTATGTAGAATTTATGGTATAAAAAGATTTAGCTGACTTGTCTTTTAAATTATATTTTTAAGTTTTTCTTTTTGTTTCTGTGATGTTATGGCACCTGGTAATTATATACCTTACTATTATGTCACCTGGTTTCATTAATATAAACACTAATTATATTTATCCTGTACCTCTCAAGGAAAAGTCCATGCCATTTAACCCCTCACAGTTTCTAGAACATTCTGTGTTGTTGATTTGTTATATTTACATTGAATTTGATTACATTTTTCTTCATTCTCCACAGTTGCTATCCTTAACATTCAATTGTAGCATAAATATTCCATATAAAAGTATTTTTTTCATAAAAATAGATCCACATTTATGTATATATATCCTTCTTCTGGTATCACTTCAGGCAGTATCAAATAATTCTCTGAGCATATATCTTTTACCGGTTTTAGAATTAATGTACTAATATAAGAAGAAATGACTGGCTTTTATATAACTTTCATTGGATTCAATTAAAGGAGAATAGAACAGAATAAACTGGATAGTCATTTCTTATAAGTGTAGTTTATAATTAAAGAATATTTTGTAAGAATTGATTTCTTTAAATAGCTTCTGATTTTTCTGTCATAGTCTAGAGAACATAGTTGAAACTTTATTACATTTTGTTGGCTAAAAAATATATTTTTTAATTATATTGATTATCAGGTGAAATCTGTCACCCATTCTCATATTTAAATAAACAATATAATTAATATAGTCATTATTATTGTTTTAGTTAATACCCATTAAAATTATTTGTCATACTGGTGGTTAAAGACTAAACAATTTATTGGGGGATAAAATTATAAAAGATTATTTTTAAAGATGTTATTTATTTGAGACGAGAGAGAAAAAATGAGGAAGGAGGAAAGGCAGAGGAAGAAGGAGACTTCCTGCTGAGCAGGGAGCACAATGACATGGGACCTGATCCCGGACTCTGGGATCATGACCTGAGCTGAAGGCAGATGCTTAACTGACTGAGCCACCCAGGCACCCCAGATAAGAACATTTTAAAAAGGAAAATCTTTGAGGCACTGCTGTAATTTTACTAGGCCGTGTAGATCTACTCTAACTCCCTCGTGGTATCATGTGCATTTAGGACATCTCAGATTCACTGTAACTGCATGCAGGTAAGGAAAGTCACAATAATAATGCCAACATTTCCAGGTTCTTAATTTTTTTTCAGTGTTTGCAGGCAGTGAGTCCCATGTAAGGTGGATGCTTTTCTTCATTGTTGTGTCACTAGTATCTTGTATTTACTAGGTGCTCAGTGCTTATTGTTTAAATGATGATGAAAAGAACCTTCAGAAGGTTCCTTTGCCATCAGCCCCTCCTGTCTTTCATTGCTACATTAAGACTTTTTGAAGCCTCAACCACACATCACATACCACCTTAGACTTAAATTCTAAACTAATGCTAATACCATATGAAATCTAAAACTTACATTTAAGACTGAAATTAAAAACAAACTTTTCATGTTTCTCCTTTATTTTAGGTAAGATAATCTAAGTTTTTATTTTAGGAGGGAGTTGATATGTCCAAAACTGGCTGATGCCCCTCTCTTCTCAGCACTTTGCAAAGTGTCATCCAAATTTTAGAAGTACTTTGAGGAGTCAACTCACAGCTTGACTTAGCCTTGGAGAACTCGTCAGGTAAAGAAACTATTTTGGAGGAAAAAATGAGAGTTGAGAAAAGAGAGAAAAGGATACCCTTACCTTATTTTTCCCAGGTTTCAGTGACAAATTTAAGAGGATAAACATACATGTTTCAGAAGAAATCACAACACATTCATCTGGATTTCAAAATCGAGTTGAATTGTGCAGGCCAGTTTCTCTGAAATCCCTCTGAAATGAGAAAAGCACTGACAAAATGCTGTGTGTGGTAGTAGAGAGTGGTTAAACCATGGATCTGTGCATACATTAAATGATTGCATATCTTATCTTCAGAATCTACTTCAAGAACACAAATCAATAGGAGAATTTGGTGTGAAGTGACTCTTGGGAACTAGAGTCTTGCTGAAAATTGGCTAAACAGGTAAAAAGAACACTGAACTTTTATTTATTTTCACTATGTTCACCTACATACCTCATATTATTATACCCGGGGAAAGTAAGTGAGAAGCAGTTGAAGTGACTGTCAGGTTTATGAAATTCCACACAGTGTGTCATTATTGTTCTCAAGGAAGCAATGCAGGGTTTTCAATAATATGGCTTAAATTCTCTCCATTCATCTCGATCATTGTCACCCAATATGATGATCAAGGAAGCCCAGGAACTCCCTGATAGTTTATAAAATTGTCCATACTGATGTGGATTTTACATGAAGATTAAAGAAATTAGTAGGAGACGAATACAATTTTCATGTTAAATAATAAATGTAACAATGTGTGAGCAATCAAAATATTAAAAAGTTGACAATGAAAAAATATACAATGTTGAAGACAAAAATTATAAAATGTGGTATTTAACTCCAAAGTTGGAAATCACCAACAAGCTGGTTTATGAAGAAACATGTTTGCATAGAGAAATAAACTATAATGTATAGGGCTATGTATGCTGAGGAAAGATAATCAACATGTATGATATGAGTCTTGGTATCATTTTAATAATTTGAGATCTTAAATATAAAATATTTTTAATGCCTTTTTTACCTAGAAGATTGGCTTTTGTAAATTTTGCATGTGAATTTCGGAAGACCATTCTAGCATTCATTAATGAATGTTTACTTTTCACAAATAATTGATTTCTGTCCTACGCTGAGATCCCAAAAATGAAAGTCTGGAGTATATTTCACATATTATTTTTTGACATGTAGGAACGGATTTCAGATAGTGTTGCATTGTTTATGTCTACTTTAGAAAATGTGCCTTAAATTCAGTAATTTATAAACACAGATCTTAAATTTCAAGTAAAAAATATTTTAAATTTATTTTTAATTTGTATATAATATGGATTAAATATAACCTCTTATCTGTAGTCAACAATTTCCTATTTTAGACTTTATCTTCACAATTCAATTCTTCATCCATATAAAATGTTTTAATTCTCCATTTTAAATAATTTTTGTAATTGAAATTAGATAAATTCATTTGATATATATTTACTTAGTTCCCAGTTTACCAAAGGTATGTAGAAAAAATATCATTAACTAGAAATTTTACATAATTCTTTTAAAAAACTAGTTTAAATTTTTTAGGAGAATTTTATGACTCAATTCAAAAGAAAGAATTATACACTCACTTTACATTCAAAATTCACTTATGGTTATGATTTAATGCTTGAAAACATACTTAAATATATTAGTATTGAAATTTTTCAAGAGCAAAGCAATCTTGCCCTCTGTGAAAATTCTGTGATTTCAGATATAAGAAAAACATGATATGGACAGGATGTTGGCTCATCTCTGTCGATAGAAAGGGAGTCAGGAGACAGAAATGGGTCTTTTATCTTTTTCTTCTGGTTATGATTTACTCTCCTGCCATATTCATGTTTTCAGATAGAGTTTTCACATCTTCTTTTTGTTTTTAAATCATTTCAGCATTCTATAATACTGCATAGTTTTGTCCAACTACTTTTGAAAAAATTTTTGAGAGGAATCATTATTGGATTTACTCATACACAAATGGTACTAATGATTTGTACTTGAAAAATACTTTGAATTAGTCACAAAGCCCAAATGTCATTATCCTTTAAAAAATAATGAAGACAAAATGCAAACAATGTTCTAATTCATGATTACAATTAAATTAAACTTTGTTTCTGGACAGGAACAGGAAGGATATAAAACATAAAAGCATATGCAAGTTTGGTAGGCCTTTGGTAAAGTTTGTACTTCATTTGAATCAGGAACGATTTTTTGGCAATAAAACATCTTGCCAACATTAAAACAAAATAAACAGAAAGCTTGAATTTTATTACTGTCAAACATATTAAAATCTAAGGAACAACTGGCATGGCATGTCTTGTAAAATTGTCTTTACAATTTTATTGAGATACATTTCATATACCATAAAATACACCCATTTTACTTGTACAGCTCAGTGGCTTTTAGCATGTTCCCAGAGTCATGCAACCATCCTCAAAATCTAATTTTAGGTGATTTCCTTTACCCCAAATGAAACTCCATACACACTAGCAGTCACTCTCCATTCCTGTTCTTTTCTATTTTCCAGCTCCAGCTCTACCTGCCACCTGAGCCCTAGGCAACCAGTAATCTACTTTCTCTCTGTGGATTTTCTTATTTTGCGTATTTCACATAAATGGAGTCATCAATATATGTTTCCCTTACTTTTCTGTTACTTAGCACATTGGCTTCAAAGTTCATCTATGTTGTAATATGTATCAGGGCTTCATTCTTTTTATTCCATTGTATCAATACACTGCATATTATTTATACATTTCTCACTTGAGGGACGTGTGGGTTATTTTGATTTTTTGGCTATGATAAATAATGCTGCTATAAACATTTTTGTATAAGGTTTTGCATAGACATATGTTCTCATTTCTTTTATGTATAAACTTAAAAGTGTTGGGATGCCTGTGTGGCTCAGTGGTCGAGTGTCTGTCTTCTGCTCAGGTCATGATCCTGGGGTCCTGAGATTGAGGCCTGCATCAGGATGGAGGCCTGTTTCTCCCTCTGCCTATGTCTCTGCCTCTCTGTGTCTCTCATGAATAAATAAATAAAATCTTTAAACAAAACAAAACAAAACCTAAAAGTGGAATTTCTGGCCAAATGGTAACTCTACATTAGACATTTGAAGGGCTGCTAAATTGTTTTCCAAAGCAGTAGCACTATTTTATTTTTCTATCAACAATGTATGAAGATTCTAACTTTTCCACATCCTTATAAACATTTGTTATTTTATTGACTCTTTATTTTATCTATCTTGATGTGTTTGAAGTGGTATATCATTTACATTTCATAATAGCTTATGTCAAGCAATTTTTTGTGTGTTTATTGGTCATTCATGCACCTTCCTTTGAAAAATGTTAATTCAAATCCTTTGTCCATTTTTGATTGGGTTATTTTTCTCTTCAGTATAGAGGTGGAAGATTTCTTTAATAGTATTGATACAAATCTCTTGTCAGATAAATGAGTGGCAATATTTTCTCTTATTCTGTGGGCTTTCTGATGGTGTTACTTGCCACATAAAAATTTTTAATTTTTATGGACTCTGTTTAAATTTTGTTGTTGTTGTTTGTACTTTTAGTGTTATATCAAATCAGCCATTACCTAACTCAAGGTTATGAACATTTATTTTTATACTTTCTTCTAGGAATTGTGTAGTTTTCTTGAACTTACATTTAGATCCATAAACTGTTTTCAGTTAATTTTTGTATGTTTTATGAGGTTAAGGATGGAAATTCATTTTTTACATGTAGGGATCTAGCTGTCACAGTGCCATTTGTTGCTTCGACCAATGTATTGTATTCATATCCTTGTCATAATCAATGAACCATAAATGTGAAAAATTATTTTTAGATTCTTTATTCTATTGGCATATGTGTGTGTCCTCATGTCAGTATCAGCCTGGCTCAATTGCAGTGGATTTGTAGTAAATTTTGAATTTTGAAGTATCAGTCCTCAATTTTATTCTTTTTCAAGAAGTTTTGAACTATGCTAGTTCTCTAAGATTCCACACAAAGTTTAGAATTAAAATGGAGAGAAAATGTACAATGTGTATTTACAGTAAATATATTTCCATAATTCTACATATGTTTATGTCTATATATATTATTGAAGTGCAAAAATGGTAATGATGATGAACTCAGTGTACATTAGGTTAACAAGGCTCATTTAGATTAATATTATTTAATATATAACAGATATTATGATCTCTATTTTTATAGAAAAGGAAGCTGAAGGTTAAGCTGGTTAAAAATATTTAGTGTCATTGAGCTCATAAAGATAAATTTGGAATTAAGATTTAGGTAAATCATATTCCAAATGTTATATACATTTAATTACATCAAATGTTCCATCTATAGGCACATACTAGGTTATTTAAATTGATCAGAAATTAAATATTAAAGAAAACTAACAAATGAATTATTATAGCTATAAATAACTCTACTACACATAGAGAGTGGAATCCTAATTAAATATCTAATTTTTAATTATTTTTCTCATATGTCTCTAATACAGCATCGTATTCTTTGATGAAGAGTGGAAAAATGTATCAATATGCTAATCCAATGTATCATGAAAATAAAAAAAAATATTTTCTCCAAATTCCTCATCCCAGCATAAAAAGTAGTTCTAGAAACAATATTTGTAACATCCTACTGATAAATTTGTTAGGAAAGAAAAGTACTTGAAAAAGGAAATGTATATTCTGCTTCTAGTAGTGGCATAGAAGCATTAATTGGACTAACACTCTTTCCAATTGGAAATACCAATTTTAACTAATAACTTTTTGAAGTCATGCAGAAAGTAGAGATGGGCAACTATGTAACAGAAAGCAGAACTCTAGGAAACACCCACATTTGACTGGTTTTTCCTTAAAGATACTCTTGTCTTATCTTTTCTTAAAGATACTGGTTTTCCTTAAAGATACTCTTATTCACGTAGTAGTGAATAGAGCTAAAACAGAAAGTGGCAGCCTGCTTTGTGGAGGAATCAGAATTTGAAATTTGGAGTGCCTGGAAATTAAGTGATAAAATCCAAGAAAAAAAGCAACAGAGAAGGAATTCCTTAAAATTTAGCTATGGATTGCCATTTAATATCTGATTGATGCCTAAACTGTGCAAGCATGATGAAAAAGCCATCGCTTGAAGAGAAAAAGAGTAGAGCATAAATTTCAGCAAATTCTCTTTACTGTAGAAATAGCCTGATGTGCAACTTCTCCCAAGTTAACAATTTAGGCTCTCAATTAAACCTCCAGAAGAACTTGATCCAGAGTAAGGATCAAGTCCAGGACTAAGGAATATTCCTTTGGACTAAGGACAAAGGGAAAATAGACCTGCCTTGATAAAGTGTCAGGATTTAGTTGATTTAGTGATTTAATTGATTACTGAGAAAAACATCTTAACACTCTTCAGGAGAAGAAAATGGAATCCAGAGTCTTTATGATGCATCATCATCTATATTACAAAGTATATGATTAAAAAATTGCTAGTTCTGAGAATGACACACAAACTATGCATCAAGATTATTATTTAAGAAATAATCAAGATTATTTAAAGCCAAATAAAGATAATTTAAAAAATAATCAAGAAATAATGAAAACAGTTGGCTTATATTGAAGCAACTGGTGAAAGACCATATGTTGAAAAGAGTAAAGATTTTTAAATGAGTATTAAAATATATTTTAAAAATTACCAATAAAAATGGTAATGTAATGAATAAGAAGATTATAAATTTCAAGAAAAGATGTGAGAGCTCTAAACAGAATCAAATGGAAATACCAGAACTAATAAATATATAAAACACATATATATTATATATAAAATAAAAAATTCATTTGATGGACTTAATGGAAGTTTGTAAACTTCAGAAGAAAGGCTCAGTGACTTGAAAACAGGTCAAAGTGTATATGTTTTATAAAACGTAAACTATAAAGCACCTAGAGCAAAGATTAAAAGAATTTATCAGAATCTGAATGACTTCTAAGATATTACTGAGTGTGCTAGCATAATTGGAATTCTAGAAGGAAAGAAAAGAGGAAATGAGGGAGAAATATTGGACATTCCACTCCTATATTTGACAACAAAACCCCTATTTCCAAGAAACCCACAGATTATTAACAGGATACACACAAATAAAAACATATCTAAGCATCTCTTTTCAAACTGTTGAAAACCAAAAATAAAGAGAATACATTAAAAACAGCTAGAGGAAAAATGCATATTATATGGTGGGGGAAAATGATGAGAATAAAAGTTAACTTCCTAGGGGAAAAAAAAAAAGAGTCCAGAGATACCAGAATATCACTATTTAAATGCTAAAATTAAAAAACAACAACAACAAAACCAAAAAAAGTCCCTCAACCTTTAAACATAGATCCAGCAAAATATAGGGGGAATTTATTATAAATATACATGCAATGGACGAATACTAAAGGGATTTCTTCAGGCTGAAAAAGAGTGGTTCAGCCAGACTCCCCCTCACCACTGATGTTTTCTCTTAGTAATTTTCTATCCATAATCCTCACCCTGTTCATTGGCCATAAATTCCATCTGGCTCATGTATTCAGCATGGAGCCCATTCTCTCCCCTACCGAAAAATTTGATAGCAGTTTTAGGTGCTTACATATTTTTAAAAAAATATTTTATTTATTTATTCATGAGAGATACAGAGAGATAGAGGGAGAAACAGGCTCCCCGCAAGGAGCCTAATGCGGGACTCGATCCCAGATCCCAGGGTCATGTCCTGGGCCAAAGGCAGACGCCCAACCGCTGAGCCACCCAGGCATCCCGGTGCTTACATCTATTACAATGGCCCTGAATAAAATCTACCTTATCATCTTTAATAAATGTCATGAATAATTTTTCTTTAACAATGTACTAACACAGTGTCACTGTTGTTTGTTCATCAAAACTCTGAATGTAAAATTTTAATTCTGGTTATTACAGGGAAGTTTCATAATTCTAATGAAGCACATCAATAAGCTGTGTCATATATCAGTATAATGTGGTGATGAATCTTATGAATTTTGGAATCAGGCTGACCTTGTAACACAGAAGGAAGAGTAACTTGCTGTAAATAACTAACCATCTCTGACTTTCAGTTCTTTCATCTGTGAGTGACACAAAAATACCTTTCGTAAGGACTAAATCAGATAGGATATGAATAGCAGAACCAGACTTTTGCTTAACAAATATTTGCATCCCATCCTTCCTAATTTAGTAATGAATGCCCAGATTTAATGAGCCACATGGACATCTAGTCAATTTCTCCTTTGCTGTTGCATAGTAGTTGTGCTACTATGTTCTATTCAGTGGAATATCGGCAGTTGTATTGTCTAAAGCTTCAGGTCTTGTCATGATAACAAATAAAATGCCCTCCCTTTTTCTTGCACCCTTTTGGGTTGCAGGAAATGCAGATCTTGTATTATAAGTGGAAGCTCTGGTTTGAGAACAAAAGCAACAAGATAAGAACTTGGACCCCTGCCTCACCGAGACACCATATCCATCTGGAATATTATCCAAGTCAAGCATTCACAAACTTTAATATGCATACAAGTCACCTGCATATCCTGTAGAAATTCAGATTTTATTTCAGAACATCTTGGTGGGACTTGAGATACTTCATTTCCAACAAGCTCCCAGAAAATGCTTATGTTGTTAGCCCAAGGACCATACTTTGAATATTAAGAATGTATGACACTGACTCATGGTCTGTTACATGTGAGAAAGAAACATCTATTTTGCCTAAATTGTTGTTATTTTGGTGTCAGGGGTAGTGGAGAATTTGAATATTTGATTACTAACTAGTATAATGTATAAATATCTTGTGTCTGTTAGAGAAGATATTCCAATAAATGATTAGCATTTCTTGAATCAGCACTGCTAAATTAATAGTAATTATTGAAAAACAGTATTTCCATTAAAAAAACATGTAAGGTTTTCTATCAAACAACTTAAAAAGTCTTTTTTAATTACACAATGTTCTCTCCCTACAGGTGTGCACACAACGCATTTATACACATGCATAAACAAATATTCAAATGTTGTATAGATGTATGTGTATATATATATATATACATATATATATATATAACTTGCATGTTTGTGTATTAAATAGTATCCTTAAAAATAAGTACCACCTAATATTTAGAAAGCTGTCTGTAATCACATTTATTTCGACCATCGTGATGTGTGAACTACAATCAGAAATTGAGAAATTCCTCAGAGATCAGATCTGAAGCATAGCCATTATGAATTGCCCATGCATTGAAATTTAACCTCTCATCCCCATGGAAAACTCAAGGAATTAGTATTCAGTATTATTGGATAAGAATTTAAATACATGATTTAGCCATGGCTTTAATATAATTTAGATTGTAAATTATATGATATCGTGTACCCCAATTATACTACATAAATAATGGATAGGAAGAATAAAGGTAGAGAAAATTATTGTACCAGTAATTTTAAAAGATCTAATTTGATATAATCAGAAAAAAAAAAATGTCCTTTAAGGTAACCTTGCCTACACTGCTAAATGGATTGTATTAAAAATTAAAAAAAAAAAAAGCAACTTGTAGGTAAAATTATTCTATTTTCTGTATGTCTATAAATGTTCCATAATTTTTCAGAGAAATACATATTCTTTAAATGGTTAATTAAGATGTAATTATATTTCAGTGACTATTGCTGAGTTATTGGAAGATTAAGAGATAATTTAGACACTATCTATTAGGTAAACAAGTCTTGAAGTATATATTTCTAATGATAAAAAATAGTTATTTGAATTATTAAGCCTAATTTATGCTATCAGTGAACACAAGGCTACACAGCTGAGAAAGTATATAATTATTTAGTGAACATAATAAATTAATGCTTATCTTTAGGAATGCTAAAAGAAGGAAGAATAAGCTCTAAAATAAATATAATAATTATATGCATAAGAGTAAATAGCTTTATAAATAATATTTTGCTGATATTAACTAATGAAAAATTATGTTAAATTTTGTTTTTGGCAATGTTATCATTTTGATCTAAATCACCTTATGTCTGGTTTTGTCAGGTTTTCCTCTCTTCTCTGCATCTCCCTTTCACATGGCAGCCCACTAAAGTTTGACTGGCCCACATCATTGTGGAAAAATTGTTCATTCAGAGGTCAAAAAATGATGTCTTAGTTGCCAAATTGAATAAAAAAAACTTTTAGTTCCAGTTTCCTTCTCCTTAGAATGGACTCAAAATGTCTATCTCCCTGAGTTTCTGCAATTCCATTTTATCTATTTCCCTGTTCCCTGTAATTCTCCTTCCTCTGAACTATTCTCAAAATTCTATTTTGGGGCACTTGGGTGGCTCAGTCCATTAAGCCTCTGATTCTTGATTTTTGGCTCAGGTCATGATCTCAGGGTTGTGAGATCGAGCTCTGAGTGGAATTCATGCTCAGCGCTGAGCATAGAGCATGGAGCCTGATTAGAATTCTCTCTCCCTCTCCTTCTGCCCCTCTCCACCTCTATGCTGTATTTCTCTAAAAAAAAAAAAAAAAAAAATATATATATATATATATATATATATATATATATATATATATACTTCCAGCTACTTTTCCCATCCTTCTCTCTTCTCACCTGTCTTCCATGGTTCTCAACTGGTTCAGTCCAATAGTTCTAACAATAGTTCCAGCTTTCAATTAGACAGTTCCTTGGGGGAGATCAGATTGATATATCAAACTCAACAGAAACTGATAAGTAAATTTGCCATAATTCTCCCACTAAAACCTCTGCACTCTCTCTCTTGATTGATCCCATATCCACTAAAAATATCTTCACCCTTCATATGTCCCTCTTCTTAACTCCAGAATAAAGAACAAATCACTTGGTGCATGTTGTTGTTTTTTGTTTCTCTAAAAGATCACTTACTGTTGTTTCTGACTGTCATCATCATCATAGCCCTGGTCTAGGTTCTCTGCATCTCTTAAGTTATTACAATAGCATCTAGTCCCTTCTCAGGGTAATCTCTCTCTTCAGAGCCACTGGATTTGATCCTTTTAACTTACTTAACAAGCTTCAGTGGCTGCCTGTTGTTGAAAGAAAGAAAGGGGGAGAGAAAGGGAGGAAGAAGGATATAAGGGATAGAGGGAGAAAGGGAAAGGAAGAAATAAAAGAAACAAAGTATGTGCTGGCAATCTAATTAATGTACTAGATACAGCACCTCATACTTTACATACATTGCTTTTACACTAATAACTAGTACAGTGAGGTTTTAACTCAAAGCTCTCTCCTTGTGCTCTTTCCACTGCATCTCACAGTCTCAGTGATTCCAATCCCATCTACAAGCCCACCCATGGACATACATGGGGTGCTGCCATTCTAACAGCCATCTCTAACTCTTTTTTTCTCTCAACCTCTCCCTTCTGTGAAAGGCAGATACATCTTTTTCCTTCTTCCACTGCAAATAGAGGAGATCAGGGGATTCAGTCTTGGGCAAAGAAACCCTGAGGGTCCTCTGGACAGGAATTTCCCCCATGATAAAGAGAGAGAGGTAGGTGAAGAGATCCTTATTTGTTCCCTTCCTGACCTTTCAGCTTTAATCAGTTTAAGGGCACAATGTCTGAAATTGCAGTGGCAACCATTCGACCACAAGGTGACAAACCCAATGATGAAAATCAACACTTTCATATTGGAAGGGAAGGATGGGAAGTGCTTGGATTCCTGATGACATCAGCAAACCCCCAAAGTAACTCTGGACTGCCAGTTGAGCAAATAATAAACTTTTTAAATTTATGGGTTAAGCCACTGTTAGTGGTTTTCCTGTTATTTGTAGCTTAACCCATAGTAAATGATAAACTACTATTTTGGTCTCATCCATTTTAATTCTCGCCAGTGAGCCATACCTGCAAATAGAATTAAATACCATTTCCCAAACCTGATAAGCATTTGTACACCCACATTACACCCCCAGTCTTTGTAGGGTAGCTTCCTGCCCAGATCCATACTTATTTTTCTGAATGACTAACTTCTATCTCCTCCTTTGATGGCCAGTAATATCTCACCTCTTTCAAATCTGTCCTCTGTGTTATTGAACTTTTCTATGGTAGTATTGTTCGTTGGAAAAAAACAGCTGTGGTGGGGGTGCTTATAAAACTGTATCTGTCTGCATAACTGTCATCCTTCTCAGATTCTGTTCCCTCAAGGTTGAGGATTTTAGTCATGTGTTTCTCCAATTTTAACAAGTGTCCCTATTTAGAACACTGGAAGTGCTAGAGGAATACACGAATTCAAAAACTTAAGCCATTTGTGGAGTTTCATTTTAGCTTTTCTCCTTTTGTGTTGTTATTTTGTTTTCAAAAGGTCAACATTATTTCAAAGAAATTTTCTAGGTCATTTTCTAGGATAATCTATTTTCACTGGAATTGAATATCAACCTGTCACATTAAAAATGGACATATTTAAGAGAAAATTCCTTTTCTCTGAAATATGAGGGGATCTCTGAGCTTTGGCTTTACACCAAGAATATCAGCTGCTGAGTCCTTAAATCGGCTTTCTCTGAAGCTATTAGGCAGGGCCAGGTAGGTAAGCATTGTCCTCTACTCCTGATGTCCCTCTCTCTCAAGACTTGATTTATCATTACATTATAATGACTGTTTTGTTTGTCTACTTCATTAGAGTTTAAGCTCCTTGAGGTCAGGTAGTTGCCCTTAACTACTATTGTATCACCCACATTTTGCCCAAAGCCTGGTTCAGATTCACTAACATAAGAATACCTTTCTTTTAAATGTATTCTTAAATGATAACATCAAAATACTTAATCTCTGTAAATTTGAAGTGTTTTTAAAATTTAAAGTCAAATATGCCCATATAAATATTCCACAATGGCATGCATCGAATAGCCTTCCAGAAGAAGTCTAATTACATTAATATTCCAGTAATAGTCAATTAATTCAATACAGACAGATGCCTTTTAAGAGATGCATAAGACTGAGTTGGCCATGTTGTCATTTACCGAGGAAAGGGTAGCTCAGACAAGACAGGACTTAACCTACCCCTGGAGACTACACCCTAGCTCTGCAGGACATTAAGCCCTGGCCAATTTCTATAATCTCTTCTCAAAGATTGCAAACCTCATCTCCCCAGGGTCTACAATCCCTGACAGTCTGTAAACCAGCAGGTATAAATTCTGCTTGTAATTTGTAATTACTGAGTCCACATCCCAACGAGATAGATCAGACATTATTGAGATTGCCTTTATTTAATTAGTGGACATGCTTCTCTCTAAATATAAAATAGTACAGTTTGAAATATCATGTCATGGAGCCTTCAGGTTGCTTTTCAGATTCTTTTTTTTTTTTTTTTCTTAAATTGTTCTATGATTCAGTTGCTGGGTCTATATTACACGATAGCCTATTATCACTAACGTTAATCATGCTCAGTTCTCTGCATATTTGGAGAGAAAATTTGTTTCTGCTAGAATAAAAACAAGGAGGGCAGGTGATAGAACGGAGGCTGTTGGATCTTGAATTCTTATCCCTTCTCTGAGAACAGCCCCTATTATTAATGTATATTATTACTTCAAGTATGTCAGAAAAGGAGACAAACAGTCAGAGGCAGGAATTTCTCCCTAATTCACTCTGCCTAGCCAGCAAAATGTAACGCAAAATTATTCAGGGGAAAAAATACAATTTTCTGTCATCTCTGTCATACACTGATAACAAAGCTACAGGCTAATATGTTTTGATATTTTTGTCACTCGTTTATCATGTGACCTTTCATGCTATCATTAATACAGCTGAGGGACAGGGCAGATACACTGAAATAAGGGTGTGGAGAAGTCAGATTGCCTCTCCAACAACCAATGGTCAGTCACAGCAATTTATGCTTTTCTCCAATGTAGCCCTGACGGAAGAAGAGGAATTGTTATTAAAATTTGATATTACTGTCTAAGTTCTGCCACCTAGAATTTGCAACTTTTAGCAATGATGGGAATACTGGAGGGTTAATAAATTTCCCTTTGAATTATGATATTAATACAATACAACGTGCCTGTTCAGATATTCAGAGCATATATATATATATATATATATATGAAAAAATGTATCTTAGACATTTGAACACTGACTATTAGTCATACTCCGATTTGGTGAAATCCAGGGAGCACATTAAAATATGATTGTTGAAATGGCTCTGTGTGTGTTCAGCAAAAACCGTTGATATTTTAAGAGTAAAGATGAACAAAATCATTTGTGGTCCTGGAGACCGTGGTCTGGACACTGGAAAGTTGAATATATCTTGTGTTTTCTTTGATGATAAATGATACCTGGTTTAAATTTGCATGCAGCCTAACACCATGTCTGACAGTGGTCCAGTTTTTATGTTGCCCGTGGAGGCTAGACTGTTAAAATTCCAATATAAAACTAATTTATACTTGACATTAATGAGTTAAGAAATGTTTTATATAGTACATCAGGGCAGGAAAAGAACTTTACAGGAATATACTAAAATCGAATTATGTCTGAATACTACCATTATGTACAAAAATGAAAAAATTCCTTTCCCCATCTTAGCTAAGCACTAGTACTAAGCTCTATGTTTTTAATGTTTATATTAAGGCAACCATTTTTCTTTTATATCATAGAAATACAATAATATGAAGCTAAAGTATTAACATCTTAAAAGTATGCACATCTTTGAAAGGTTATGAAAAAATTACAGGGTTTTGTTATAAAATTATTAGTATTAATTTAAACTATCTTTTATTAAGCAAAAAAACCCACCATCCTGTCACTTTGAAGGATACCTAAAAAATACAAATAAATCAGAATATGACCTTTCCATGAGAAAAACAAAAATCAAAACAAAACAAAACAAAAAAACAAGTAAGGCTAAGGGTGACAGCTTTATAAGGAAGAATTGTTAAGTAGGTCCCAGAGAGACTGTGAACATGTATAGTGAATTCTTAAATCATTTTTTAATATGTATTATATGTTACAGAGCATTTATTGAGGCTCAAACTCTGTGCATATTTACTAAGAAGATAAAACCACTAGCATAATGGTTTTAAAAAATAATTTCATTTTGAGTTTTTGCTCATTTTATCTTTATCTTAATAGTATGGAAAATGAAATTTTCATACTCCAACTCTATAAGTAAAAATCATGTGTAAGTGTATTTTATTAGAGATCTACTCTACTTGAAATTTGACCTGATTTCATCAGAAATATTTTTGAATGTTTATTCATATTGTAAAATATGTTTTAAATTTGTATGCATTTATGAAAATATGCTTGCTTCATAAACAAGAGTAGAACATCTCAGTAAAATAGTATGTGAGTCTATGTTAATAGGTAAGTTCAGGAAAATGCTAGTTTTATAAATCATGGGATTTATTTCATTGAGTGGTTTCTGACAAAATTTATTAATAAACAGAAATCGTATAATATACTTATATAAAAATTAGAGCATTTGGTTTTTAGGCTGTGGCATATAAATATATTTTAATATAATGTTGAAGTCTCAGTTTGTATCCTTTCATTATTCTGCACTCAAGCCAGGATTTGCTAAGACGAATTTTCATATGGCTTCTCTATCACAACACATAACTTTGACATGGGAGGGGAGATCCAATTGGAGGGTTAGAGTGGATTCAGTGTGTGCCTGGTTCATCCCCCTGAATCCATGAACAGATTATTCACCAAAGTGATTTTAACA